>NW_006921672.1:938020-967192 GCF_000298275.1 Orycteropus afer afer
CATATTGAGGAATCTTATAGCAGCATAACTTATTACCAGTGATGTTAACTTTAGTCTTTTAGTTAAGGAGTTATCTCCTTGGTTTCTTCTGGAAAGTAACATGTTTTTGTTTTTTCTTTTCACACTCTATTTACTAGAAGCAAGCCACTAGGTTCACTCCACACTTTAATGAATTTTTATTTATTTAAATAAAGAGTTCCCAATTTGAGTCATATTGTAGTCAGTTCTGTGATGCCAAAGCAATAGGGTAGATCCACAGGAGTCTTCTTAAATGAGGGACTGAGGGTATTTGGTTTCCTTTGATCCAACTCCCAACTTACAGGTAAGTGTCCAAGTCATATAAAGGTAGGAAGAATTGTAAGTTAAAATTGGAAAATGTTGGTTTCCTAAACCTGTGATAAGACTTTGGAGAACTGGAGAATAAGCAACCATTACATATTTACTATAATATTTAAAAAAAAAGGAACCAAAATTATTTCCTCATTTCACTACAAATTTGTAGGCAACTCAAGGAATCAAGAGTGCCTCAGTGGCAGCAGGAACTTGTAGTACCAAACAAACTGTGATTGGGAATGTGGCAGCAGTGAATGTTGTTGTTGTTATGTGCTCTCAAGTCGGCCCCCACTCATAGCGACCCCTCCTTGGGTTTCCGTGGTGGTATCACTACAGAAGTAGATTACCCAACCTTCCTTCCCAGGAGTGGCTGGTGGGTTTGAACTGCCAGCCTTCTGGTTAGCAGTCAATGCTTTAGGCACTGTGCCACCAGAGCTACTAGCAGTGGATAGTGCAAGCAATTGAAGTACATCTGCTGAGTTGAGTTGGTGACTGGGGAGAAAGGGTGTAAAGGGATGAAAGAGAGTGCATTTGCAGGATTCATTACTTAGAGGTACAAAACTTGTAAGATGGAAGTTTAATTAGTTTAATTACTTAGGGGGTGGTGTTATGAACTAAAAGAGAATGAGCCTACAGGCCCCTCATGGTAACTGTTTAAATCATTCCAGATGGTTTTAGCAGTACTAAAAAGAAAGTAACAGAGTAGGGGAGGAGTGGTTATGGCTGAAGCTGAAGTTGTATGTTAGTAAGTAGGGGCAATAGACTAAATAAATCAATTACCCAATGAATGTGAGATAAGTTCATTTGGAATATGTATAGTATTATGTAGTTAAGGTCAAGCTTCTCACTTTGTTGTACCTCTCATATATATACATATATATTTTCATTAAGAAATAATGACCTTTAAACTAGGAATATATTAATAGACTCTTGAGTTTAGAGTTTTCTTTACAACAGGCTTCTAAAACTCCAAACTGTTTTACAGCAACAGCTGAGAATATATTGGGATTAGATTGGTTTATTAAAGTCTCCCACTATCACTATAAGGAGCTCTGGTAGCATAATGCTTAAGGCACTTGACTGCTAACCAGAAGGCTGGCGGTTCAAACCCACCAGCCACTGCCCAACCTTCCTCCCAACCAGAAGGAAGGTTGGGCAATCTACTTCCATAGTGATACTGCCTCGGAAACCCAAGGAGGGGTCGCTATGAGTTGGGTTGAACTCCACAGCACATAACAACAACAACAACTATCACTATGGAGTCATTTATTTGCCTTTTCAATTCTTTTAAAGTCTGATTTATGTATTTTGGGGCTCTTTCATTGGGTCTATAGATATTTATTATGGTTATATTTTCTTATTCAATTGATCCTTTAATCATGATATAATGTCCTTCCTTGTCTCTTATGGTGGTTTTTGTCTTAAAGTCAATTTTATCAGAAATTAATATTGCCACTCCTGCTCTTTTCTGGCTGCCATTTGCTTGATATATCTTTTTCTAACCTTTGATTTTCGGTCTATTTTTGTCTTTGTCTCTAAGGTGGGTCTTTTGTGGACAGCATATTGATGGGTTTTGTTTTCTTATCCAATCTATAACTCTCCATCTCTTGAGTGGTGCATTTAACCCATTAACATTCGGTGTAATTATCAACAAGTATGAATTGGTTGCTGTCATTTGTTATGTGTTTTTTCATGGTGTTTCTGGTTTCTTTGTTCCATATAATTTTCTTTGCTGAGCTCATTATGCTTATGAATCATGTTATCATTTCCTTTGTTGCTGTTCTTTTAGCATTTGCTAAATATTTGTACTTGATGTGAAGGTTTATCATTTTTCTTTGAGGATACCCTGTGATTTATAGTTTTCTCCCTGAGTTTAAAACAGTCCATTGTATCTTGCAACTCTCTTGACTTCCTCACCATTTAGAACTTCTGTAACTATACTATTTTTTCCCTCATTTTGGTTTGTAGTTGTCCTCATTTGCCAGTTGATATCTCCGGTTCCCCATTTACAATCTTGTAAGCTTGTTTTACTTAGAATATGTCCATAGTTGTGTTGGTTTCTGGGTTATGTCATCTTGTGTGTTAATGGTCAGTTGTTGTTTGCTATTATTGGTTCTCTGTTCAAAGGACTCCCTTTAGTATCTCTTGTTTGATCTGGTTTCAACAAATTCCCTAAATTTCTGCTTATCTGGAAATGTCCTAATTTCACCATCATATTTGAGGGACAATTTTGCCAGGTATGTAATTCTTGGTTGGAAATTTTTCTCTTTCAAGTTTTTATACATACCATACCATTGCCTTCTTGCTTGCATGGTTTATGCTGAGAAATCAGAACTTATTCTTAATGGTTGTCCTTTGTAAGTAACTTTTTTGTTTTTCCCATGCTGCTTTCAGGATTCTTTATTTGTCTTTGGTTTTGATGAGTTTGATGATGATATGTCTTGGTGATTTTCTTTTGGGGTCTATCCTTTTTGGGGTTAATTGGACTTCCTGCATATATATATCCTCATCTTTCATCATATCAGATAAGTTCTCTTCTAACAAATCTTGGACAATTTTCGCAGTGGTATTATTTTTCTCTTCCTGTAATTCTGATTACACATGAATAGTGGGTGGGAGTGAGGATGGGCACACCTCCCTTCACCAAGAGGGTGTGTGGTATAAAAGTAACAAGGGGAATATCACACCTTTTCAGTCACTGGTGTCTGGAATATCCTTGTGGTTCCTGGCAAGTGGAGCTATTCTTAGGTCCCTAGAATCTGGGAGAATGCTGTCGCTTTAAATATCCAAAATGGTCGAATTACTGGTAAGCATTCAAAATGGCTGCATGCTCCAGCCAAGTAAAAGTCCACAGCTCAGCCCACCTTCCTCTTTGTTGCTTCCCCTTTTATTCACCAGCCACCAGTGCAGTCCTTAGGGCAGTCCCTGGCTAGCAGGGCTGATTTTTAGGTTAATTCTTAGGTCCTAACAACACCCAACAATATCCAAGCTGTCTATGCTGTCAGGATTGCTGCCAGACCACAGCTCCATATGTCTCCTTTTTTGGTGTTTTCATGCAAATTCTTATATTAGCTGAAGTTTAGTCCACTTCTATATCTTTCCTTTCAAAGCTCAGAGCTCCAAGATTATCTTCTGTATCTGTGTTAATTAGTTTCCTTTTTCTTTGTTGAAGAGGGTCTATGCAGTCTTTCTGCCTATTCTGCCATCTCACCAGAACTCTTGGTATTAGATTGGGAAATAATTAAATTAGAGACAAATTTGAATGGGTTTTATTTTTTATCTAGTAAGTTAATAATACTACTAGTAGCTCAAGTGTTCTCCCAATTTCAGAGAAATCACATAAAATGCCCTGTCTAGCAGCTTTGGATATTCATGCAAGATATCAGATGAGATCTTTAGATGTCCAATCCAAAGAGAGTGTATGGAGTCTTAATATTGTATATAACAATTGTATATGCCACTTAAAACAAGATGCACATTTGGGTTGTTTGGGTTGTTTGCCTAGAAATAGAGAGGGATCATTTTTCATCATCCACGCTTATATACCCTATGCCATTCCTGCTCATAAGTAAATTCTTCCCACTCTACAGAAAATGATTACTAGACTTCATGAAAGGATAGCTAGATGGATCATCCTACCAACTACAAATGCACACAAAAAAAGACGCTTGATCAAATATTTAAAATGTACATCCAAGTGAGATGAAAGAAAGAAATCTACAGATGTCTGAACTAAAGAAAGAAAGAAAATGAAAACTGTAGGTAAAGCTGATAAGGTAGGTATCTATGAGGTGTTTAGACTAGGAAGAAATTCTAAGATAACTTTGGATAAAAATTAGTCATGGAAACTAGAACGTACCCCTGCTTAAGTGTGGAGGCCCTAATAATATCCTATCTTCATGATCTGAAAAACAAACAAACAAATTCCACCCAATATCCCAGGAAAGAAAACAACTACAAAAACATTCCTTCTGTCTTGGCTGCAGATAAGGAAAACAAACCAAAGAAAGGTACAAAGTATGTACTACATACATGGTGCAAGAACCCCAAAGTAGAAATGAACATAATAGAATAAATAAACATAAAAGAAATAAACATAAAATCTGAGGAGTCATTGCAATTCGTGGAATCTGTAACAAAAGCCAAATTAAAACCAAGCTCTTGGTTTTAAACACTTTATGGTTCATTATATACAAAGCTCATTAAAAAATTTAATAATAAAAATAAAAAGCTGAATAGGAGCACACACAAAAATAGTTACAAATAATATGAAGAAGCAAACTGTCATGAGAACAAATCCATACATAAATAAATGCAGCACCACAAGAACTGAGAATAGCAAAATAATCTGAAAACCAAAAAACAAAACAACAACAACAACAAAAAAAAAACTCACTGCCATGGAGTCCCTCCAGACTCATAGTGACCCCTTCTTGGCTTTCAGAGGTGGTATCTCTACGGCAGTAGATTGCCCAGTCTTCTTTCAGAGTGGCTGGTGCGTTTGAACTGTCAGCCTTTTGGTTAGCAGTCAAATGCCTTAGGCACTGTGCCACAGAGCTTCTGAATAATCTGAAAGATACTATAAAATACATATGCTTAAAATGTCAGAAGAGACATTTTGAGAGATGAAAAACCGAAAGAATAGTTTATTCTTGAAATAGTGTAAACAGATTTTGGGAGCTTTGGTGGTGTACTGCCTACGGTATTGGACTGCTAGCTGAAGGCTGGCAATTCAAACCCACCAGCTACTTCTTGGAAGGAAGATTGGGCAGTCTACTTCCATAGAGATACCACCTCGGAAACCCCAGGGGTGCTATGAGTTGGATACGACTCAATGGTAGTGAGTTTGGTTTTTTGGTTTTGTAGACAGATTTTAGAGACACACTGAATTTTCAGATTATATAAAAATATAATCATTAGAATTAAAAAAATATATCTGTAGACAGATTAAATAGAGCTAAAGACCTAACTAGTGAACTAAAAGATTGAAATTAGGAGAATATAGCACAGAGATAAAAAGATGAAACATGAAAGAGAGAGGTTAAGGGACTTGGAAAGTAATGGATATTCCAACATACTTTGATTAGATTTTCTTTAGGAAAAAAAAATACTTTTGGCAGAGGGAGTTGTTATTTGAAGAGGAATGTTCTGTGAATTTTCATTACCTGGAGAAAGCCTGATTCCTAAGCAAGATAAACCCACATTTGGAAACTTTTCATGAGGCCAAAAACAAAATTTGATTGAAAATGAAAGCTGAAAATAAAAATATTTCTAAAACTACAATAGAATAATAAAATAGAAAATAAAATTGAGGAACGAGGTTCAAATATAGTATCAAAACAAATTGTTGAGATTAAGAATGTTTTTCTTAGAACAAAGGAAAATGAAGTGTTCCAATGATTTTTACTTGATTCAAAGAATATCCTAAGTAAGCTATCAAATCATAGCCTTTGTTCAAATTGTTTCCAAAATATGGAAATCCTAACCTATCCCACACAGAGGCCTCCAAGTAAACACAGTGTAGAAGGGCCAATTAGGCAGGGTGTAAATTTCATATATTGCTGATATAATATCTGTAAGTTTTTCTTGGAAGAATGTTTAAGACAGTGAAAAAAAAATCTGAATGCCACATTTTATTATCTTGCTCAATGTGAATGTTTTATGTTGTCTTCCATTTCCAGTCCCACTGACAGGATGCATAAGAATAGCGTATAACCAAGAATGACAATGGAAACAGTTCCTAAGATTTACATTTTTTTTTTTTTTTTTTTTGAGTCCTCAGATAACTATAGAGTAAGAATATCGTCTGGCTTAGGAAAATGTGGCTCAGAGAATTTAGGTAACTTGTGAGGTTCTCATTGTTGGCAAAAGGCAGAGAGCCAAACAGTGCTTTTGGTTAATCTCTAAACATCCACCAACCTTTTCCACTTTACAAAATTCCATTATTCAAAAAAAATAACACCACCAGGCATCAACCAAAGTATATTCTGGGCCATGAATATATTTGTTAGGTCAACTCTTGCCCTTCAATAAGTGGTGATGACTTCCCATCTAATTATCCTGTCGCCTTTTAATAACAAGTACATGACATGTATTTCAGCTGTCACAGATCTTTCCATACACTTAGGAGAAAAAGCCTCTTATATGTTGAAATGGTCTCAAATGATAATTAATACATTCTTTTTATGAGAATCATATTCTGAAGAGTTTGGAGCGAGCTTTTCTTGAAATCTACTTCCAAAGGAATGCGTGTTCTACTGTTGTAATGTCTGGGGTCTGAGGCAGACTAAGAAAAAAAGAGGTTTTCTGAGGGTGTTACCTAGCAAAAACCTTCCTTTTAAGAAGACTATTAATAAAGATCATAATCAAATGTCAGCCTGGGTCAGACACTCTCCTGGATACTTTCATATATCATCTCATTAAATTTTACAACGGTTTGATTTGTTGTAGATCCCTCTGCCGATTTCCCTTTTCTACTGATTCTATTCATATTTTTCACTGAAGTCTTCCTGACCTTCTCTTTATCTCCACTGCTCACTCTTCCCAAATAATAGTTCCTTCCCCTAGATTCCAAAAGCACCATGCATGCACTTCTATTGTGGCACTTGTCACTGTACAATATACTCAACTGGGTAGTATATAAGGCACTATGGTGGTATAGTGGATAAGGCATTTGGCTACAAACCAGAAGGTCAGCAGTTCAAACCCACCAGCTGCTCTGCAGGGGAAAGATGAGAAAATCTGCTTCCATAAAGATTTACAGCCTTGGAAACCTAATGGGGGTCACTATGAGTTGGAATCAACTCGATGGCAGTGGGTTTGGTTTTGGTGTTTGGTTTTGGTTTTTGTTTTGGGTAGTACATAGTCCGTCTTCCTCCTTAGTCCATATGCTCACTGCAGGACACCATCACATTTGTTTGATGATACAGTTGAGTAGCAAGGGGAACAGAGTAAAGTGATTTGTGAGAATTAGTTAACATAATTTATATTCATCGAGCTTCTACAGTGTTCCAGTCACTTTATGTCCCTTCCTTTAATTCTCATAACATTTTGAGAAAATAAATTCTTTATGTTGTTGAGATCTAGAGAGATCAAGTTACTTGTCCTAAGTCACTTAAATATGCCTTAAGTTTGAGGCCAGGCTCTTAAATCCTTTTTCCTTTTACAATTCACAGTATTTATTTAATATTTAATAGGGAATTAAATTTTGATTCACAGTGATATGACTCTAAGTCTTGTGATACCTTTACTGTATTTTTTTTAGTTGTATATTGATTATTCATAGCACAAAAGTAGAATGGATTAAGCTATCTCTGCAGCCCCAAGAGACCCACTAAAATATAGCCCATTACCCTAGGAACTTATATTACAGAATTAGGAATACTTACATTCCTACCCTCCTCCTCCAATATATCCTCCTTGATTTCCTACTGCATTACACTAACTAGTGCCTGAGGTGTTTGACTGCTAACCAAAAGGCTGGCGGTCCAAACACACTAGCCACTCCTCGGAAGGAAGGTTGGGTAGTCTACTTCCATAGTGATACTGCTTCGGAAACCCAAGGAGGGGTCCCTATGAGTCAGGTCCAACTCCATGGCAGTGATTTTGGTTTTTTGGATTTTTTGTGTGTGTATGTACACTAACTAGATTTGGCCAAAGACTTTGAGTGGAAGTGGTATGTCACTTCTGTGCCAAAGAATATAAGAGCAGTATGAGAACTACTGGCATTCCCCTCTTCTGCTTTAGTAACCAGCATTATTTTTAATAGTGGACTATCCAACAGTCTGGTTCCCTGAGGGACCATGTAGAGCAAACAAACACTCTGCAGATGTGAATTAGATGTCCATCGTGAATGAAAAATAAACTTTGTATGTGAAGTCACTGATGTTTGGAGCTTAATGTGTTACCTCAGTGCAAGCTAGATTATACTGGCTGAGACAGTCTCAACTGTCAAGTCACTGTATCACTGTATAGACACAAATGTATATGTTATATGTTTTTTTCCAAAGACTCCAGGCAGTTACTGTCCCACCTGTTTTATGCAGTGATATTTGGCTATAACAGATATATCTGCCTTAATGTTATTTCTGACATTCTAAAATAATAAATAAATGAAAACATGCTCAATGCATAAAATTGGTTGTAACAATTAGATTAGAGAAGAGAGATTTTAATCAGTCCTCAAACAAATTTGTTCTAGGGGAAACTGGTTCAATACATCTTTGGTCAAGGAACTATAGTTAATTCTAGAAGCCAAGATGTGCATTATGACACCTACTAATTTACATAAAGTAATAATTATATAGGAGCTCGGTGGCGTAGTGTCTAAGGCATGTATGTGACCGCTAACCAGAAGGCTGGTGGTTCAAGCCCACTAGCCACTCATTGGAAGGAAGATTGGACAATCTGCTTCCATAGTGATACCGCCTTGGATACCTAAGGAGAATTATGTAAACATTTTTACTGAAGTGAGTTTTTATTTGTTGCTAGGTGCTGTTAAGTCAGTTCTGACCCATAGTGACCCTGTGAAAAACAGAAAAAACACTACCTGGTCCTGTAACATCTTCACAGTCATTGCTGTCTTTGAGCTAGTCATTGCAGTCACTGTCAATCCATCTCATTGAGGGTCTTCCTCTTCTTTGCCGATCATCTACTTTACGAAGCATGATATCCTTCTCCGGGGCCTAGTTCTCCTGGTAACACATCCCAAGTACATGAGACGACGTCTCGCCATCCTTGCTCTTAAGGAGCATTGTGGTTGTCCTTTTCTGAGACAGATTTATTTGTTCTTCAGGCAGCTCATGGTATATGCGATATTCTTCACCAACAACATAATTCAAAAGCATCAAGTCTTTACTCTCACTATCCTTTCTTCTAAGGATCATTCTGGCTGTACTTCTTCCAAGACATATTTGCCCTGTTTTTTTTTTTTTTTTTCCCTGACAATCCATGGTATATTTAATATTCTTTGCCAGTGCCACAATTCAAAGACATTAATTCTTCTTCAGCCCTCCCTATGCATTGTCTAACTTTTGCCTGTATATGAGATGATTGAAAATACAGTGGCTCGAGTCAGGCACACCTTCATCCTCAATGGGATGTATTTGCTTTTGAACATTTTAAAGAGGTCTTTTGCAGCAGATTCAGCCAGTGCAATAAGTCTTTTGATTTCCTCACTGCTGCTTCCATGGGAGTTGATTGATTAAATATAGACTTCAATGATTTCATATAATATCTGTCAGTATTTGTTTGTTCTATACACATTTTGTTTTTAGTAATACCAGTCAATTCAATAAATATTAATTGAGGACATCCTATGTATTCAAAATGCAACTATGGATCAGATATGATGTTTAATGATAATTTCTTTCCTCCTAAAAGTTTATAGCCTAGAAGGGTAGAAAATAATTCCAATTTAGTATGATTCATTGTATACAGAACATATATGAAGAAACACATTATTCACTTTTTTGGGCAAGGGAGTAAGTGAAAGCTTCAATGAGAAGATGCTACCTTTCTTGTTAAAGATCAATAGGAATTACAGTCAGTCAAGGGGAAAAGAATTTTAATTACAGCATAAATAGTAACACTGACATTCAAAGCAATATCCTGTTCTGACTGCAAGTATTTCACTATTATTGGATTATGATGATATGCAAAGCACTGACTATCAGGAGATAGGATTACCAAGGTCTCCTGTCACCCTGTAATCATGGGAGAGACACTAAAAGATTTTTATGAAGGTAAAATACAGGATCAATTTCACATTTTTGGGAGATCACTCCAGCAGAAGTTTAGACATTTCACCACAGGACATATTAAGAAAATAGTTTTGAGAGTAAAAAAAAAAAAAACATTTTGGTAAAACATTAGAACAAAATCATAGACTTATTTATACTGCATTGAGGTTTGTTTCATGATTTAGTGGAGTCATATCTTATTCTCAGAATAGACTCACTGGGGAGATATAATAGCCAGCCCAAATTATCTCAATTACTTTAAATTCTAGTAACCTAGGAAGTCTTTTTTATACACATGCAAATATTTGATGAGCCAGAAGTGATGAGGGGGTTAGATAATGTGAGCACAGGAAAAGTGAAACAGTAAAATCCTATGAATATGATGGCTGCAGGAAACCAAGCTGAATAATTCAGTCTCCTACCACAGTGTTTGCCTAAGGCGCTTGACTGCTAACCAGAAGTCTGGCAGTTCAAACTCACCAGCCACTCCTTGGAAGGAAGGTTGGGCAATCTACTTACGTAGTGATACTGTCTCGGAAACCCAAGGAGGGGTCACTCTGAGTCAGGGCTGACTCCACGATCCACGACACATAACAACAGCAACAACAAAAAATAACCACAATGTTTTTCTAGTTCTTTTAACTTGTTTAACTTTAGTAATCCTCTCCTTCTTTTCTAGCTAGACTCCACCCTATGGATACAAATGTCTACATATAAAAATATTTTCTGAATTAATAACTGATAGAAAATAACACATTTCATAATGCAATCTTTAATATAACTTAAGCAATTAGTAATTGACTACTCTGAGACCTGGAATATGCAACAAAGTAGGAAAGACTTAAACGAAATAGAATACAAATCCAATTGAAAACTTGTTTTCCTTCTTCTGAAATATTTTATTTAGAAGAAAATACTGGGTCTGCAAAGATAGTATTGAAATGGCAGGGGATATAGACATAATGTATTTTGTGATTCAACTGACATTTGTGATCTAAGAAATTGTGTTGGACGGATGATTTAGCACAAGTAAAGTCTGTTCATTTTTTTGTTGTGTCAAAAGCTGACTAGTTATTTCTAAAACCTATTGCCTTCCCCCCACCCCCACCCCCTTGGTACTAACTGGGTAATATGTATCAGTCTCATGTGCAGTTTGGCCAATTTAAAGTAGAAGGAGTTAATATGTATCATTTCCATTCTTGGACAACTAAAACAACAAAATGTCCCGGCCAGTGCTCTTCACACTTTCTGATCCCTTAACTTCCACATGATTACAAAAGATCCAGTGGAAAATGCTGAAGTCCTATTTGGTGTCAGAACCACTATATAGAAGATGCTGTTGACTGAACACTCTGTTAGATTTTACATAACCAAGAAATGAATTTCAATTGGATCAAAATTTAAATTAAAATTTGAAGATTTGTTTGTTAAAGCAACTAGTGTTCTGTATCCTAAACAGTAAGTCAACACAACAGGAGTGGATCCATCTCTCAGGATTGCATTTAGAAAACATGCTCAAGAAGACTAATGTATGAATCAAATATCAGTGAATGAATTATTCTAACAACACACCTTAAATATTCACTGACATGAAGAATATTCTTGTATGGTTAGTGAATTTTCTCCCTGAAAATAGATATATGTGAGAAGATGAAATGTATTCAAATGTTTCTTCGAAGAGTTTGGAATAACAATGAGTGAGTATGAAAGAACAGATTTTTTTTTTTTTTTTTTTTTTAATTGTGATTTGGGTGAAGGTTTACAGAGCAAATTCACTTTCCATACAGCAGTTCACATATATTTTGTCGCATGTCATTGACCACAGTTTACCACAATGCAACAGCTCCCCTCCCACTTCCTCCCCATAGTTACCTCTTCCCAGTGTCCATCCCTCCATACTCTCCTGCACCCTGAGCTGTCTCCCTGTGCACAAGCAGCCCTTCTGAAAGAACAGAATTGAAGGAGGAAAAAGAAAGGTACAAGTAGTTAGAGGCTGCTGCAGAAGCATAATGGCTGAGCATTTAGAGTATAATTCAAGAAAAGGACTTTTACTTTGGAAAAAAGATGTAATTAAGCACATTTTAAAAAAGAAACACAGTCATGAGAGCTGAAATATTAAATTTTCAGAGGGGAATAGGGAAAATATGAACCTTTTGCAAAACTATGTAAGCATCTATAAGCGAAAACAAGACAATGAGGGCAAGAAGGCAGGAACACAGCTGGACAGGAGATGCATACTTATTCAATCCATATGCTGAGCAAATAATCCGAGAAGCTGGACTATATGAAGAAAAACGTGGCATCAGGATTGGAGAAAGAATCAGTAACAACCTGAAATATGCTGATGATACAACTTTGCTTGCTGAAAGTGAGGGTGACATAAGGCACTTACTGATGAAGATTGAAGACTACAGTCTGCAGTATGGATTACATCTCAATATAAAAAAAAACAAAAATCCTTACAACTGGACATATAAGCAGCATCACAATAAATGGAGAAAAAAGATTGAGATTGAAGTCGTCAAAAGAATTCACGTTGCTTGGTTCTACAATTGATGCCAGTGGAAGCAGCAGTCAGAACGTTAGATGATGTGTAGCACTGGGCAGGTCACTGCAAAAGAACTTTTTTCAAGCGCTGAGAAGCAAGGATGTCTCCTTGAGGACTAAGGTGCGCCTGACACAAGCCATGATATTTTCAATCGCCTAGTATGCATGTGAGAGCTGGACAACGAATAAGGAAGACTGAAGAAGAGTTGATACTTTTGAGTGCAGTGCTGGAGAAGAATGCTGAAAGTACCATGGACTGCTAAAAGAACTAACAGATCTGTCCTGGAGGAAGTGCAGCCGAAATGCTCCTTGGAAGCAAGAATGGCCAGACTTCGTCTCACCTACTTTGGTGATGTTTTCAGAAGGGACCATTCCCTGGAGAAGGATGTCATGCTTGGTAAGGTGGAGGGTTGACAGAAGAGGGAAGGGCCTTCAACAAGATGGATTGACATGGTGGCTGCGATAATCGGCTCAAGTATAGCAAGGACCATGGAGCTGGTAAGGGATCAGGTGGTGTTTCGTTCTGCTGTGCATGGGGTTGCTATGAGTCAGAAATGACTCAATAGCACCTAACAAGAACGTGAGTACTCTGATTTTTACAATGTCATGAAATTCAGAAAAACTAAAATTTATTTACCTATCTGATTTACTATGCTTCCCCACTCCCCCTGCCTTTTTTCTACCATGTTTACAATAAAACAATTTTTCCACTGGAAGGAAATTTTTCACTCTACTGACTTTATTATGATTTCCAGAACAAGTAGTTAGAGTAGTTTCAGCAAGGATATAGACAACTAAGGACTCCATGAGTGGTGTAAACAGTTAAGCACACAACTAGTAAAGAAAAGGTTAGTGGTTTGAACCCACTTAGGGGTGCCTTGGAAGAAAAGGCTGGTGATCTGCTGCTTCTGAAAAGTTAGTTTTACTTGGCAACATATGACGTCACCAGGAGTTGGAATCAAGTTGAGGGAAACAAGTTTGATTTTTTGTTTTGTTTTGTTTTTGGTAGAGAAATAAATGAATTGGAGAAATATGTTGGAGATTAAACAACAACAACAACAAATATGCTGATCAGTTTCATGTAAAACTGGTCAAAGAAAAAGGGATTCAAGATTATACCCAGATTTCTGACTTGTATGATTGGATGCTTGATGTTACAGTTTATTGGTTAATGAAAGGTGGGGAACAATTTTCAGGAGGGAGATTATTTCACTTTTAGACACACTGAAATTTAATTTTTTGTAATATATCCAAGTGAAGGTGTCTTATTGTTATCAAGTCTGCTCTGTCTCATAGAGACATTATGTACAACAGAATTAAACACTACTGGATCCCGCACCAGCCCTGTAATTGTTGTGCTTGAGCCCATTGTAACAGCCACTATGTCAATCCATCTTGTTGAGGGTCTTCCCCTTTTTCATTGACCCTGCACTTTATCAGGCATGATATTCTTCTCCAGGGACTGGTCCCTCCTGATAACATGGCCCAAGTAGGAGGCCAGGTCTTAACTATCCTCACTTCCAAGGAGCATTCTGGCTGTACTTCATCCAAGGCAGATTTGTTTTTTCTTCTGGAAAGACATGGTATATTCAGTATTCTTCACCAACACAATGAATGATTCAAATGCGTCAGTCCTTCTTTGGTCTTCCTTATTCATTGTCCAGCTTCCAAATGCATATGGAATGATTGAAAATACCTTGGTTTGGGTCAGGCACACCTTGGTCTTCAAAGTGACAGCTTTTCTTTTGCAAAAGGGACAGGGAGGTGGCATCTTCTGATCTCCTCTAACTACATAAGAGGAGGACAGAATTACCATCAGCAGCCCAAGGCTTATTCTCCAGGCCTCTTACTAACTGTTCCTCCCACTGTACCCACCACCTCTCTGCTGGGTTCAGTAATTTGCAGCAGTGGCCACGCAGAACTCATATATTATAGGGCTTATTAGGGAAGCAATAGGCTACAATTAAAGTTCAGGAACATGCTCAGTCTCTCTCAGCCAGCCGTCTCTCAACCAATAGTCTCTCAGCCAACAGTTTCTCTCAGCATCTCTCCGTAACATGTCTCACTCAACAGTGGTTGTCTCTTACATCTCTCTCTCAGCAATGTGTTTTTCTCACATCTCTCAGTAGCACATTTCTCTCAGCAGTACATCTTTCTCAGCTGACAGAGAGACTACTACTGCCTTCAGGAGGGCTCCTTTTTGGCCTGGCAGAGTGGCCAAACTAACCAATCCCAACATCAGAATTCCAAACACCAGAGAGAGAGAGAGAGAGAGAGAGAGAAAGAGAAGAGAGCATGAACTATGAACTTCCCAGAAGATTGCTTCTGCTGCTTTCAACAGAAATAGTCCAGGTGGATAACTTTAACAATCAGGAGCTACTTAGTTGCTCATGGCAGTTTCCACTACAGAGTTTACAAAGACTATGGCTAGAAAAGCCATCCTGTGTAATTTGCTACACTACAGCTCTTTAACACTTTACAAGTCTTTTGCAGAAGATTTGCCCAATGCAATACATTCTTGGTTTCTTGACTGCTACTTCCATGAGTACTGATTGTGGATCCAAGTAAAATGAAATCCATGACAACTTCAGTTTTTTCTCCATTTATCATGATGTTGCTTTTGGGTCTAGTTGTAAAGATTTTTCATTTCTTTCTGTTGAGTTATAATCCATATTGAAGACTGTAGTTTTTGATCTTCATCAGTAAGTGCTTCAAGTCCTCTTCACTTCCAGCAAGGAAGGTTTTGACATCTACATATCACAGGTTGTTAATGAGTCTTCCTCCAATCCTGATGCTGCATGCTTCTTCAGATGGTGCAACCTCTCGGATGATTTGTTTGGATTAAAAATTGAGTAAGTGTGGGAAAAGATACAACCCTGATACATAACTTTCCTGATTTTAAATCTCTCAGTTTCTCCTTGTTCTGTTCACAGACTGCCTTTAGGTCTATGTACAGGTTCCTCATGAGTACAATTAGTGTTCTGGAATTTCTTCATGATGTTATCTATAATTTGTTATGATCTACACAGTCAAATGTCTTTACATAGTCAGTGAAACACAAGTAAACATTTTTATGCTACTGTCTTCTCTCAGCCAAAATCCATCTGACATCAGTACTGATGTCACTCATTCCATGACCACTTCTGAGAGTTCACTGTTAATATACTGCTGCAGCTATTTTTGAATTATTTTCAGCAAATTTTACTTGCATGTGACAATGATATTCTTCAATAATTTCCACAGCATGTTGGATTACCTTTCTTTGGAATAGACACAAATAAAGATATCTTCCAGCAGTTGGCCAGGTACTTGTTTCTGAATTTCTTGGCATAGGCAAGTGGGCACTGCCAGTGTTGTATCCATTTGTTGAAACTTCACAGTGGATATTCCATGAATTCCTGGAAACACGCCCCCCCCATGCCTTCAGTGCAGCTTGGAGTTCTTTCTTCACTACCATCAGTTCTTGATCCTATGCTACCTCCTAAATGGTTCAACATCGACCAGTTCTTTTTGATATAGTGACTCTGTGTATTTCTTCCATCTTTCTTTGATACTTCCTGCATTGTTCAATATTTTGCCATAGAATCTTTCAGTATTACTACTCAAGGTGCTAAAGGCATCTAGAAAACCAAAATAAATTTGAAAGTTAAGAAAGTAAAATCTGGGCTTAAAATATCTAATTAAAAGTTATAAAAATGTAGATGGTTTGTGTAGCCATGGAGTGGATTTTCGTAGCTGGGAATAATGAGAAAGTGATAATAAATGGGAGAATAGGGGAAATATCACCATTTAAGATGTGAGAAGAGCAACATTTAAGATGTGGGACTGACTGACTTCAAAATTCAAAGAATATTCACTGTTGGTGAGGATGTAAAAGAACACAAAATTCTTACATACTACTAACTAGTGTGAACGAAAATTGTTACAACTAATTTTAACATTAAATTTCAAATTCTATTATCTATAAAACTGAAGGTATCCATAACCTACGATTTAGTAATTCTAGTCTTAAGTATATACCTATAGAAAATTTTGTACACATATGCCAGAAGACATGTATATGAACATGCATAGCAGCATCATTTATGAAAACCAGAAACTGGAAGCAGTCCAAGGATTTTACAAGAGAATTCACAAATTACTTAATTTCAATAGCATGTAATAGTGAAAATGAATTAGAACTTCAACGTGAATGTTGTTGTCAGTAGTTGCTATTGAGTCAGTTCCAACTCAAGGCTACCGCGTGTGTTTCAGCATGGAACTGCTCCAGAGAGTCTTCAAGGCTATAACTTTTCAGAAGCAGATCACCAGGCCTGTCATTTGATATGACTCTGGATGAGTTGAAACTACCCAAGTTCTGGCTAGTAGTCAAGCACTACACATTTGCATCATCTAGGGACTTCTTCAACATGAATAAATCTTAATATATGTCAGGTGGCGGAGGGGAGAAAAAAAGACTATGACATACAGTTAGCTATCATGAACATAAAACTCAGGCTGTGTAAAACTGTCCAATATCATGTTAGACATAAATACATATATAGAAAAACTATAACACAGGTAGACCCCGACTTATGACATATTCAAATTCAAACAGCAAACCACTTTTAAGACAATCTATATTTTTTCTACATACAGTGTTACAGTGTATAATTTGCTGATGTTATTATTCTCATGTTCACTCACATGTATGTAATGTTTCTAACCCCAAGGACACATGAAGTTCAAATTTATAAAGATACTAATAAAAGACAATAATAAGCAGTATTCAATTTATGTTAGAACTGAGTGACAATGGAGTCGTCAGAATTGAACCCCATCATAATTCGAGGACTAGTAATAATCAAGGCAAAAATAAGCACTGCAATCAGAATGATAGTTAACTTTACTAAGAGAAAAAAATGGCACAGATGGACAATACATTAGTTTATGGATAAAATATTTAGTAATAAAAACAAATTTTTAAAAATGAGATAGGACAGTTATTCAGAGTTTGCTAAAGAAATTGAAAAAAAAAAAAGCTATCAGAGCAATAGGGAAAAAGAACTCGAGAAGACTCAGTGTGCACTCTCCAAAGAAGGGGAACGTTGTGAGCTGAGGAGTAGTGGTGTATCAAAAGTTGGTAAGTAGTCAAGAAAATAAGACCTGAAAACTTTTCAGTTATTTGGTGTCAAAGACATAATGGCTATATTGACTAGAGTAAGTTCAGTGGAGTGAGGGGATTGGAAACTAGAATGCATTTCTTAAGAAGTAAATTGAAGGTGAAGAAGAAAAACACAGAAAATCTTTTGAGGAGTTTTCATGAAAAAGATTGGAGAGAGAAAGGGTGGGAGCTGGAATTAGATACAGGATTTAGGGAAGGAGTTGTGTTTAAGATAGGAGAGCTCTGAACTTATGAGAAGGTACATATGAGGGGGCGGAGTCAAACGAATAGACAAGAAATGATGATAAAGTGAATGAACTGCCTGAGAGATAGAAAATATGATCTAGATTGAGGTGAGGAGTTGCAGTTTCTGGCCTTGACAGACTACCTTGTGTCAGACTGACTCTTCAACTGAGGACATCTGTGAAAGCTGATGATAAAAGAACATATGCAACTATTTCAAGGCTTCAGAGAGGAACCAAAGAAGTCATGTTTTGAAGGAACCCAGATTCTGCAGAGCAGGAAATAGAGGTCATACAAAACCCAATAACAGTATCGTTGGGCTGAGGATACAGAAAATAAGAGTTCAGGACTGATAAGCTAATATCCTAGAAGCTGTGGTAGTGTAGTCCCTAAGGCACTTGACTGCTAACCAGAAGACTGGTGGTTTGAACCCACTAGCCACTCCTCGCAAGGAAGATGGGGCAATCTACTTCGTAGTGTTACTGCCTCGGAAACCCAAAGACGGGTCATTATGAATCAGGCGTGACTCCACGGCACATAACAACAACAACAAGCCAATATCCTGGGGAGGACAAAGCTACCCAGCATTTTCCCTTCTAGCTATGTGACCTTATGTAAACTGTTTATATCTGGGATGAGACCAAGCTAACAGAGCTAGCTGGGTTGCTAAACCTTTGAGCAGAAATTTGAGGGGTCTTGCACTGCTTGAGGAGTTCTGGTAGTGTAGTGCCTAAGGCATTGACTGCTAACTAAAAGGCTGGTGGTTCAAAATCACCAGCCACTCCTCAGAAGGAAGGTTGGGCAATCCACTTCCGTAATGATACTGCCTCGGAAACCCAAGGAGGGTCTCTGTGAGTTGGATCTGACTCGACAGCAGTGAGTGAGACTACACTGCTTGAAAAACAAATTTGGAGATCATGAACAAAAAGAATGGAGGAAACTTGACAAATAACCACAAATTTTCAGTGGAGTTAAAACTAGGAATCTTAGGAGTAAAGGCAAACCTGTCTTAACAGTAGCAAATGGACCAGTCATAACAAATCTAGAAATACAGCCTCCTGTGGGTCCAGGTGATCTGTCTACACACTATCCATACTGTATCTGCCTTCCAGATTTTTTTTTTTTTCTTTTTAAATCCCTCTCTGGAGAAAAATACTGTCATCCAGATCTTCTACAATTATCCACACGCCACTTGAAAAAAATTTGCCAGGCATGCCAAGAAAACATGAAATAAAATCATCCAGATAATGGAAATATCACCTAGTAATTTTCAAAAATACAAATTATTTAAGACAAAGAAAACTATGAATAATTTTACTGAAGAATAGAAATCAATTTTAAAAAATAATTAGATGGACAATTTAAACAAATCCATGGAATAATTTATTTTCAAAGCTAGATTAGACACAGTAGAAAATTGAACAATGATGCGAAAGGTAGGTCAGTGGAAAAAACACAAATTGAAACACAGAATAAAATCTAGAAAAGAGACACAGTCACAGGTAGAAAAGTCTAACATTTATGTAGCTGATATCCCACGTGACTAGGAGAAAGGAAACAGAAGGTGCGTTATTTGAGGAGATTCTGGTTGAATATTTTTCAAATATGTAGTATTCCAATTAACAGGTTTAAGAAGCTCAGTAAACAAAAATCTGGACAAGGACAAAGAAAACCACACTTAAGCACATCATACATGTATTCTCGGGAGCTCTGGTAGCGTAGTGCCTAAGGCACTTGACTGCTAACCAGAAGGCTGGCAGTTCAAACCCACCAGCCACTCCTCTTGAGGAAGATGGGGCAATCTGCTTCCGTAGTGATGCCTCAGAAACCCAAGGAGGAGTCGCTATGAGTCGGGTCCGACTAGATGGCACATAACAACAACAACATATGTATTCTCAAGTGAATTGTGTGCAAGTCCAAGAACAGGTGAAACTAATGGTGTGGTGATAGAAATCAAAACAGTGGTTACCTTTATAGTTGTTAGAGACTAGCTGGAGCACTAGTGTAGCTTCGGGCGTGCTCGTAAAGTTCTTGATCTGGAATGTTAATAAATGGGTGTATTCACTTTGTAAAAAAATTATCTAATGTATACATATGATTTGTACATAATACTTTTACATGTTATATTTCCATAATAAGTTTATTTAAAGTCCAAGCTCACAAGCTTTTTGATTTGAAACCTGACAAGGGGGATTTAAAATGCATAGAGAGCCAAAGGACTAAGTTTTACCAAAACACAAGTGAATAAAGAGAGTGAGAGGTAAAGATTTGCTCTACCAGTTGTCAAGCCTTATTATAAAATTGCAATAATTAGAATAGTGAGGTATTGTGCAGGAATGGATAACCCAGTCAAATAACCAGATAAAGGGCATATAAATAAGACTCGTGCTCAGTATGGTAAAAGTGAGTGGTAAAGACAGCAAGGCAAAGCATCTGGTAGAGTCATTCAAAACAAAACAAAACAAAAAATCTGCATCAATAGTCCATTCATATGAAAAGCAAAATGAAATTTCATTCCTGTGTTGCACTGTGTACACCAGTTAATTTGTGGTATATGGTAAATCAAATATGAAAGGAAAAAAAAAAGCATCTAGAAGATAATAAAGGAAAGTATTTTAATGTCTTGGTGTAGGGAAAGATCTCTTCAACAGGACAGAAAAAGCAATAAATGAAAATAAAATACTG
This sequence comes from Orycteropus afer afer, assembly GCF_000298275.1. Lineage (NCBI taxonomy): Eukaryota > Metazoa > Chordata > Mammalia > Tubulidentata > Orycteropodidae > Orycteropus > Orycteropus afer. Next base: position 958,712 of record NW_006921672.1, read on the forward strand.
GTATATTTGACTACATTAAATTTTCAAAATTATTTTCATAAAATTGCCATTAAGGGACATAGCAGGCAATCCAGAGAGTGATAGAAGATATCTGTGCTATATATAACCCACAAAAGACTTGTGTCTAGAATATAAAGAGACCTCCTGCATAACAATAAAAAAAGACAAATAACCTCATAGTAAATCAGATTACACATTTGAATAAATCCTTTAGGAAACAGGGTTTACAAAGTGCTAATAAATGTAAGTGCTCAACCTCCCTGGCAAACAGGAAATTAGATGCCATAGCATATCCACCAGAACAACTAAAAACAAAAGCCAAACAGGTGTTGCTAAGGATATGGAGCAATGGTAACCTCCTTACATTTCTGAGAGGAGTGTAAATTCATAAAATTGCTTTAGAAAATCATATTATCTGCCAAAGTTGAGTAAACTCATATACTCAGCTGATCTATTATTTAATATTTACTTAACATAAAAATATACATATATGCACCAAGAGATATGGACAATTATTCATAAAGCCCCAAACTGGAAAGAGTCTACATATCTTTACATAGTAGAATTTACATAAAATGTATCTTTATACAATTAAATACTAGGTAGCAATACAGATGAACAAACTACATGAAATTCACAAACTTAATGCTAAGTGGCCCAAGGAAAATAATTACGTGTTTTATTTTATATAAAATTTAGAAAATAGGTAAAACTGTAGTTTTTAGAGGTTCATACTTATGTGGTAAAACTAAACCAGTGTAAAGAAAATAATTACAGAAGAGGTCTATGGCTGCATTTGGAAGAAAGTGAAGTTTAGTGACAGAGGCATGAAGGAATTTTCTACAAATTGGCAATATTTGTTTCCTCTACCATGTATTGTCACATGAGTGTAGACTTTGTCTTAAATCATTGAACTGAACATATTTGTGTTATGTGCGTGTGAGTGAGAAAATTAGAAATACTTTTCTGTAATGTGTTGTATGTACAAAATTATTAATTTTTAAAATTGAAACTAATGTTTATAAGAATTGCCTAAAATGCAGTGCACTGCTGTCAAGTCGGATCCAACTCATAGTGACCACTCCTTGGGTTTCCGAGGCAGTATCACTACGGAAGTAGATTGCCCAATCTTCCTTCCAAGGAGTGGCTGGTGGGTTTGAATCACCAGCCTTCTGGTTAGCAGTCAAGTGTCTTAGGCACTATGCTACCAGAGCTCTCGGACATGTCATTAAGAAAGATTAATCATTAGACAGGGACGTTATATTTGGTGTCACGGTGGGTCAGCAAAAATGAGGGAAACCCTCAATGAGATAGAAAATCCAGAATAGTGGATTCAAACATGCCAGTGCATCTTGAAGATGGTGAGGGACCATTCAGCATTTCATTCTGGTATACATAAGATCATCATCAGTTGGAGCCAGCTTAATAGCAATTAACAGCACCACCACCTAGAATCACAGAACATGGCATGGAACTATGAGAAGGGAGGCACCAGGATAGGGGGTTAAAGAGCTGTAGGAGTGTGGAGAGCTTAGGTTATACCTGAAATATTTAATAGCTGGTCTAGTTATAGGATTAGTTTATAAAATAGGTATTTCCTCACTGATTTTTTAAGACTTACTTAAAAAAAGAAAACCAACTACAACCCAACTCCATTCAATAAAGGTAACGATCCATAAAATGGCACCACAAAGAGAAATTCTGGTGGTGGCTGATGGTCTCCTCTGTCTTTCCTTCTTTCTCCTTCTTCCTCATTGTCTTCCCTTCCACAAGGGCTTTCATTTTGTACAGTTCATCTTTATTCTTATAGCACCTGATTCAGTGTCAGGGTCATAATGTGCTTGATTGGGGGCAGGGGGAAGGGTCTTGGTGCAATGAACATGACTGCAATCAGCCAGCCATATTTTGAATGTCAGTCCTGTTTCTGACCTGAAGTACTTTACAATAAAGATGAGCCTAGACATCAAATCTGAAAAGAGCCATGCAATAAATACATATAGAGAGAGAACATTTGTTTCAAAAAGTTCCTACGCGATGGCTAAAGATATTCTCAAGGTGTTCTATAACCAGTTAGTGAGGAAACAGCTTATTCTTTACTGTATACATTAAAGCACAAGAACTCATGGATTAGGCAGCAGGTACTGGTTCATAGTCACAGCTGTTGTCACTGATTAGTTTTGTATCACTGAGAAAATCCTACTAACTTTTGGGGATTCATTTTTCTCTTTGGTCAAATGAGGTTATATGACAGGATAACAAACTTAAATTCTTCTCATCTCTAATAATCTGTGCCTTGATTAGTACATACAAGCAGTCAGCATTTTTTGTTGTTTGTTGTTAAAGTTCTAGGGAGTAAATATTTTAGGGTTTGTGGACCATACAGTCTCTGTTGTAGCTATTCAACTCTACCATTATAGCATGAAAGCAGCCATAAGACGTACATTATCTAATGGGTGTGGCTCTGTTCCAATAAAACTTTATGTACAAAAACAAGCTGTGGGCCAGATTTGGTCCTCAGGCAGTAATTGGCTAACTCCTGGTATATATTAATAGATTCTTAGTCTTCATTCAAGTGTTAGCTCAAAAGTGGGTATGCACATAAATTTGAATAAAGTGACTAATGGAAAGAAACAATGTTAACAAGGGAACTTGTAAAGAACCTCCATTTGTTTTACTTGTTCACTTATTACTTGTTCAGTGATTCCAACATTTTCCGCCAATCTGCTTGCTAATGGGGCTTTAGAGATCATATTTTGACTTGTTTGATTGAAATGCTATCTGTGCATAAGGAAGAGATGGTGTGGAGAAATTGGCAATATGCTATTTTATTTTATTCTGTGACTTTAGTAACACACAGTGGCTATATCTAAACAGGCAAGTTAAGGGGAAGTTGAATAATTATATGTAAAATAAGATCAATGCACGCAACCCACATGAATATATCAGGCTTCCGCAATTAGTTTCCCTCAAAAACAAGTTACATGATAACCATTTAAAATTGATTATGGACAGGGAGGTACTTCAATTTAAGGAAACTATGTCACTTTGGGTTTTTTTTTTTTTTTTTTTTTTCTCCTTTCTTTTCTATGCTTATTCCTGTCTGGGCTCTGCACAATGGACTAAAATAACTGCTGTGACAAAGTGGCTTTGGAGTACCCTGCAGGATTTTCACACATTAGGAGATAGAGCAGAGGTGCCTGACGTGTCTCTTTAGACTTTATAGTTTGCTGTATCTCAGGAGTAAATGAGAGAAAGTGTAAATGTGTACTATATAAGGCATAAATGGTCGCTAATCTAAAGCATTACTTCCTTTGAAATTTTTCATTATTTAATTATAATTTTGCCTGCTGAGTGTTGCTTTGGCTATTTAAACAAACTACTAACATAATGGTCCTAGGAAATAATTAGTAACCTTTTGTTTTTTCAGTAAATCCAGTGTAATCATTAAAAGATAGATGAATAAACTCTAGTGCAATTTCAATAATAAAAACCAGTAAAGATACATGGTGAATGAAATCTAAATGCTTGTTAAAATTCTCCCACAGTTTATCCAAACTGCATGACATTTCATAAACCAAATTATGATTAGAGAATCTATTATAGATTACGGACTTGAGGACATTCCCATTCCAGTTGCCAAATGATTTCCACACATATTACCTATTGGCTTTTCAAAATTCATCCCAAATTATAAGATGATGATTTGGAAGAATTGCTTCTCTCAGATAATGCGGGCCCACTTGTAAAGTTTCAGGATGCTTTAGTCTTTATGGCATTCTGTAAGCAGCCCATTAGTCTATGAGCTTCCCTGCAACACTCACTTATTCTATCATACATAATTTATACTGTTGTTAAGTATTTATTGACTGATATTCCTTCTTGCTATTGAAGATTTATAGCACTAACACCCAGGAGTTCAGCATCCTCAGAGTAATAGTGAAGAATAAAGTTAATGCACTAGAAAATTTTACAAGAAGTATATATCACTTCTGCACAATCAGTGTTTGGGGGATTCTTTTTTTTTTTTATTAAGTCTTGTCTTATAAAATTCTCTTTGAAGACTGTTTCACACAAAGGCTGATTCCCAGAAGTTATCTTTTTGATGTAAGATGAGACCTTATACATTTATTTATACATTTACTAAATCTATAAGTACTTATGCATTTTGTCCCCTCCCCCATCACCTCTTTGCTTTGATTAGCTAGGTTGGTATTTCCTTGTGACCACTTTGATACAGTCTGTGTTATCATTCATTCTCAGTTGTGGTTCATAGGGCCTACAGTTAGCTTTGCAAAATGGATTGGTGAAGTCCTTGCACAAAGACAGTTGGAAGCAAGTTAAAAAAGAAGTGTGCTTATAAGAAGGCAGACATCTTTTCGAAGGTGACCATAAAAACAATGATTATTTTAAGCCAATTCCAAAAAGTATGATTTGAATAGACAATGAGATCTTTAACAAATTATTTTAAATTGAAGTGAGTAGCACATTTCCCTTAACAATTGGCACTGATTCAGATGAACTTATGAAATTGTGACATGTAGATCAAATTAGGAAATATTTTAAGCCAATGATGAAACTCAAAGACCAGTGACACAAACATTGACATAGGTTGCCCAAGAAAGGGAAAAAAAATATATAGTAAAAATAGTAGTAGTATCCAGTGGCATAGTGCCTAAGGCAATTGACTGCTAACCAGAAGACTGGAGGTTCAAACCCACCAGCCACTCCTCTCAGAAGGAATACTGTGAGTCAGGTCTGACTCAATGGCAGTGGGTTTAGTAGTAGTATCAACCCTTATCATTCATTGTGGTTACTATAGACCAGTTACCACTTTAAGCCCTGATATATATATATATATATTTTTTTTTTTTCCATCCTAAGTGGAGGAAATAGAGACTCAGAATAGTTCATTTACCCAGTGTCACAAGAACAGTGAGTTGCAAAGAAGGAATTTGAACTCAAGGCATTTGGCTTGCAAATTCTACATTCTTAATTACTAAGTTAACAAACTAAAATGTAAAAAAAAAATTAAAAAGCTAGAATTTTTGAGTCAAAAGTTTAACTTACCTCGACAATAGTGATTTGGAAGCAGTTTTCCTGGTGCAGTTATAACAGTGCCCACTTTTACAAAGAAATTCCCCACTTTGGGCAATAAATTATATGGTCACCCTACTTAAATGCATATTTTGAAAGCATTATGTCTAACACATGAATTTTGCACATTAAAATCAGTTTGAAACAGATGATAATTTGTCTGTGATCACATGAATAGTTACTGGTAGCATACCCTGGAAAATATATAAATAGAGATATATTGTTGTTGTTGAGTGCCATGAAGTAAGCTCCGACTCATAGCAACCCTATGTACAATAGAATGGAACACTGCCCAGTGGTGAACCATCCTCACAATCCTTGCTATACTTGAGTCCACCACTGTAGCCACTGTGTCAGTCCATCTCATTGAGGGTCTTCCCAGTTTTTGCTGACCTTCTACTTTACCAAGCATGATGTCTTTCTCCAGGGAATGGCCCCTTCTGACAACGTGACCAAAGTAGGTGAGACAAAGTCTGGCCATTCTTGCTACCAAGAAGTATTTTGGCTATACTTCCTCCAGGACAGATTTGTTTGCTCTTTTGGCAGCTTATGGTATTTTTAGTATTCTTTACCAATGCCACAACTCAAATGAATCAACTCTTCTTCAGTCTTCCTTATTCATTGTCCAGCTTTCACATGCATATGAGGCGATTGAAAATACCATGGCTTGGGTCAGGTACACCTTAGTCTTCAGAGTGACATCTTTGCTCCTTAACACTTTAAAGAGGTCTTTTACAAAGATTTTCCTGGTATAATATGATGTCTGATTTCTTGACTATTGTTTCCATGGGTGTTGATTGTAGATCCAATTAAAATTAAATCCCTGACAACTTTAATCATTTCTCCATTTATCATGATGTTGGTTACTGGTCCAGTTGTGAGGATTTTTGTTTTCTTTATGTTGAGGTGTAAGCCATATCGAAGGCTATAGTCTTTGATCTTCATTAGTAAGTGCTTCATATCTTCTTCACTTTCAGCAAGAAAGGTTGTGTAATCTGCATTGGGGAAGAGCTGCCTCCTCTTAGTAGAGTCGACCATAATGGTGTAGATGGAATAAACCTTTCAGGTCATTTATATATTGTTAGGGCATGACTCAAAATGGGGAAAAACAGCAGCAAATATCCATTAATAATCGGAACGTGGAATGTATGAAGTATGAATTTAGGAAAATTGGAAGTTTTCAAACATGAAGTGGAACATATAAAGATCAATATCCTAGGCATTGGTGAGCTGAAATGGACTGGTATTGGCTATTTTGAATCAGATAATCATATGGTCTACTATGCTGGGAATGACGAATTGAAAAGGAATGGTATCAAATTCATGATCAAAAAGAATATGTCAAGATCTATCCTGAAGTACAATATTATCAGTAATAGGATTAATATCTATATGCCTACAAAGAATACCCATTAATACTATATAATTATATAAACATATGCACCAACCACTAAAGCTAAAGATAAGGAAATTGAAGATTTTCACCAACTTCTGCAGTCTGCAGTTGACTAAAGATGCAATCAGAATGGATTGATAATTACTGGTAATTGGAACGTGAAAGTTGGAAACAAAGAAGAATCATCAGTAGTTGAAAAATATGGTCTTGGTGATAGAAATGATGCCGGAGATTGCATGATAGGTTTTTGCAAGGCCAATGACGTGTTCATGAAAATACATTTTTTCAACAACATAAGTAGTGCTATACATGGACTTTACAAGATGGAATACACAGGAATCAGATTGACTACATCTGTGGAAAGAGGTGATGGAGAAGCTCACTATCATCAGTCAAAACAAGGCCAGGAACTGACTGTGGAACACCATCATTTGCTCATATGCGAGTTTAAGTTGAAGCTGAAGACACTTAAAACAAGTCCAGAAGAACCAAAATATGACCTTGATTATATCGCATCCTAATTTAGAGACAATTGAAGAATAGATTTGCTGCATTGAACACCAGTGACTGAAAACAAGATGAATTATGGGATGACATTAAGAACATAATGAAGAAAGCAAAAGGTCATTAAAAAGACAGAAAAAGACCAAAATGGATGCCATAAGAGACTCTGAAACTTGATTTTGAATGGAAAGTTGCTAAAGCAAATGGAAGAAATGATGAAATGAAAGAGCTGAACAGAAAATTACAAAGGGCAGCTGAAGAAGACAAAGTAAAGTTTTACAATGAAATGGGCAAAGACCTGGAGTTAGAAAACCAGAAGGGAAGAACGTGCTTAGCATTTCTCAAGCTGAAAGAACTGAAGAAAAAAATCAAACCTCAAGCAAAATTGAAGGATTCTATGGGCAAAATATTGAATGATGCAGGAAGCATCAAAAGAAGCACACTTAATTGTGCTTATGAGGACCTGTACATAGACCAGGAGGCTGTCATTCAAACAGAACAAAGGGATACTGAATGGCTTTAAATCAGGAAAGGTGTGTGTCTGGGTTGTATTCTTTCACAATATTTATTCATTCTGTGTGCTGAGCAAATAATCTGAGAAGCTGGACTCGATGAAGAAGCATGTGGCATCAAGATTGGAGGAAGACTCATTAACAACCAACAATATGCAGAAGACACAACCTTGCTTACTAAAAGTGAAGATGACTTGAAGCACTTACTAACAAAGATGCAGACATATGTAAATATATATATAATGTTAGAGATGTATGATCAAAAAATTTTAATTATAGCAGTTTCTGTTCATTGTTATGGGTGTTACGAATTTCACCACCAAGTTTCCACCATAGTGAGAAATACAATGAGTATCTTGGAATTATATGTTATTTCACAAAGATATAGTTTATTTTACTGACTCAGCACTATGGAGCTGAGGGAAAAATCCTATGTGCACTTCAGTGGTATTTCAACACTTATGAACTTTGTCACGCAGCCTTAGTGGTACCTGTGATAACTTCACACTATGAGGTATCAGGTTACTCTGGCAAACCACTTAACATTGATTCTGTCAGCAAGCCTACCCAGTCTCTTGTTTCTGTGAACACTACCTCAATTCACCTTTCATCCTATCATGGACACCACTCTAAGTTCTGGCCACACATGTCCTTTGCTCAGTTCATGTCCACTCAACTTGTACTATATGCATGTCAACCACTTTTTCTCTATTCATTTTCTTCCAAACATAGGGTTCCTCTTATTCTAATTATTTTCAATATGCTTCCCATGTTATTTATATGTGGATATGACTTGAAGGGCACAGTTAACATCCAGTATTTTCCAGTGGTACCCAGAGAGCGGAGAATCGCTAAAGCAAATGGAAGAAATGAAAAGGTAAAAGAGCTGAACAGAAGATTTCAAAGAGCAGCTCAAGTAGACAAAGCCAATTACTAGAATGAAATGTGCAAAGACCTGGAGTCTGAAAACCAAAA
>NW_006921672.1:969344-978113 GCF_000298275.1 Orycteropus afer afer
AAGGCAGTATCACTACGGAAGTAGATTGCCCAACCTTCCTTCCGAGGAGTGGCTGGTGGGTTTGAACCGCCAGCCTTCTGGTTAGCAGTCAAGTGTACATAGATATACCAATATATGCAATTTCAAGTTTATGGCAAGGCAAGCTGTAGTTTGTAATTGTGCCCATGTTTGACACATCATTGCTGTGACAGCTAGTATTGCCCTCACCCTTCCAAACTGAGACTGTTCACTGGGAGGTCTCATCAACTCCTAGAACTGTGACAATAAGGCTGCCAGAATACTGGTCTGCCCGGGCAGCCTACCCTCTGCTGACTCGGGCACCTTATACAGATTTCTGAGGGGAGGGATTAAGATAGGGCTTTGCTTTATATAATATTGTGCAAGATCGCAGCTGCTGTTTTCTCTGATAGAAAAGCACAATCCACTGGATGCAGGAGATAATTTTCTACGTTCCTTCTAAGCAGACATGCAGGACGTGCTCCACTCCCTTCAAAGGCTTCACATTCCACAAGTGCTGTCATTAAGATACACTGATTAAAAGGTTTTAGGTGCATGTTGAATAACTTAAATGACTATGTCTTCACTTCTGATGAGTGTCACTTTATAGTACAGTAAGTTTCTTGAACTGGTGCTTATCAGGAAAACCAAAAACATCAGTAGTATAAGGATAGAAAATATTAGGTGTATGTACATACAGTGCTTCTTATACTCTCTTTATGTCTACAGAAACTGAATTTTTGCTAGTGTTCCTGTCTGTTTCCCAGAAGTTGAGTTCCAAAGGACATAGCCTAGGAAAACCTGCAAACAGTTTTCTTTTGAGGAACACACACATTTACAATTGGAAAATGCATATACTATTTCAGTGTTTTCTCCAACAGTGGTATTTACTTTTATTTAAAGAAAAAATAGTCTAGGAGACAGAGTAAACCACAAAGAAGAATCATTTTGTCCATTGCATTTTCCATCATTGCAGCATGAAAACTGCACTGAAAGTTAATATATTTAATAAATTTGGTCAACACAAGAAAATATTAAGTTGGGAAATTTCTGATAATCAACCTCTTTTGCCTAAAAACCCCAACATCATATGGTTTTGACTTATAGACAGGAAAAATGTCACCACTTTATCTCTTATGTAGAAAAATTCTTCACAAATACAAAATATCAAATCATGTCAGTTTGCAGATATCTACCTAGAATATAAATTTCCTATAATAATTTAAATGTAAAATTTATCTCAAAGAGAAAAAGGATAGTATATGTTATTTGATTTCCATGAGTTGGAATTGACTCTATGGCAATGTTATTTTTTGTCTTTTTGTTTTGGGGAGGGGGACAGAAACACCATATGAATGGTTTATTTCACTCTCTGAATTTCTTAAAATTTTCAAAAAATCTTATACCATTTGCTATATTCTTCCCAAACAGTGTTTCAAAAATGATCTCAATTTAAGACTCTAAGTTGACTTTACATTAAAAAACATTACTGGCATAATACATAGTTCTTTTTCTTAATTTATGGCCTTCTTCATTTACCACCATTATTTACGAGCAAATTAAAATAAACAAATGACAACAACCAAACATTATACTTAGATTTTAGTTATAAAATAAGTGAGCAATTTCCTATGAAATTCCCAATGAACGTATACAAGACTCATCTGTGACTGAAAGTTTCCCAAACTGTAGAATCAAAAATACTATAATGGTCTATATAAACACCACCCACAGGAACAAGACAGGCACAAATATTTTAAGAGGTAATCTCTGTGTTTTAGTTTCTCATCTGAACAAAAGACCTACTAGTGCCTGGCTCAAAGTACTGTTGTGATGAGCCCATGAAAGAATGTATGAAAAAAAAATGATCTTTTTCTTGTGCTAATGAGAATGAAAAATACCATATAACTTGAATGATGTGAAATAGTAATTTCTTCTTATTTGGGAAATTTCTTCTGAAGCCCCAAAGCTGAAAACAGTGGATGATAAATACCTCCATTTCTAAACAGATATTCTAGACATACCTAGATGGAATTAAACAGAAAAAAGTGAATGATTTATCCAGGCTATAAAAGGAAAAAGAAAAAAAAAAAAAAAGAGGGAGATGTGAAGAGAACTTCATTCAAGCAGGAGAATTTATAGGAGGTGAAAATCTGTCACCTTACCTCTTAACCTTTGCGATAGAGATGTTTCCTAGTACTATAACTCACTAGAAAAATGAGGAAGTTCACCAAGGAAACACCTGCAGAGAATTGAATATTTGCAATGAAGTGAGAATGTAATTACATCCCACAGCTGCCCAATTGTGAACCCCAATGATACTAATGGATGCCATATCCATTAGAAAGGTCTTGGGACAAATCAACATAAATGTCCCAGAATTTGGAGGAAAACTTGGACAGAAAAATAGATGAGGTGACTGCTCGCACCTGAAGAATACTGAAGACAGGAAGCTGGCTGGAGTGGACACAAAGCAAAGTGAGACAAGGAGAGAAAGGACCTGTGGGAGCCTGCAACCTAAACCTTTTGACAGGGCAGTGGTGTGCAGTGTTTCCTACAGACCAAGGAGATACTGAGGAAGTAATTGTGAGAGATGTCCTTAAAAGGACCCCTACAAGAGACTTGTTGCCCAGGGTGAAGGAATCCCAGCAGAGAGCATCTAAACATGGACCCCGATGTGCAAGAACAGAGAATGTTTGGGGATGGAAGTTATTGGGTGAGTGTGCCCATCCTCTCAGGGACAGATGCAGTATGAGTGGTGATGGGACCTCTAAAGAATCCTCCAGATGCCCTATGGAGATTCAACAACCCAAGTAACATGACAAGGCCATGTCTACTAACAAGAAAAGTATTTTTGATACTTTTTCTTCAGAACCTTTTCCTCTCCGGTTCTGGTAGACTGTGAAACAGGAAGTGGGAAGAAGTAGAGTAAGAATGAAGAACAGATCTCAACTCACTTTCTCACTGAAGACACCCAAGCCAAGGATCAATTCTGAGCTGAAAGGATGTGTAAAGGTCACTGAATTGGATGAAAAATGGAAGTGGTGATTATTGTAATTGAGAGTGTATTTTAAATTAAAAATCAGATTGCTCTTAAATTCTATGTCATGATATCATTCCAAAATTGTATCAAGAGATAGGAAAAATAGATTCAACAATTGATCTTGGGAAAAAATAAAGCTGTATCCTGATTATACTTTAATAATTTCAGTCTAATCAGTATATGTAAATATGTAACTATATCTATACCATCCATTCATCTGTTCAGCCACTAGCCCTCTATATCAATCAAAAGCAGATGATATAGATACAGATACTGTGCCTATATTTTTTTTTTCTCTTATTATCCACTCCTCGGAAGGAAGGTTGGGCAATCTACTGTAATGATACCACCTCGGAAACCCAAGGAGGGGTTGCTATAAGATAGATCTGACTCCAGGGCAGTGTGTTTGGTTTTTGGTTTGTCCAAGCCAAACCAAATCAAACTCATTGCCATTGTGTCAGTTCTGATTCATAGCAACCCTGAAAAGAAAGAATAGAACTGCCCCATAGGGTTTCTAAGGCTGTAAATCCTTATGGAAACCGAGTATCACATCTTTCTCCCACTGAACAGCTGGTGGTTTCAAACCTCCAAACTTTCAGTTAGCAACCAAGCACTTTAATCACTGTGCCACAAGTTTATCTTACTATAAACCCACTGCTGTCAAGTCAATTCTGATTCATAATGACCCTATAGGACAGAGTAGAACTGCCCATGGGGTTTCCAAGGCTGTAAATCTTCCTGGAACCAGATTGCTTCATCTTTCTCCTACAGAGAGGCTGGTAGGTTTGACCACCAACCTTTTGATTAGCAGCCAAATGCTTTAACCATGGTGCCACTAGAGCTCCTTTATCTTACTATAGTCTACTTCTAATATTTTCACGTGTCCTCCATTTCTACTTATTTGGACAGCACCCTAATTTCTATGGGGAAGTGCCCCTTATTTACTCTCTACCTTGCATTTTGCATAGGTTCACTTCTTCCAAATCCAAGGCTGAACAGTGTGCCAGGCCTGGCCATTCAGCATATTCCCTATAATCTTGCCCCATGTTATTGTTTAGCAATGCCTTATTTCCCAAGGCAGACAAGTCTTAGCCAGTGGGATTGAGTTCTAAGAATCTGGAAAAAAGAAGATTTTGTCCACTAGACTTGAAGCACGTAGGTCAGCATGGAGCTGCTAGGAGAGATTTTGAGACCCCAAGGAGGTAGCCTGACTATGGATGTAGCAAACACAGGAACACAAAGCAAGAACTGGAAAAACACAAAATCTTGATGCTTGATGAGTTGTTTCAGCCCCTCAATTCATCTGTGCCTGAAATAAAAACTAACTAGACTTAAGCTACCTGAGTTAACAGACTTTTTTCTTTGTATGTATAACTCAGTTTAAATTGCATTTTTCCCACTTCAGTTAATAATTCTAAGGAATAACCTCACTAAAACTTGAGGAATTTTAGCTGAACATGGTTGATGGTTATGAAGAGAGACTATTAAGTGATAGCAGCAGTAGAAATGTAAGGAGAGGGCAGTGCTTAGTCAGCAAAAGTTCATTCTAGTTAAATAAACATCATACTCCCAACCTTTTGAAATAATTTATGTTACCTATTACATGTAGGAGGAACTCTGTTGACTTAGTGGTTAAACAATTAAGCTACTAACCAAAAGGTTGGCAGCTCAAACCCACCAGCTGCTCCATGGGACAAAGATGAGGCAGTCTGCTTACATAAAGATTCATAGCCTTGGAAATCCTATAGGGCTGTTATACTCTGCCCTAAAGGGTCACTGTGATATAGAATTTACTCAGTGGCAGTGGGTTTGGTTTTAGGATTGCAAATAAGCTGTCCATGTATGACTATTTTTAAATTTTATGATCTTGAGGAATAACTCAAACTCACTGCCATCAAGTTGGATCCAACTCATAGCAAGCCCTCCTTGAGTTTCTGAGGCAGTATCACCACAGAAGTAGATTGCCCAACCTTCCTTCCAAGGAGTGAGTGGCTGGTGGGTTTGAACTGCCAGTCTTCTGGTTAGCAGTCAAATGCTTTAGGCACTACTGAAGACAAATAACAACAACAACATATTCATTTTTTTTAGGACTTGTGAGCATGTGATTATTTATTGTTATTATTATACTACATTTTATTCTATAAGCAAAGTTGCTCTTAGAATTATTAAATATTTTACAAATTGTAGTGTGAAAATATACTTAACCTAAACAATTAGAATTTTATTTCCTGGCTATTTCCAGATTGCTGTGATGTTTAAAAACAGGAAAATCAGTAAGCGACATAAGCCAGTCTAAAAGTTTGATTCTATTTTGCCTGATAACAGATTACTTGCTGGTGGGGAAAGTAAGCACACCACACAAGGGGAGAAGGAAGCATTCAGTAATTCTGTCAAGTTGAGCATAACATTTGTAAATCTTGCCACTGGAGCTGAATTTGGATAATGGAATTCTCTAGCTTTTCCCACACACCCACTTATTTGAATATGGAAAACAAAATGCAGGAATTGTGTTTGTTTATTTATTTATTGGTGTGATGCCATTATAAAATTATTATTAATTAAAAAAAAATAGAAAATTCAATATATAAATGTAGTTCACCCATTTGCAAAATTATAGTCTTCAACAGGCTTATTTTGTTTCAGGCAGTTTTCTTGTAGATTAACTCATTTATTACAAAGAAAGGTTTTGATATTTGGCTGCTAAGCTTTGGGGGCAGTTCCAGGCCATCAGTTGCTCCATGAGAGAAAGATGCAGCAGTCTGCTGCCATAAAGATTTAGGCACTCCAGTGGTATGGAGGTTAAAACATTTGTTAACAGTCCAAGGGTCTTCATAATGTAAGTACTGATGTCTTCCCCTATTTTACAAAGTTGATGAAATTGAGGAAAAGAGAGGTCATGTATGCACCTTACTAAGTAAGTTAAGTAGAATAAATGAGTCACAGCTGGGACATGTGGCTTATTTACGTTGTAGAGTCTACTTTTCATAATTACCGCTTTGCTTTCTACCATTACGTTACTCTCCAAAGATAGCCTATCAGTATCTTGACTTGCTGGGTTCTTTTCTACATTGGCTTTTTAAGAATTATAATAGTACTATCTAAAGTCCTTCTTAACTTTCTGAACATTATTTTATACGCATTTTCAAACTTACTGCATGGTCTCTGTAAACATTTCAATGACTACATCATAGTCAAAGGACTCGATGAGCCAGTTAATTAAACTAGATTTTTCTTCATTTCAATTTATTTCCTCAGGAAAAGTTAACTGTGGTGCAGTGAATTCCTAGGTATGGCTTTTCTAGCCATGGTCTTTGTGAGTCCCTCCAGATTACTGGATAGGACCATGTAAATAAGGTGTGTGGAACACTAGTGTGAGGATTGGTTAGTTTGCTATGCTCTAAACCTCACTACTGTTGAGTCAGTCCTGACTCATAGTGACCGCTCCTTGGGTTTTCTGAGGCAGTATCTCTACGGAAGTGGATTGCTCAGTCTTCTTTCTGAGGAATGGTGAGTGGGTTTGAACTGCCAGCCTTCTGGTTAGCAGTCAAGTGCCTTAGATACAATACCACCAGAGCTGTGCTACTGGGCTTAAAATGAGCCCTCCTAGAGGCAGAAGAGGGGATCTTACTGCCATCAAGAGAGAATAGCCAGAGGTGGAGTGGAGCACGTCCTTGGACCCGAGATCCTGTGCTGGACCTTCTTGGCAGAGATGCCCCAGCTGAGGCACAGGACAGAGCAGTGGCCTCGCCAGCTCACAGAATGAGAAAAGTGAGTGCCTTTGGGCGTGAGGTTTGCTGTTGAGGTGGGGTGTGCATAGGTGGACCTGTTGGCAGAGCTTTGTGACATTCAACCGAGCAGGGCAGAAGCAGGTGGAGAAACCGAGGGCTGGAGAGGCATGCCTGAGGGCGTAGCAGAAGGGAGACTGTCCTGATGTAGAATGGTATCCTGAGGGCATTGCTGGACCGGAATTGTACCTGCTACTCCCCTAGTAAACCCCATAATTGTGAGTATTATGCTATGAGTTCAGTGTGGCCATTACAACAAATTACTGAACCCTGCAGAGGAATAGTGAGTGCCGTGGGAGGGACGGCTGGGGTCAGAGTTGGTAAAAAGGCTGGAGGGTGGTGGCATGTGTGGCTTCGTAGGAATAAGCCTTGGACTGCTAATGGTGCTTATGTCTTCCTCTTGTGAAGGTAGAGGAGGTCAGAAGACACCACTCCCCTGTCCTTTCTTCATTACCAAACTGAGAATTACTAGATCAATATATGAATACAATTTGTATTACATATAGCCAAAATGTTTATTACAAAGGAATTGTGCTAATTTAAACTTTCAAAATCTGTTGACAGTTTATTATTACATTATTTTTATTTCAAGTAAAATGCACAGACATTCCCTGGTGATGAAAGTTTGACTTACAACAACGGATAAAAAACAAACAAACAAAAAAAAACACCTCCTGCGATCGGGTTGATTCCAACTCATAGTGACTCCCATTGGGTTTCCAAGGCTGCAAAATCTTTGTGGAAGTAAACTGCCCTATCTTTCTTCTGTAGAGCGGCTAATAGGTTTGAACCTCCAACCTTTAGGTTAGCAGCCAAATATCTTAACCACTACACCAACAGAGCTCATACATGCTCTTTAATGTTATACAAGTTTACCCTCACTTTGAAATGATTGAACCAACCCCCACTGGCAACAAATTGTTCATCACAATCACCTTCACTTGCTGCATGTGCAGCTTTTAAATCATTGAAAAGTCTTCAAGCCTTTTCTTGCATTAACCAAACCAAACCCAACCCACTGCCAACTCATAGCGAGCCCCATGGGGTTTTTGAGGAAGTGAATCTTTACGGAAGTAGATTGCCCCATCTTTTTTCCATGGAGTGGCTGGTGGGTTTGAACCAACAATCTTCTGGTTGGCAGTCAGATGCCTTAGGCACTGTACCACCAAAGCCCCTTGCATTAAACTAAGGCTAAATAAGGACTATATGCAACTATATGTTCTGACTGACTTACAAATTCAACTTCAAAGACTTATAGACTTACTTAAAGACATCCTTAGGAATGGATCTCATTTGTAACCTGGGGTCTGCTTGCAATACAAAATACAAACTCTTTCTTAGAATATCTGTAATCATCATTGGAGTTAATACTAATTTAATGATTTTCTAAAAAGATTAGAGTTGAATAAGTTTTCTATGAATGTCTTCTGAAATTATTATTACACCGAGTAATCCAAACATTGCTAAGAAGAAGGTAGCTTCGTAGCTCAAATATCCATATCCCAAATTCTTTCCAGACCTTTGCCTATTACACTGTAGCTTTAAAACAAAAAATTTTCACGTACTACTGTTTGAAAATATTCACTCTGTTGATCAATTATTTCTTTAAAAAACAAGCACAGTTTATTTTTTATGAAATTGTATCATTATTTTATAAATCGTATATGGTGTAGTTAGTTCCTTTTTGAATCGTATATCACATATGTTATTGACCCTTTAATGTGTTTCCAATGCTCTACCTTTTCATCTTTTTTCCATATGTTCATTTGTCCTTTTAAGATTTAATATATGAGCTCTGGTGGTGTAGTGCCTAAGTCACTTGACCACTAACCAGAAGGCTGGCGATTCAAATCCACCAGCCACTCATCAGAAGGAAGGTTGGGCAAGCTACTTCCGTAGTGATACTGCCTGGGAAACCCAAGGAGGGGGTCTCTATGAGTTAGG
>NW_006921672.1:978213-978999 GCF_000298275.1 Orycteropus afer afer
ACACACACACACACACACATATGATTGTTTTCCATAGTTGATAGTGATATAAATTAAGCTGACTTTCCAAATAATTGCTATTTAAGTGATTTTAAAAGAAATAGTAAATGAATAGTGCAAAAAATGCACAAATAGGATACTAATCATAATTGTACCACTCAAATGATTAAATTTTGGGAACAAGTAATGGTTCTAGAATTTGTACTCTAACTCATTGTATGAAGGTTCAGTTTAACACTTACATACTAGAGAAATAGCTTTTATTCATTTATCTTTATCATACAACACATAGCAACCCCTCCTTGGATTTCCAAGGCGGTATCACTACAAAAGTAGATTGCCCAACCTTCCTTCTGAGGAGTGACTGGTGGGTTTGAACTGCCAGCCTTCTGGTTAGCAGTCAAGTGCTTTAGCCACTATGCTACCAGAGCTCCCAAACAACAACATTAGATGTTGTCTTTACTATAGAAATGTTTAGATCTATATTGTTAAAAGACATGAAACATACATTCAGCTCTCAAACAGCTTCTGTGTGTACTATGTCACAGGTCCCCAAAATATGGCACATGTACCTAATGAAGCACTAAAAGTATTCCCTTTCATTTTTTAAAATCTTCTTTAAATTATTCTGATTATATTAAGGAGTTTTTTTAAAAAATTTAATGTATCTAGCATCTTTCTAGCACATAAAATAAACTTTTTAAAAAACAAATTAAGAGTTAGTTTAGGACTGGGCTCCTGGTGCATATCTCCATATCTAGCTATAATGTTTACATTAAATAATTT
>NW_006921672.1:980174-981244 GCF_000298275.1 Orycteropus afer afer
TTTTTTTTTTTTTAAAGGAATGTAGGAAATAAACTAAAAGTCAAAAAGAAAAATATTTTAATACTTCAAAACACAAATCAGTTAATAGTTAATGGAAAAATCCTACAAAGAAGTATATTGTGTTAATTGCACAAAATAATATTTACAGTGTACCCTTCTCTGTCACTTATATAACAAAGACAACCCAAAATTATTTAAAATAGGATAGTCTGAAGCCAAGCATGCTACTTACCAACAGCATTGCCATGAAAAGAATTTCTGTGGCCTTGGTACTTGATTTGCTTAATAAACTCCAAACCTACAGTATATTTCCTTTTGAATAAGTTTCTAAATAAAAAGTATTGTGTGAGGCTTCTACTTCTAATCAAGATAGAGTAATAGGGTCTAGAAGTAATAGATGGAGCAATAGATTATTTCCCAGCTGAAATAACTAAAAATTAGACGGTGTATGGAACAGTGGTTCTCTAGACATTGGTGATGAAACAACAAAGGGCAGTTATTCCTTAGAGAGCAGAAACAAAATAGATAGACCCTACTATTGCCATAGATTATTGGCTGGAAAAGTGTCTAAGCTGTGGCATAGGGAAGGGGGAACTCAGGCTAAACCTAACAAACTGGAACTTCAAGAAAACCAAGGTGGCTAGAGTCAGCAATAGAAATACCATAGATGAGAATTCTGCAAAGAGTGAGAACACTGGTCATCTACAGAGGCTCCCACTTGAGAGTTCACTTTAGTAGAGACCACATATATGTGGGAAAACTACTCAAGATGTGGGAAAGAAACACTTGAAATGATTAGAGGAAGCTGTCCACAGCTCGTGTGGGTCTGAGAACAGTGCTTTTTCCCATTAGGCAGAGTGAAAATCTTATAATTCACTGGGTACCAGTTAGAATATTAAGAAGGGTCTTACACAATGTGTAGGCAAAATTCACACTAAACTAAATAATGGTTTGGTGTAATAAAGCTTAAAGCAAGAACTGAAAGGATCAAACTTCTCCTAAGAATGCTGTTTCCAAAAAAAAAAAAAGCAAAACCTCTCTGCTGCTGTCGAGTTGGATCTGACTCATAG
>NW_006921672.1:981373-996192 GCF_000298275.1 Orycteropus afer afer
TGCTAACCAGAAGGCTGGAGGTTCAAACGCACCAGCCACTCCTCAGAAAGAAGATTGGGCAATCTTACTTCCATAGAGACACCGCCTCAGAAACCCAAAGAGGGGTTGCAATGAGTCAAATCAACTCAACAGTAATGAGTTTGGTTTTTATTGGTTAACAAGACAAAGCACAATGTCAGCCATTGAATTGAAAAAACATAGAAGCTATAAAATACTATAAAATAAAACTCTAATTAGAAGAAAATTAATCAATTAATACTGACCAAAGAATGATACAGATGATAGAATTATAAGACAAGAACATTAAAACTTATTTTAATGGTATTTTATATGTCTAAGAACCTACAGGGAAGCCTGAATCCATTCTGTAGAGACATAAGAAATATAAGAAGACCCAAAACAAAGTCCTAGAAATAAAATCTAGAATTTTTGCAGTGAAAAATACAGTGGATGATATTAATAGCAGATTACTTATTGAAGAAGAAAAGATTAGTGAACATGAAGACAGCAGTGGACACTATCCAAAGTGAAACAATGGCAGGATAAAAGATTGAAAAATTAGAGTGTGAGTAAACTGTGTGCCAACTTCAGGAATTCAAATATATGTGAAATTTCCATCTGGCATTTTACTTTTACTTTCAAAACTTCCTTTAATATTCCTTGAAGTGTTTGCTACGGTTGCCTGGTGTTACAGTGGTTAAGAACTCAACTGCTAAGTGAAAGGGCGACAGTTTGAACCTACCAGCTGCTGGGGTTAGAAAGATCTGCTTCCCTAAAGAGTACAGCCTTAGAAACCCTATGAAGCAGTTCTACTGTGTCCTCTGGGGTCGCTATAAGTCAGAATCATACAACATAGCGTATGTCTGTTGGTGATTATCTGTAGCTTTTGTATAGGTGAAAAATACATTATGCCTTCATATTTTTATAATCAATACTATTTTTTAGTGAGAATTTGAATTTACATAAAAATTGTACAGAAAGTACAGAATTCTGATATACTCTCCTCTCCCCTGAACACTGTTTCTCCTAATAATAACACATTTAATTCTATGTTACATCAGTTAAAATTAAGGAACCAATATTGATGCATTATCCTCTTTTTTGTTACCATTAAAATTCATAGTTTACATTAAAAAAAAAAATTCACTGCTGTCAAGTTGGATCTGACTCATAGTGACGCCTCCTTGGGTATCCAAGGCGGCATCACTATGGAAGTAGAGTGCCCAATCTTCTTTCCAAGAAGTGACTGGTGGGTTTGAACTACCAGCCTTCTGGTTAGCTAGAGTCAAATGCCTTAGGCACTACACCACCAGAGCTCCTTAGTTTATATTAGGGTTTGCAATTTGTGTTATACAGTCCTTTAGGTTTTAACAAGTGCATAATGTCATGTCTCTACCATTACAGTATCATAGAGAATAGTTTCAGTGCCTTAGAAATGTTCTGTGCTCCACCTCTTCATCCCTTCTCCATCCCCTGTACTCCTGGTAACCACAGATCTGTTAATTGTCCCTATAGTTTTGCTTTTTTTTTTCCTTCAAGTTATCATGTAGTGGTATCATACAGTATTTTTTTTTTTTTTTCCAGACTGGCTTCTTTCAAATATGCATTTAACTTTTTTCTATATCTTTTTTGTGGCTTGATAGCTCATTTCTTTATATTTTTGAGTACTACTTAGAAGGTTGGGCAATCCTACTTCCGTAGTGATACTGCCTCGGAAACCCAAGGAGGGGTCGCTATGAGTCGGGGCCGACTCGATGGCAAACAACAACAACAACAACAACAACAAATATGAACAGTTTATTTATCTGTTGACCTATTGAATGAAATCTTGGTTGTTTGTGGTATTCACCAAATATGAAACAAGTTGTGATAGACATTTATGTGAAGGTTTTTATGTGGAAATACATTTTTATCTCACTTGGGTAGCTCTGTAGGAGTGTGATTGCAGTAAGTCTGTGATTAGCTTTGTGAGAAGCTAGTAGAATGTCTTCCAGATAGCCATACCCTTTTGCATCCTCACAGTAGCGATTTAGAATTATATGTATAGGATCATATCATGAGAAAATAGAGATGGTTTTACTTCTTCTTTGACAATTTGGATGCCATTTATTTCCCTTTCTTGCTTTATTGCTCTGCCTAGGACTTCTAGTACAATATTGAATAGGAGTTCAATATTGAATAAAATTAAGGGCAACCTTGTCAGGTTCCCATTTGGAAGGACAATGTTTCCAATCTCTATCCATTAAGAATAATGTTGGCTATTAGTTTTGTGCATGCCATTAATTATGTTGAGGAATTTCATTTCTATTTTTATTTTGCTGAGCATTTTTTATTAAGAATGGGTGTTGGATTTTGTTAGATGTCTTCTCTGTATCGATGGATATGATCATGTCACTCTTTTAGATTGTTTTTCTAATGTTGCACCATCCTTGCACACCTGACATGCATTCCACTTGGTCATAATGCGTTATTTTTTTGATGTGTTGTTGGGTTCTATTGGCTAGTATGTTGTTGAGAATTTTTGATGGCAAATAACAACAACAACAACAACATGTTCATAAGAGATATTTGCCTATAACTTTCTTTTTTAGTTGTGTCTTTGCCTTTTTTTTTTTTTAAATCAGGTTTATGATTGTTTTATACAATGAGATCAGGAATATTCCAATCTTTTCTATGTTCTGGAACAGTTTAAGTAGAATTGATGTAAGCTCTTTTCTGCAGGTTTGGTAGAATTTTCCAGGGGAACTTTCTGGTCCAGGACTTTTTCTTTTTGTTGTTGTTTATTTGGAGTTTTCAATGAAATGTTGAATTTATTCTTTTGTGATGGATCTGCTCAAATTTTCTACATCTGATTGTTTTAGTTTGGGTAGGTAGTGTGTTTTTAGAAATTTTCTCATTTTCTCTATATTTTCAACTTTGTTGGAGGCCTGTTCTTCATAGTATTCTGTTCTTATCTTTTTGACTTCAGTTCGTTCTAGTATCATCTATTTCATTTCTTACTCATGTTATTTGTATCTTCTTCTTTTGTTTTGTTAAATTTGCCATTGGTTTGTCAATTTTATTAATCCTCTCTAAGAATCAACTTCTAGTCTTGTAGATTCTTTCTATTGTTTTTCTGTTTTATTTATTTCTGCTCAAATCTGTATTATTTCCTTTCTTCTGATGACTATAGGCTTTTTTTTTTTTTTTTTTTTTGCTCTTCTTTTTCTAATTGTTGGAGATCTTAAGATGTTTATTTGGGTTTTTTGATGTGTATATATTGCTAAACATTATCCTCTGATCATTGCTTTTGCTGTGTCCCAGAGATTTTGGTATGTTGTCTTTTCATTGTAATTTCATTCTGGTCATTTATTATTATTATTATTATTATTATTATTATTATTATTTCTGTATTATCCACTAGTTTTTAAACAGGAAGTTATTCAGGTTCCATATATTTGACTTTTTTCCCTTGAGCTTCCTCTTGTTGATTTCTAATTTTATTGCATTATAATCTGAGAGCATGCTTTGTAGTGTTTTGATTTTTTTTTTTTAAAGTATTGAGGCCTGCTTTGTGGCCTAACATATGTTCTGTTCTGGAGAATATCCTATGTGTGCTGGAAATAATGTATAGTATAGTGTTGTTGGATAGAGTGTTTTGTATACATCCGTGAGGTCTAGTTGGTTGACTGTGTCATTTACATTTTCTGTATCTTTGTTCAGTTTCTTTCTACTTGTTCTGTCCTTCATCTGAAGAGATGTGCTAAAGTCTACTATTGTGGAGTTGTTTATTTCTCTGTTCAATTCTATTAATGTATTTTGGGGTTCATTTGTTGAGTACATATATATTTATTATGGTTATGCCTTCTTGGTGTATTGATCCTTTCAATATATAATGACCTTCCTTGTCTCCTTTATTGCTTTTTGCCTTAAAGTCAATTTTGTTAAAAATTAATATTGCCACTCCTGCTCTTTTATGGTTGCCATTTTCTTGAGATATGTTTTTCCAAACTTTGATTGTTAAGTTATTTTTGTCTTTGTGTCTAAGATGTGTCTGTTGTAGACAACATCTTGATGGGTCATGTTTTCTTATTGATACTGGTGCTATCTGTGTCTTGGTGCATTTAATACATTTTTAGTCAATGCATTTATCTTTAGGTATGAATTTACTGCTGTCATTGTGTGTGTGTGTGTGTGTGTGTGGTGTTGGTGGTTTCTTTGTTCCATATATTTTTCTATGCTGAGTTCATTTTATTTTATTTTATTTCTTCTCATTTGCTTTGTTACAGTGTTTATTGAGTCTTATGATTTTCTTCATTTTTATTTTAGTGAGAGTGGTTATTAATTTTCTTTGAGGTTACCCTATAATTTATTATCTTCCCAATTTTAAAACAATCTCTTCTGGATTGATAGTCTTAACTTCCTCTCCATTTCCTACACCATTTATTCCCTTTTTGATTTACAGTTGTCATAGTTTACAAACTGACATCTCTGGTTCTCTGTTTTAAGTCTTACAGGTTTATTAATTATTGATACTTCTATATCTGGGTTAATTTCCAGGTGATGTTGTCATTTGTCTTAATCTTCAATTGTTGTCTGCCATTGTTGGTTCTCTGTCCAAAGGATTCCCTTTAGCATCAACAGTAGTTTTGGTTTGGTTTGTTCTGGTTTTTATAAATTCTCTTAATTTCTGTTTTTCTGGAAATGTCCTAATTTTGCAATCATATTTGAGGAACATTTTTTTCTGGATATATAATTTTTCATTGGCAATTTTTTTTCTTTCACAGTTTTACATATGTTACCCAATTGCCTTATCACCTGCATGGTTTCTGCCAAGAAATCAAAGCTTAGCCTTATTGGTCTCCTTTGTAGATAACTTTTGTTGTCCCTAAGCTACTTTCAGGATTCTTTCTTTGTCTTTGATTTTGGAAAGTTTGATTATAATGTCTTGGTGATGTTTCTTTTGGGATATATCCTATGTGGGGTTTGTAGAGATTCTAGAATGCATATTTTCTCATTTTCATGATATTAGGGAAGTTTTCTTCCAACAGAACTTCAATCATTTTCTTGGTTCTTTTTTTTTTTTTAATCTGTTTCTGTTCTTGACTGACATGTAAGTTATTCTTGATGGTGTCCCATATAATTCTTAAACCTTCTTTTTTAAAAAAATTTTTTCTGATTGTTCCTATAACAGATTACTGTTAAGAAATTTATCTTCAATTTTACTAATTTTGTCTTCCATTGATTGAATTCTGTTATTTTCCCCTTCCAAGACATTATCTATTTCTAAAATTTTAACATTAATTATCTGGATTTCTATTTGCTGTTTTTGTATGGTTTCTCATATTCCATTTATTCACTTATTCTTGTATTTTGTTTTCCTTATCTGTGTTTTCCTTGATTTTGTCTGTGGCTTCCCTGATCTTTCTCTCAGTCCATTGGAGGGACCTAACTATATATTTTTGAATTCTTACCAGGTAGCTCCAATAGCATTTCCTTCTCTAGGAGATTTTCTGGTCCTGTATTTTCGTCACTTCCATGAGCCTTCTTATCCCTTTTTTGGGGGGTTAGTGTTTGCAATTTGAAGTTTGATGTAGTCTCTCAAATATATATTATTGTATTTATGTGTTGATTGTAAGTTGATTTGCTTCACCTTGTTTGTTGTATTGTTTCATTTTACTATATCTGTGCAAAGTAGTTTGGCAGCACCAGGGTGGGCACTAACCATCTGTCTCTGGATGGATTTGGTAGTGGGTGTGAGTATAAGTGCAAGTCTCTTATTTTTGTTTGTGTAAAGCAGCTGAGAGCAGGATGGGGGTGGATTTTGCCTGCCATTTGCTGTTAATTCAGTGGTGCTGGAACAGGTGATGCCATTTGTCCAGTGAGTAGGATGGCAGATGAGGTGGGTATGTCTCAGTAGTGTTGCTGGCTCTTGACTTCTGTGAAAGAAAACAAAAGTAAAGAAAGAGAGAAAAAGGGGGAGAAGAAGAAGGGGAATAAAAAGGTGGGAAGATTGAAAAATAAGAAGAAGAGGAAGAGGAAGGAGAAGGAGGAGGTGGAGAAGGAGGAGAAGAAGAAGAAACAACAACACTGTACTGATGGAAGCATTACCACCAAGTGCAGCTGCAGTGGGAATGTGGCACTCACACCACAGGAGTACACACTGCTGAGCATGGACCAGCAGAGGTGGGTACTGTCGAACACAGAGCAGGCAGGGCATGTACTCCATAGGATCAGAGAAAGAAAACAATGGGGGAAGAGGAAGGAAAAAAAGAAGAAGATAAAATCAAGGGAGCTGGAAGAGGGAAGAATTAAGAAGGAAAAGAAAAAAGGAGATTAGAAAAGGGTAGCACAATGCTGGTGCAAGTGTTGGCCACCAAAAAACAGCTACAGCAGAAATGGAGAGTTCACTCCACAGGAGCACACACCACTGTTGCTGACCACAGCGGGGTGGGGGCAGTTGTTGCTGACCACAGATTTAGCAGGGGGTGGGGAGAGAAAGAAAAGAGAAATGAGAAGGAGAGGGAAGAACTAAGAAGACAAAAAATAAAAAAGAGAAACAAACAAACAAACAAAATAGCACAGTACTGGTGAAAGTGCTTGCCTCCAAACATGGCTGTGGTGAGAATGCAGTACTTGCTTAGTGAGAGTACATTCCTCTGACTGGGGAGGGGCAAGGGTTGGGTGCTGCTCACCTCAGAAGCAGCGGGATATGGGATGCCTGCTCTGCAGGATCAAATGAAGATAAAGGTGGAAGGATAAGAAAACAGAAAAAGGAGGGGGCAATGGGGCAGAGCTAAAATTAAAAGTAAGGAAAACAGATGAGAAGGGGAAGAAAAGCATCAGAGCACTGGCAGTGGAGGGGGTTTCCACCAGCTGCCAGCTGGGTGTGGGGGGGAGGGGCTGCACCTTTGGTCACCAGGATGTTGTGCAAGGTAGTGGGGGAGATCACACCTCTCTGGTGGCTGATCACCAACGTGGGCACCAAGCAGTCCTGAGTGAGTGGAGTCAGTTATCTGGTTCTTGTCCTGATCAGAATGCTGCTTACAAGAATGCAAAATATCCGTGCTGTGCTGTGGGAAGTTCAGTGCTCTGCATGCTTCCTTATTTGCTGGTTTTGTTCAGTCTTTTCCTCTAATCGGTATTTAATGTACTTCTTTATCCTTTCCTTTGAAGCTCTGGATTCCAGGATTGTCATCCAGTTCAGTGTCACTTGATTTCTTGAGTCTTTGTTGTAGAGAGTCTGGATAGTGTATCTGCATAGGCTGCCATCTTGGATCCTGCCCCTTGCACTTGGATTTTAAAGAACCAGAATAATCTTTGCCTCTTCTCTTCATCATGATGTTGGCAAACACAGGCAGGAAACCAGTTGTTATGATGGTGTCTGTTTAGTAGTCACCAAAATAATTCCATTTCTATCATTATGGTAAAACTTACCTTGATTTAAATGTCAGTTTTCTGAGATTCCTGGGAACAGACCAGCATACATTATTATTTTAATATACTCTATTTTTTTCTATTAATGATATTAATTCCATTAAAAATTTTAGGCTATTACTTGAAACAATTCGAGTTTAATTTGTGAGTAAGGAAATTGTGTTGTTATTAAGTGCTGTCCAGTCAGTTCCAAATCATAGCAACTCCATGTTCCATAGAAAGAAAACTGCCTGTAGCTGCACCATCCTGACAATTGTTGCCATACTTGAGCCCATTGTTGCAGCACTGTGTCTGTTCATTGCATTGAGGGTCTTCCTCTTTTTCATTGACTCTCTATTTTACCAAGCATATATCCTTCCCAGAGAATGGTCTCTTCTGGTAACATGACCAAAGTACATGAGACAAATTCTCACCATCCTTGCTTCAAAGGAGCATTCTAGCTATACTCCTTCCAAGACATATTTGTTCATTTTTCTGCTAGTCCATACTGTATTCAGTATTCTTTGCCAAACGCATATTCAAATGCATCAGTTTCTCTTTCAGTCTTCCTTATTCATTATCCAGCTTTCACATGCATATGAATCGAGTGAAAATACTATGGCTTGAATCAGGCACACCTTAGTCTTCAAAGTGACTTCTTTGCTCTTTAACACTTTAAACATGTCTTCTGCAACACATTTACTGAGTGCAACATTTTTGATTTTTCGACTCCTGCTTCTATGGGTGCTAATAGTGGATCCAAGTAAAACAAAATCCTTGACAATTTCAATACTTTCTCCATTTATCATGAGGTTGCTTATAGGTACAATTGAAAAAAAAATTGTTTTCTTTATGTTGAGGTTCAATCTGTACTAAAGTATGTAGTCTTTGATCTTCATCAGAAAGTAATTCAAGTCTTCTGCACATTCAGCAAGCAAGGTTTTGACATCTGCATATTCCAGGTTGTTAGTGGACCTTCCTCCAATCCTGATGCTATGTTCTTCTTCGTATAGTCCAGCTTCTTAAATTATTTGTTCAGCACACAGATTGAATAAGTATGGT
Organism: Orycteropus afer afer; assembly: GCF_000298275.1. NCBI lineage: Eukaryota > Metazoa > Chordata > Mammalia > Tubulidentata > Orycteropodidae > Orycteropus > Orycteropus afer. Next base: position 989,831 of record NW_006921672.1, read on the forward strand.
AAAAGGGTGCAACATTGATACCTTTCCTGATTTTAAACCATAAAATATCCCCTTATTTATTACAAATAAAAAGTGGCTAATAAAATACATGTGTACATATATATGTGTGTGTGTGTGTGTGTGTGTTGCTGTTTTTGTTATGTGCTGTTGAGTCAGTTTTCGAGGCAGTATAATTACGGAAGTAGATTGCCCAGCCTTTCTTCCGAGGAGTGGCTGGTGGGTTTGAACCACTAGCCTTCTGGTTAGTAGTCAAGTGCCCTAGGCACTATGCTACCAGAGCTCCTATATATAGATATATAAATGTATATTATGGTCAAGTTCAAAGTCAAAGGAAATATGAAGTATTAAGACATATTACATAGTAATTACAGCTGTCATCTTTTCAAAACATGTTTTAATGATAATGCCTAGTGCTAGGTGGGCTGTAGGTTAGCAGGAGCTCTCACCCATGCAGATGTTGGTTCAGTGGTTCTAGAGGAAATTGTGTATCAGATAACCTGTCACAACTCTTAAAAAGTATTTATACCTTTATGACAAGGAATTTATCTTCTACTGTTTATGGAAAATATTGTTTATCTCAGTATTAATTTTATGAAATACTGGAAACAGCCAAGATGACTAATAAAAGGGAATTGGTTAAATACATTACACCATGTGATACATTAATAGGCAAATGGATATAATTATTTACAGCAATATGTAATAAAAGGAAAAAAAAATCTCAATTTATGTTACTAATTTCAAAGAACAAACTACAAAACAGTATATATAGTACCAAATTTATAAAAATATTTGAAAACATTAAGAAATTAAAACAGTGGTTAATTGTAGCTAGTGTTTTGGGTGAATTCCATACAATTTTGTGTTTTCTTCTTTATTATGCAAATTTTCTACAATAAACGTATTAATTTTATGAACATTATAAAACCAATAAAAGTTATTTTCTTAGTAAAAAAAAATTGCTTGAGCATTATTTTTGCTTCCTTCTCCTTTGTTTACTGGGAAGATTGCAGAAGATGGTGTGTTTTTAATTTTGTGTAATAAAATGTACTTTGCATGCACATGCCTGGGAGTATTACATTTTATGATTTCCACCCATGGGGCCATTATTTCCTCGTTAAGTGTCTTCACTTAGAAAGGACAGTCAGCAGACAGACTGAGAAATGCCTTCCCTAAGTAAACAGAATGAGAGAACTGAAAGAAGCTACTGGGCAAAAAATGCTCATTTTGGGAATTCTGCCTTTAGGTCTCTAGGTTCCCATTCAAACATGCAGTGTAACACTTTTACAATTGGAATCCAGATCGTATGAATAAACATTCTATGTTTCCCCAAAGGGCATAGTATAGTTTCTTCTCACAGTCCAGGTTTGTGTGGCATAAAAGCAAAGAAAAAAATCTATGAGGCCTGTGCCGGCATGCCTGAATGTAGGCTGTGCTGTAACTGCAAGTTAATTGAATTCTCTGAGTCTCAATTTTCTCATTTGAAAATAAACGGACACACTGATTCATTGTTGTTGTTGTTGTTGTTATGTGCCGTCGAGTCGGCCCCGACTCATAGCGACCCCTCCTTGGGTTTCCGAGGCAGTATCACTACGGAAGTAGGATTGCCCAACCTTCCTTCCGAGGAGTGGCCAGTGGGTTTGAACCACCAGCCTTCTGGTTAGCAGTCAAGTGCTTTAGCCACTATGCTACCAGAGCTCCCACACTGATTCATAATATGCTTAATTTTTCACAGATTAAAATTAAAATGTTGACAGCACTAAACTTCTGTTGAGTCATAATAGAACTTACGATATTTTTTTTGCAAGCCTAAAACTATGTGAACCAATGGTTTTGTTAGCAGTGACGTAGTAAGTTCTTTTGGTCCAGCCACATTCTAAGTATGTGTGTAAACTCATAAAAATGATTTCCCCTTGTGCCATGTGGAAATAATTTCATGACTTTAAAGGCTCATTTTTGCATGGTATTAAGTATTTAAGTATGAGGCTATAATTTTACTTTAGATTTTAGCATGTCTCCTGAGATTCTTGTCAATTAGCCCTTACATCAGTATTTTTAATTAAAAAAAAAAAAATGCCATTAAGTTGATTCTGACTCATAGTGACCCTATAGGACAGAGTAGAATGGCCTCATAAAGTTTCCAAGGCTGAAATCTTTAGAAAGTAGACTGCCACATCCTTCTCCTGTAGAGTGGCTAGTGGGTCCGAACCACTGAACTTTGGGTTAGCAGCTGAACACTTAATGACCGTACCAGGATACATTCCTAAATAAGTTTGCCAAACAAATTGGTGAAAGGCATGAAATGGCATTGCCTTTGCTATGTTTCCATTGTAATGATTTTTTTCTTATTTAACTCAGTAACTTTTTGTTTTTATAATGTTAATCTGTGTGTATGTGTGATGGAAAATGAAATATAATGAATATGGTGACATCGCTGGCACACACACGCATACATACACACACACAAACACATATTTAACCTTTGTTCTCAATATCATGATCTAAGATCATTTAAAGGAACAGATCTTCGTTACAAAATTTCAACAAAACATACATTAGTTCCTATACATTCCATCTACTGTTTGGCGTGACTGAAAGCTCAGCTTATTCTGGAAGAACAAAAGCACCTTTAGACAATAAGCCTTGATTTTCATGAGTGTAATCTTCTTTGATTTGGCCTTATTGAAATGCTCTTGCTGTTTTGCTTGCAGTTAGAATATGCACTAAAATGGAAGTCAACTGGCCCATGAAACCTGTTATGGAGAATTATACACTAGTGCTCTTCTCCAGAAGAAGGAAAGAAAATGTGCTTCTGTCCTTATAGGTGCTAAGTCATGAAGAGCAGATGCCTGGTTCTGAACATTCTTAAGCAATCACATTGATTCATTCATTCGTTTATTCATTCACTCACAATGATTAGTACCTACTAAAGTTCCAGGTACTTTCCGAAGCTTTCTAGTGACATGATATAAGGAATCAATTATCTCTGAAAAGGATAACTTTGTTTACTACAGCTTGTGACTTGTGACTTCTTATGTTCTATGAGATGGAATTTTATTTACCTTTGTCACAATTTCACCAGCTTAGATTGGCAGAAAAGAAAGGCAAAAGGGTTAAAAGAATACAAAATGCATTTTCCTAAAATTCTTTCTCATTAGTTATACTTCAGATGTACATTCCAAATATTAGCGAAGGTTTTCTGTACTTTGTATTAGCCAGTCAGAACTGAGGCTGTCTACATAGAATAAAGATGCCTGTCAGAACGGTTTTCATGACCTAAGTTGTAGTTACCATCGTTAAGCAAATCCCTCAAACTCTGTGCGTTCCCTTTGCTCTAAAGAACCTCTGCTTGATGAAGACCTAGCACACAAGCCGTAACATTGTTCAGAGATTTTCAGCAAAAGTAAAAACAGTCTGGTGCATAAATATGTGAATCAGGGCAGGTCTTTTCTTGAAAGAGAAAGTAATCTTTATTCTGCTTTAGAGTTGTGTATTGGGAGACATATTGAGTGCTATGAAGACCCAGGATGGGACGGAGATTTTAAAAGGCAAATTCAGACTAGTATCCTCCAAACCTATAGCTGGTTTTCTTCATTCTTCATTTTTAATCTTCCCCTCTTCTTTACCTCAAGGTTAATGAGGATAAAAATAGAAGACTATGTTTTGGATGCAAGGAAATGCAAGGAAAGAATAACTATCACCTAACATCCATGCTATCTGCAAGCTGAGTCTACCTTTGAATCTATTGTGAAGTGTTACATCAATTAAGGGTCACTTTTTTTCTACCTTTTAGTTTGTGTGCGTGGAGCACCCCCGGGGTCAGGCTGCAGTAAGCCAGCTGGGAGCAGCAGAAGGCGGGTGTTTGTGTGGAGCACCCAGGGGCAGGCTGGGTTAGCGAGCAGGGTCGGGGAGACCAGGAAATGAGTGGAGCAGTTTGGTACAACTAAGGAAGACACACTTGTCTGTCACTTTGTCGTACTGTGGTGGCTTCATTATTGCTGTGAGGATGGAGGGTATGCCACCAGTGTTTCAACTGCCAGCAGGGTTACCCATGGTGGACAGGTTTCAGCTTCCAGACTAAAATTTGGAAGAAGGAAGAGGCCATCTACTTCTCAAAGAATGGTCAGTGAAAACCTTATGAATAGCAGTGAAACACTGTCTGATATATTATTGGAAAACTTATGAATAGCCCTCAAACACTGTGTGATACAGTGCCAGAAGATGAGCTCCTCAAGTCAGAAGACTCAAAATATGACCGGGGAAGAGCTGACTCCTCAGAGTAAAGCTGACCTTAAGGATGTGGATAGACTAAAGCTTTCGGGACCTTCATTTGTTGATGTGGCGTGTCTCAACATGAGAAGAAACAGCTACAAATATCCATTAATAATCGGAACCGGGAATTATACCCAAACCACACCTCATGTTGCATTTCGAATCAAATAGGACAATTTTGTAATTGATATCATTTGTGTTATATGCCTATACATAGTTGTAAATTATACATTAGTCATGAATGAATATATCCCTGTAATGATTAATTCATATCTATATACCTGTAAAATTCATTGGACAGGCAAGAGTATAAATATAAAACAGCATTGAAAGAAGAGTACAAAGAATCAATCAATCAATATGTCACTGATTTAATGTATTGATGAATTGATGAATTAATCAAGAAACATTAAATTAAATCAGAAAAATTGGAACTAGTGTGAGTTTCTCCCCCATGAATCTACCTACTTATCTATCTCTTTCTTTCTCTAGCTCTCCTTTTATTCCCTTTTCATGCACTTATTTCCAAGGTCACCTGTAAAGGGATATTAAAATAAATAGCTCAAAGAAGCCTTAATAATAAGCTAAGTGAGGTATATACCTATTTAAAAGTATATATTTTTAAATAGATATTAGTAACAGACCATACAGTAGTTGTTCAGCACCTTAAACTAAGCAGGATGTGTTCTATTGTGTTTGACACTTTCTTTTCCCTTCCTTTAACTCATTTCATATGGAAGTGCTGATCTTCATCCAAAAGAAAAGTTCAGTTCTGCTTACCAAGCACAGGTATTATCAGCCATCTTTGATACTTCTGTTTGCCAAATTGCTTTCAGCTGTAATACTGTCATAAATACCATTCAACACACTTTCTCCCTAGGAGTCTATGTATTAATAATTAGTGAGGTACACCTGTTTACTCTCCCACATCAGATTCATTATTTTCCTAACAGGAATCTAATAACAGATTGTGTGCAAGAATCACAGTCTTACCTATTCCCCCCCCCCCCCTACTATGACTCTTACTTAAACATTTCACTATGTAGGCAGGGCCATATCTAATATCTGTGGGATGTTGTTGCTTTTAAAAAAGAAAGATAGAAATCAATACCTGTTTGCTCAATAACAGGGCAAAATACAAGAGAACAGGTTTGCAAACAGCAGGTGAGGCTTTCAATTTGCAAAGCAATCAGTTATCAGTTGTCTTGCCTTCAAGGGCAGAAGTCATAGCTATCTACCAATAAAGGGGAAGAGAGCCTGATGCAGCAATTGTTTATTCTGAGATTTGCACAATTACAAGCAAAGACACTCCTGACACTCCTACTTATATTCTGAAACATATGCAGTGAGGTCCACCTTTTTGATTCGTAGTGGTCTGCCTTGTTCCTTCTGGGTTTTTCCTAGGACAGAATTTCAAACTTTGCTTTAAAAAACTATGACTTTAGAAAGATGGGCGTATTATAGCCATCAACAAAACAAAACAAAAAGTACCGACCACTCAGCTCTGCGGTTCAACAAGTATTTCTGGAGTTCCTTCTATTGGTCAGGATTTGTAAGGCACTGAAAATGCAAAGATGGAGCAAGAAATGTCAGTGGTAGTGGTGTTGTTACGTGCCATCAAGTCGGACCCGACTCATAGTGACCCCTCCTTGGGTTCCTGAGACAGTATCACTATGGAAGTAGATTGCCCCATCTTCCTTCCAAGGAGTGGCTGATGGGTTTGAACCGCCAACCTTCTCATTAGCAGTCAAGTGCCTTAGGCACTATGCTACCAGAGCTCTCAATGTTAGTGGTACATTCTTAGAACTTAAACTTGAGTAGTGATTACATCCCTGAAACATACAAGCCTATAAATAAACCAGATTTCTACACTTTTCTCTTTTTTATATTATTTTTTATTGTGATTTGGGTGAAGATTTGCAGAGAAAATTCACATTCCATATAGCACTTTACATATACTTTGTCTCATGACATTGACCACAGTTTACCACAATGCAACAGCTCCCCTCCCACTTCCTCCGCATAGTTACCTCTTCCCAGTGTCCATCCTTCCATGCACTCCTGCCCCCTGAGCTGTCTCCCTGTGCATA
>NW_006921672.1:999271-1006994 GCF_000298275.1 Orycteropus afer afer
TTCTGTGTCTGTATTAATTGGTTTTCCTTTTCTTTGTTGAAGAAGGTCTGTGCAGTCTTTCTGCCTAGTCCGCCATCTTGCTGGAACTCTCCAGATTTCTATACTTTTCTGAATTAGTTTCTGAACACATCTTTACATGTTAAAGTAATGCATTTGAAAAAAAAAAAAAAAAAATAGGATTAACTGTATTTTTTTTTAGCACTGTATTGATTTTTCATTGGTGATATGAATCATATAAGCAGCACAGGAATGATAAGGTAACTTAGTGAAGAAAAGGAGATATGTGCTGTATTTTCTCAAGTCTTTCATAGCTATTAGAAAATATCTGGTTGAGTTTGAAATAAAATGTGTGAATTGGACACTGATTTCCTTCCTGCCACAGTGTGAGAGAATCATTCTCAATGGGATTTGCCAAAGGGAGCCTCTGATTTCCTCAGCTGGATAGAGACAGCCTCACTATTATAACCCAGGAGTTCTGGCAGTGTTCCCTCCTATTTCTGTATATTGAACAGCATCTGAACACAGCACATTCTACACATTCATGTCTAATAAATATTGTTAATGGGATTTATTATGAAAAGACTCTATTTTCTTATATCTACATAGAGTGTTATATGGAGTGTGAGCTTTTTCAAATAAGAATGGATCTTACTCTGTTTGCCATGCACAAACCTCTCTTCCCACAAAGATTATGATAGAAACTAAATGCAAAGAGAACAGTAAGAGAAGATAAGGAGATTGTAAATCTTTGATAGCACATATATCTTATCATTTGGGGGTCCTGGTAGGAAATAGAGGGCACAGTAGCATGGGAGTAATTGAGAAAAGTTTAATAAAGGGATCATTTACAAAGATGCAGGCAGATTTAAGAAAAACTGAGAGTTGGGGCTAGCAATGGGGAAGAACAAGAAAGGTTGATTATCAAAACTACTCCTGTGAGAGAGGGTATCTTGGCAAGAGTTTGAGCTTTCAGAATAGAAATGCAATCAGCTTTCCAGCTACCCGTCAGAGAAGGACCAGGGGAGAGGAGTTCCCATCCTTACTTTCCTCCTTCCCTTCAGATCTTGCTGATGTTTTCCATTAGCTGAATCCAAAGAGAACTCATTGAGGTAGTGCATACAGGTGAGGCTTCTAGGGCCAGAGCAGGTTGGGGAAGTTTGGCTTTGGAGGGGCAAACAGAAAATGCTTACCATGTCCCAACCCCCACTGCCCTTTAGCATCTGGTCATGTCTTTTGTTAAGATGAGGAAACCCAGTCTCATCGGTTACTGGGCCATCAAAGAATGATGCCAATGCATTTGTATTCCAAATTAAAACCCAGAAACCATTTCCAGTATGACTACTTTTCAAGTAAATTGATAGGAAAAAAGAAGGAAGCAAAAATATCAACTTAAAATATAGCTCTCTCAATATCTACCTCTGTAGCTCTTCTCAAGGCTTAATTGATAACCAGGCTCCCTTCTTCCACATCTCATTCCATTTCTTAAAATCCTATGTGACTAGCAACACCTCACATATTTACTGTATGATCCTTTGAGCAGGCATCATTGTTACATTCTGTTGTACATAGTGTCGCTATGAGTCAGTATTGACTCAGCGGCACCTAACAACAACAACAACAACAATTTATAATCCTTTACAGAAGTATTTGCTCACCCCTGAAATAGACTCATGGGGTCATGGGGGGATATATATATGTATATATTTTGCTACGATTTGGGTCCGACTCAATGGCACATAACAACAACAAGATATATATATATATATATATATATATATAAGCTCTGATAGCTTAGTGCCTAAGGAACTTGACTGCTAATCAGAAGTCTGGTGGTTCAAATCCACCAGCCACTCCTTGGAAGGAAGATGGGGCAATCTACTTCTGTAGTGATACTGCCTCAGAAACCCAAGGAGGGGTTGCTATGAGTCGGGTCTGACTCGATGGCACATAACAACACAACACATGTGTGTGTGTGTGTGTGTGTGTGTATAGGAGCTCTGTTGGCATAGTGCCTAAGGCATTTGACTGCTTACCAGAAGGCTGGCAGTTCAAACCCATCAGCCACTCCTTGGAAGGAAGATTGGAAACCCAAGAATGGGTCTCTGTCAGTTGGATCCAACTTGACAGCAGTATGTTTAGTTGGTTGTGTGTGTGTGTGTGTGTGTGTGTGTACATATATATTTGAGAAACCACTGGACTCTAATTAGACCAAGTACTGAAAGAAAGCAAAGAAGAAATTTTGTTGAATGGTTGCCCAGCAGATTCAGGATAAAATTCTCTATGGCAGATAAATGATCAAGTTGCAAGCTATCAAATAGTATGGACTCAGGTACTATATAAAATAGAATTTTGTGGAAATTATTTTCCTTGCAAACTATTATTACTAAGCATACTTTCTGAAATTCCTTGAAGCTTTTATATCACTTATAAGTAACTTGACAGTAGAACATAAACATGAAAGAAATTGCCAGTTGACTTTTGGCAATTAAACCATGGAATCTGAGCAAACTAAAATATGCTATATGCAGGCTCACTTCAGAAAAGCTACTCAGTCATCATGGATTCTTGGTGAAGATATTTATTTAAATAAGAGTTAATGTTTATGGAGTACTTACATCGTCTTTACATTGACTATATAGTTTGATTGTCATAATAATCCTATGAGATTATATGTATTTCCCTTTATTTAGATGAAATTAAAGAGCTTAAAATACAAGCCTGTGGCTTCTTGTTGTTGTTAGCTACCATCAGGTCAGCTCCTACTCATGGCAACCCCATGCACAACAGAATAAAATGCTGCCTGGTCCTGGACCATTGCCATGATTGGCTTCTTTGTGGAAGTATATCACCAGGCTTTTCTTCTTATAGTGAGGGTGAAAGCAGGATTAGTATCTATATTGATCTGTCATTAAAAAAAAAAAAAAAACAAACTCACCGCTATTGAGTTGATTTGACTCATACCAAATCCTCCTTGGGTTTCTGAGGCAGTATCTTTACGGAAGTAGATTGCCCAATCTTCTTTCCGAGGAGTGGCTGGCGGGGTTTGAACTGTCAGCCTTCTGGTTACCAGTCAAATGCCTTAGGCACTACACCACCAGATCTATCCTAAGATTAAAATTTTACCTACATACAAAACTATTTCAACTTAAAATGAAAAACAGTAATAACAAGAAGATTAGTAGCATTAAATGACGACAGTAACCTTCAAATCCTTGAGCAGCCACCGTCTGGTCCAATTAATAGAAATATGTTGCGATAACGGCAAGGAGGCCACATGTTCTGACCTCCTCTAATCCCACAAGAGGAAGACAGAATTACTATCAATAGCCCAAGGCCTATTCCTGAGAGGCCAGACATGCTGCCTCCCTCCAGTCTTTTCGCCAACCGTTCCTCCCAAAGCACCCACTACTCTCTCCTGGGTTCGATAATTCGCTGCAGTGACCACACAGAACTCATGGATTACGGGGTTTATTAGGGAAGCACCAGGCTACAACTCAAGTTCAGGAAGAATTCTCAGTCTTGCTCCCAGCCCACCGTCTCTCAGCCAAGTCTCTCACAGTCTCTCCCCCAACAATGCGTGTCCCTCGGTGTCTCACTCAGCAATGCGTGTCTCTTGCATCTCTTTCCCAGCAGCGCGTGTCTCTTTCAGGAGCGTGTGTCTCTTTTGGCAGCACGTCTTCCTCAACCAGCAGTCAGAGAGAGAGTTCTGCCTCTAGGAGGCCTCCTTTTGAGCCTGGAAGGGTGGTCAAACTAGCCAATCACAACATCAGAACTCTAAGCATGTGAGAGAGAGTGGGAACCTCCCAGAACATTGTATTGTGCCACGCCCAACAGAAATAACCCAGGTGGATAGCTTCAGCAATCAGGAGCTCCTCAGTTGCTCATAGAAAATCCCACCTTGGAGTTTACAAAGACTTATGGGTAGAAAAGCCACACTAAGTAATTTACTACATTGCATATGTCTATGGTGGAGCAAAGCACATAAGGCTAGTGAGTCTGCTATTAATGACTCTATTGGTATATACGGGAGCTCTGGTGGCATAGTGCCTAAGGCATTTGACTGCTAACCAGAAAGCCGGCGGTTCAAATCCACCAAGCATTCCTCAGAAGAAAGGTTGGGCTATCTACCTCCATAGTGATACTGCCTCAGAAACCCAAGGAGGGGTCGCTATGAGTCAGATCTGACTCAACGACAGTGGGTTTGGTTTTTGGTTTTACTGGTATATACAAACACCATTACCCTGATTACATGTTCATCGATCAGTTTTCTAGTAATTAATATTTTATGTAGCAGGCTTATAAAAATATATATGTCTGACAATTATATTTCTTTTTGTAAATTAATATATTGGCACTTCATAAAGATGAGTTTCTTTGTAGCATGAGTCTGATCCCATTTGGTGGAACAACAAGATCAGGTTTCTGAACCTACTAATGTGAGAGCCAAAAATCAGGCAATGATGTATTCAACAGGTCAACAGCCAGTACATTACAGTTTTTGCCTGTTTTGAAGGAATTGTAAAGCTATCATTCCTGGCTAGGAACAGATGGCAAACTCAAATGGGTAATGGAAGAGAGCCTAATGAAGGAATAATTAACTGTGGATTGTGTTAAGAGAACCAGTAAGAGATAGCAAAACACCATTGGACCTGAAGAAGCAAAGGAGGAAAGAGTTGTTACCATAACTGGGCAAGAATTGTAGTCCTGAAAGAGGGTTCACCAACAGGAGCTGTTACCTGAATGGTGGAATGCCACCACTGATGAAACATCAGACCCTGTGGAAGGGAGAAGGATGAACAAACACCCTAAAGTCTTTCTGTTCCTGTCCTTGCTCTGTTGGTTTCTCCCAGGAAACACGGGGACCAAGGGGAGGCAGTCCACAGAGATCAACAGCCAAAGAGTGTAAAATTGATATGGAAGCTTCAACTGGTTATTCTATTTAGTAAAAGAATATTGGGGTAAATACTCCTCACAGTGTTGCAGCATCATCTTTATGAAGGGTCTATTTGGAGGAATTTCCTATAGATCTTATTACCAAGAATAACCCTACTTATCTTGTATTTCTCCTTACCTAATAAGTCACTGTGAGCTAGCTCACTAATTATATTTCCTCTTTGCTTTGGCTTATAGGAAACAAAGTTAAATTGATGTGCTATATGCAGCATACTGTAGGGTCTCACGGCATCAAGGAGCTACATGCCTTGTCCCTGGTTTCATTTTCAACTACCTCACTTTGAATTTTTCCATAATTTCTCACTTGTTTGGATATGGGGTATATATTTGTAAGTCACTTGACATCCTGTTTGGAAATAAGGTGGGACAAAAATAGAATATATAAGGAGCTTTAATTTATCTAGATGCATGCAACATGGGATGCTTCTGAACAAGACAGTGCTGGGATGTACTGTACTTTTTAACCTAAGATAATCAATTAGAATTTTGATTCAATACATTTGAAAGAACTCCCACTTATATATTTGAGAGCTAATTTTGTAGAAATTTTCAGTGACTATTTAAGACAAATTTAAAGAAAGATTAAACAATTCTGAAGGGGGGAAACTAAACAAAACTCATGAATGCCTGATTTTCCCCATTCTTTTTTAAATTTTAATTAATAGACTTTACATTTTAGAACAGTTATCATTTTATAGTAGTATAACACTCTGTCCAAAGCTGCTAGTTGTGTTGTTGTTATGTGCTATCGAGTCGGACCTGATCATAGCGACCCCTCCTTGGGTTTCTGAGGCAGTATCACTACGGAAGTAGATTGCCCAACTTTCCTTCTGAGGAGTGGCTGGTGGGTTTAAACTGACAGCCTTCCGGTTAGCAGTCAAGTGCCTTAGGCACTACACTACCAGAGCTCCTAAGCTGCTAGTAATGATATCTTAAGACAGCGGAAGCAGAGAGGACATGAATTAATGTTCTTCAGGAGTTTTTGTGAGAATTGGGCAAGCACACCTTGGAAAAAGGTGTTGAACATCCTGGCCAACTAAGTGAATATGAATTTAAGTGTTTTTCTTTGGTAAACTGTGATCTATTATATGCTTTCTAGATATTGAAGTGAAATATATAAAATGATGATAAAAACACCTACAACAGAGGTAGTGGTTACAAGCACTTTGAACCCTGGCTCTTCCAGTTACCTGCTATGATCAAGTCATTTAGCTGCTTCTTTGCCTTAGATTCTCATCAAATTGGAGTGGATAATTAGAGTACCTACATGATAGGGTAGGAGCTCTGGTAGCATAGTGGCTAAAGCACTTGACTGCTAACCAGAAGGCTGGCGGTTCAAACCCACCAGCCACTCCTCGGAAGGAAGGTTGGGCAATCCTACTTCCGTAGTGATACTGCCTCGGAAACCCAAGGAGGGGTCGCTATGAGTCGGGGCCGACTCGACGGCACATAACAACAACAACAACACATGATAGGGTGGTTATGAGGACAAAGCCTGCTCTTCATGTAAACCATTTAGAAATTGCCTAGCAAATAGCAAACACTCAATAAATGTTAAATGTTATTATGACTAAAAGAATTATAAAGTACTTATTGCTTGGTAGTTCATGATTACAATAATATAATAATGATTAATAATATATATGATTAAAATAATATTTACTATTTTAAATTTCATTTTAATTGATATTATTGTTTTAATCTCAGTGTTGCCCTACAGTGCCTGGCACAGTAAATATATGTTCAGTGAATGAACAAACACACACCAAAAAAGAAATCAAAATTTTCAAGTGGCCTGATGTTTTCTAAAGCAAACTAGCATCTTTCAAAACAAAATCTGAGGATATAATTAAATGTTCCACAAATGATAAATAGAGGAAAGTGAAATAAAAACAAAGACATTTTGTGTGGTAAGAGAGGGAGAAATACACATGCAAAATGGTCTGAATCGATCAGGGAGGGATAATGGAATAGAGTGTCCTTTTTAAAAGCAAAATCAATACTCAGATGGTAGAAAGACGATAGCTCATTTTAAAGTGAAAAAATGGGCAGAAAAAAAAAGGAGAACATATGTGACCGTGTTAGAAAACAAATCGTGATTTGTCAAAGGGAGAAAATAGCAGCAATAGAACTTGTAACACGATGGCTCCTCTAAAATTTAGAGCAGAATGGCATAAGGAGGTCCACACAACGCCAGAAGGAGCTTAAGCACGAGTAGGAACGGCAGGGATGGTAGGTGAGTTTATGGCAGGGCAGATTATCCACTTGCAGTTATCAATCTTGACTTCCTGCTAATCGGGGTCTTTTCTGTGATTGCCAAACCGTTCCTGCAAACCGTGTGTGTGGGTACACACACACATACATCCCTGGATAGAACATAAAGCCCTGCTTCCTTGAAGGGAGCAACCATAGCAAAGACCTGCAGAGCACTCCATTGGCTGCAGGGCTGTGAGGAGAGCAGGAAGTTGCCTCCACTACGGAAAAGCAACTGCTCTGGGGGCTGTCGGGAGGCTTTATTCTAATGATTCAATTTGATAGCTATGGACCTAGCAGAAATTACTAAAGGTCTCAATTTATGAAATGTGAATATTAGCACATGGTATGCCTCCCTTGTTGTGAGAATCTGAAACCATGTATAAGATCAAGAATGAGATCATAGATGCTGAGAAAATACTATTTAGCGGGAGAATTAGAAAATAAAGGCAGTCAAAAGAGGAAAATAAAAATGACCTGGGATACCACAACCCAAACACAGAGTCACTATATTTTA
>NW_006921672.1:1007394-1013813 GCF_000298275.1 Orycteropus afer afer
CTGGCTGTACTTCTCACACTGATTAGTTCATTCTTCTGGCAGTCCATGGTATAGTCATTATTCTTTGCAGAGCCACAATTCGAATCTATCAATTCTTCTGTCTTTTTCATTGTCCAGTTCTCATATACATAGGAAGTAATTAAAAAAAAAAAAAAAAAAAAACATGACTTGGGTCAGATGTACCTGAGTCATCCAAGGGACATCTTTGCTTTTTAAATTTTAAAGAGGTCTTTTGCAGTAGATTTGCTCATTATAATATGTCACTTGATTTCTTTACTTATCTTTACTTTTTTAATTTTAAGCAAGCTATTTATGTTCTTTTATAGGCACTCTGGTGATGTCGTGGTTAAAGTGTTTGGCTGCAAACCAAAAGGCCAGTGATTTGAACCCACCAGCTGCTTTGTAGGAGAAACATGAGGTAGTCTACTTCCGTAAAGATTTACAGTCTTGGAAAAACTATAGGGCACTTCTGCTCTGTTCTGTAGGGTTGCTATGAGTCAGAATCAACTGGATGGCAGTGGGGTTTTTTTGGTTATTTATGTTCTTTTTTAACTTTTTTTCCTTATGTCTTTAAAATATATCATGAACTTTCAAAGTGCTGGCAGAGGCAAAAAATACCATATAAACTTACGAAGCCTTTAGTGTTAGTGGATGGAAGCATGGAATTTTCTCAGGAGTATGGGATTTGAGGATAGCAAACTCTGGGCTGGAGTGTTAATTCTGTCAGTTAATAGCTAAACGGCTGGTATAACAGTACCCACTACATTTAATCAGACAGATATAAATTTGTCTTCTGTAAAACATGGCTATTAATTACTAACTAAAAGAGTCACTCTCAAACCAAACTCACTGCTATAGAGTCGAATCCAACTCATTGCAATCCCCATTGGGTTTGCAAGGCTGTAAATCTTTATGAAAGCAGACTATCCCATCTTTCTTCTGCAGAGTGGCTGGTGGGTTTGAACCACAGACCTTTTGGTTAGCAGCCAAATTCCTTAACCACTATACCACCAGAGCTCTTCGAAAGAGTCACTAGAAGTTTTAAATAATATTGTGAAATTTCTGGCTCATACTTCACCCCTGGTTGTTCTATATGTTGTTGTTATGTGCCATCAAGTCGGACGCAACCCATAGCGACCCCTCTTTGGGTTTCCGAGGCAGTATCACTACAGAAGTAGATTGCCCCATCTTCCTTCCGAGAAGCGGCTCGTGGGTTTGAACCACCAGCCTTCTGGTTAGCAGTCAAGTGCCTTTAGGCACTACGCTATATGTATGTGTAAATTAATGAAAATAATATCTGAATTTTTTTCTCAAAGAAGCCTATCAGTTATTGCTTTAGAATTTATACCCACTTTGAAAAAAAAAAAAAAAAAAAAATATATATATATATATATATATATATGTATGTATTTTAAAAACTAATTAATTAATTAATTCCCAAGTGCCAAAGTAAGAGGATGCTAGAGAAAGGAGAAGAGTAATGGAGGGAAGAAGGAGAAAGTTGAGGAAAATGATTCCTGGATATCTAAGTCACCATAACTTGACTTTAGGTAAAACATGGCAGCTTCTACATCTGTGGAACTCTGACCACTTTAGAATGGACACTAGTTTTGCATTAATAAATGCAAAGGTAACTTAAAATAACCATAACCGTTGTATTTTCTGTGCTTGGTTGATGTTGTTTATATATTAGCCATTTCCCCCTTTCCTTCCCCCTCCCTTTTTTCACTCCTTTTCATAAAATAGTCTTTCTTTGCTACTTACCTACCTTGGAAGAGGGATGCAACACCGTGAGCCACAAAATGCCTGGTAATCTCTAACTTTGACTTCTAAATACATAAGCATTTAGAGATCAGGAAGTTCACAAACTCTTTGGGAAAAACATGAATGATAGAAAAAGGCTTTTCTATAACCCTTCATCAGATTTCTCCCACACAAGAGAAAGGATTTCTTCAGTCTGGAGAAATGGAGGAGAGACAACTAGAGTTTTATGAGAAGGAGCAAGAACCTAGAAAGGTTCAGGAGGCTTGAGAACAGGGGGTTTAGGGCCTGCTTCCTGGGCTCTGGGTCTTGTTCAGGTTGGCAGCAAGACCCTAGAGAGCGAACAGTCTTCGGTATATCTAGAAAGGAAGGCTATATACAGCTTCAGAGAGATTCTTTCAAGCGAGCTTTATATGGAAACTGAGGGGTATCTCATTAATCATTTTCTTGTGATTAATTCCATGATTAATTCCTGGATAAATGGATATTTTAATGGAAACCTGACTTAGGTTTGAGAATGTGGTGGACCCTCCCTCCACATCAACTTTTTCTCCCAAGACTTATGCACAGATGGAGGGAAAGGGACAGGCAAAGTGAAATGACAGAAATTTATGTTGTCGTACTCAATGAGAGCTTCAAATAAATTTCTTTTACCTCAGAGTCTATGGAGACTGAGATTCAGATCTGCTGATTTTTTTTTTTTTAAAAAAAACCCGTGAAAAGGAACATGATTTTGTCATCAAGAATGTCTTTGTGTGTTTGGTCTTCTGTTACATTTTCTCCTACTTGCTCCTTCTTTATAGGTCTAGGCCTTTTATAAGATATCATTGCTGTTTAAGTGTCTTAGAAAGAACATTAAATCAGCTATGATTAATTGGAAGTTAATGATATTGAATTTTAGTTTCAAAGGCTTAATTAAGTTTCTTCAACTTTTCCATTATACCTGTTTTTTTTTATTGTGATTTCATTATTATTATAATGATTTTTTTTTAATCAAAAGACACTGAAGGTAGGACCT
Organism: Orycteropus afer afer; assembly: GCF_000298275.1. NCBI lineage: Eukaryota > Metazoa > Chordata > Mammalia > Tubulidentata > Orycteropodidae > Orycteropus > Orycteropus afer. The sequence continues at coordinate 1,010,174 of NW_006921672.1, forward strand.
GAAGTTAATAAAGCCTGTTGCCATCAAGTTGATTCCAACTCGTAGCAACCCTATAGATCAGAGAGTAGAACTTCCCCAGGTTTCCAAGACTTGGTGTAATCTTCACAGAAGCAGACTGTGGGTTCATCTTTCTCCTACAAAGTGGCTGGTAGGTTTGAACCACCAACTATTTGGTTATTTAAAAAAAAAAAAAAAAATTGCCATATCAAGTCAATTCCAACCCTACAAATGTTGTTGTTGTTACGTGCCATCAAGTCAGCTCTAACTCGTAGAGATCCTATGTACAACAGAATGAAACACTGCCCGGTTCTGCATCAGCTTCACAATCCTTGCTATATCTGAGCCCATTGTTGCAACCACTGTATCAATCCATCTCCATGAGGGCCTTCCTCTCTTTCACGAACCCTCAGCCTTAGCAAGCATGATATCCTTCTCCAGGCAATGATCCCTTGTGACAACATGATCAAAGTAGGTGAGACTAAGTCTGGCCATTTTTGCTTCCAAGGAGCATTATAGCTTCACTTCTTCCAGGACAGATTAACAATTACTCTTTCCATCCCTGTTGACATTTATAGGCCTAAAGAATTAAAGGAAAATTGGGGGGAGGGGAGAAATGGATATGTGAACTTTTGCTCTCAGCTTGATGCTTGTGCTCTTGACTTTTGCTCTTGACTTGATTAGTGGCAATAGGTCGACAAAGCTCTGGCATAAGGCTAATGTGTGAAAGGCAGGAGCACTTTGATAAGAACACTGTCCTGGAGGTTCTCTTATAGTCTATATAATGAATTGGGTGTACTTGTGTTGCAAGAGGAGTCCCTCAGCGATGGAAATGGTTAACATGTTCAGCTGCTAACCAAAAGAATGGAGGTAAGAGTCCAGGGGCACCCCAGAAAAAAGAAGCCTTGTAATCTATTTCCAAAACTGAGCCATTGAAAACCGTGTGGAGCACACACAGTTCTACTCTATACCCATGGGTTTGCCTTGAGCCAGCACTGACCTGGTGGAAACTGGTGGTTTCATGATGAAGGATTCTGTAGCCATGAGTTTGAGTCATTAGTCCCAGTGTTGGACTCTCCCCCATAGAGTGAGTCCTATATGCTTTCTACTCCCCGGGGCCACCTCTCCTTCCTATTTTATACCCTGACACACGGTTCTTCTTTCACTCTTCAATAACACAACATTTTTATTATGTTTTTAACAATTATCTTGCATGATTCCATAGAGGTGAGTTTATAATACATAGACATGTCTTCATTTATAATCTTCATGCCAAACCTTTTTCCCAGACAATGTTTTCATAGCATTTCTGAACTGAAAGAGTGGTCTTACTAAATGCCATGGGTTTAGTGTGGAGTCTCTAGTGAATGGAGGTTTCCCTAAGTGAATATATGGTTGTGTAACTGGCTGTTTTTGTTTCTACATACTATTCAATTTTATGGGAATCATTAAGTATTTGTTGTCAGTATAAACACAAAATAGCATAAATTCCCTAATGCTGTAAATTTATATTTTAAAATTCTAGTGTTATGAAGTATCTTGTGATAAACCTCCTTATGGAAAAACCTTTTCCAAATTCATGATTATTTTCTCAAAATAAATTCATAGATGTAGAAATATTAGGACAAATGTTATGCAGAACTTATTGGTTTTGATATATGTTGCTTTCAATGGAGCATGCATAAGAATGCCACTTTCACTGAAGTATTGACAACTCTAGGTGTTATATTGATCCTACAATGCTTGCTATTGTACTGGGTGAGGAAGCATTTAGATTGCATCAGTTTGGGTTTTGAGCTCACCCTTGGACTTGAGTGGTGGTGCACTGTAATTTGAAAAGCCCTATCATAACCACATGGTTAGCAGGTGGATTAGCAACAATTTTCCAAAAGAAAATGAATGTTTTTATCAGAAAAATGGGGAAAGTGTATTGGACAGAAATGAACAGAAGATTCACTAGAGTTCACTTAAAATCTGACAGTGTTATTTTACCTTATCTTTCTTTTCTTTTTTATACTTTTTTATTCATTCTGTTGTACATAAGGCCTCTGTGAGTCGGAGATGACTTGATGGCACATAACAACAACAACATACTTATCTTGGGTCTTTTCGTACGTTCACTGTATGATGAAATTTTGAATGATTTTTTTTTAATACCTAAAAAGAAATAATGTTGGTAGATTTTATGTGAATATAGAGATAACCAACAATTCCACACTATTGTATTCCTTTCAGGAATATATTCTCTCTCTTCATTTCTTGAAATCTTCCTTGGTGTCTTTCATTGTTATTGCTGATGTTGTGATTTTGTGGTAACTATTCTACTAAAAGGAGCTCTGATGCACAGTACCTAAGGCATTTGTCTACTAAACAGAAGGCTGATGGTTCAAACCCACCAGCCACTCCATGAAAGGAAGATTGGGCAATCTACTTCCATAGAGCTACAGCCTCAGAAACCCAAGGAGGGATCACTATGAGTCAAATCAAATTCCCTTCATGTTCATGATGTTCCAGGCACTGTTCTGAGCATTTTATCTGTAGTTGTTTAATATGTCTGATAGTCTTACAAATTAAAAAGTACTATATTGAGTCCATTTGGGAGCTCTAGTAACATAGTGGCTAAGGCACTTGACTGCTAATCAGAAGGCTGACGGTTGAAACCCACCAGCCACTCCTTGGAAGGAAGATGGGGCAATCTACATCCGTAGTGATACTGCCTCGGAAACCCAAGGAGGGGTCGCTATGAGTCAGGTCTTACTCGATGGCACATAACAACAACAATATATTGAGTCCATTTAGAGAAAATTGAGTCTTGGATAATTTACATATTTATTTAAAGTCATGAAATATATGGTGCACCTAGGATTTAAAACTAGTTCTCTCTCAAGATCATGCTATTTTTATAACTATGCCATTCTGCTTCATTGACTTAAGGAAAAAATATATACAGGGATGCTTAACTTCCATCTTGGCAACATCTAATTGCATATGTCTGTGGTACCATAAGGTATTTTTACTTTTTTAAAGGGAAGGCATTTCTCCTTTGTTTATTATTTCCCCTTAATCATTTTAAAGACCCAAAACCCAGACTCTTGCAGCACTGGAGCAGGGATGGGATACAGTAAGGTGAGGCAGAGAACATGGCTTTGTCTGGTGGGAAGGTGGGCAGCAGCAGCAGGAGCTGTGAGGCCTGGGCTGCTCCTGTTGCTCAGGTAGACAGAACAGTGGGCAGGACTGGGCACACTTGACTCCCTCCTCTCTCACTTCCTCTCACTCCATTCCTGCCACAGACGTCTCAGCTAACACTGCTGCTGCCTCTTATTCCTTGGCTAGCAGCTCCAGAAGCAGCAGCATGGCAGTGACGATGACAACCAGAAGCAGGCTCACATAACATTTTAATATGGTGTTAGCACAACATCCAAACCACAAAACTTCCTGTTTCCTAGAACATGTGATGGACTTTTGACTTTAAGCAACACATACCTGCATATGAATATGTATACACGTACATGCAACACATAGTGTTTTTTAATCAACAGACTACAAAATCTTCCATGAAATAAATCCATAATTTTAAATCTTTGAGTCACGTCATTAAAGTGGACACAGTTTGTAGATTATTTAGAAAATACTTGAATCTAAC
>NW_006921672.1:1043190-1044438 GCF_000298275.1 Orycteropus afer afer
TCTTTAATGAATCAGGAAATTATCTAATTCATTGGGTTTTAAACTCAGAACCAAACTCACTGCCATCGTGTCGGATCTGACTCATGGCAACCCCACCTTGCATTTCTGAGGCAGTATCACTATGAAAGTAGATTGCACAATCTTCCTTCCAAGGATTGGCTGGTGGGTTTGAACCACCAGATTTCTGGTTAGCAGTCAAATGCCTTAGGCACAACTCCACCAGAGCTCCTGCTCATTGAGTTTTAGTGGGCATATGATAGTCTATATTTTACTATATTGGTGTAACTGTTTTTTAATTATCTGCAGCAAAATTTGGATAGCCCTGCAAACTATTATAGTCTCCAAATAAAAATGAAATAAATCTTTATTTTAAAGGAGTTCCCCCTTCCCTTGAGTTTTCTGTTCATGTATTTTGCATAAAGGAAGATAGAGAATGTAACACTTGTTTGCATGGCTGTGGAAAGGTTGTTGTAAATGGTCAAGTAATATGCATCTTTTTAGCACACTTGGGCATTGTGTAAAATGGATTACATGCAGTATTTCTCTTGAATCCTTCCAAGAACACTTTGCAGTAGGTATTACCCATTTACTGAGAGGAAGCTCAATGTTTGAGATTCTGAGAGTTCCAATAGTTTGTCAGTATCACACAGTTTAAACTCAGGTCTCTTTGATTCAAAATTCACTCCTTTATACTCTATCATACTGCACCAAGAGGCCTAAGGTACTTTTCCAACTCTACCTGCAACTGATGAATCTGACCAGCAGTTACAATTGAAGTGTTTCTGAAATGTCCTGCACTGAACCTGAAAGACACAACTAAGAACAGAAAGAATCATGAAAATTAAGAGCAAAATGAGGGCTTGAAGGAATGAAAATAACAGAACCATAGAGAGAAGCACAAAAGAATAAATGACTTATAGCACCCTAGACAATAAACTGTGTTGACTGGTTGGCTTTACTTAAAATGCACCATATTAACCCTGTGCACTTTCTCACGCTTTGTACTTGTATGTGCTTAATACCTTGATTGTTCTACAAGCCATATTAAATCAAGTATAGATTTCAGATTTATGACGTTTCCCTATAGTTAATCAAGTTTTTAATACTTTGGCCTTAGCATAATTAATTTAATGGGTATATGAATATACAGATGTGTCAAAGATGATAGCTTTATAGGCTGGTTAATATCTTAAATTGAATATTGTGTCATATTGAGTTTGGAGAATTCCTTGAACTTGGAAAAAAAAA
>NW_006921672.1:1044848-1060719 GCF_000298275.1 Orycteropus afer afer
CTTCTATTTTCCCATGATTGTTCTCTCCAAGGAGTGTATCTGCCTAGTGTAAATGTTCACCTCATATGCCTGCCTTTTCTTTTGCTGGAAGCTACAGGAATGAGTTCAATTCCAGACCTGAAGGGCAGCTAGGGGCCGTAGTCTCACTGGTTCCATCAGGCTCTATGAGACCAGTAAACCTGATCCCCCCCCCTTTTTTTTTTCCAAATGAGTTTGAGTTTTGTTCCACATTGTTCTCTCACTCTATCCAGGATCTCCTACATAGATTCCCTCCGAACTGGGCACCATCTAGTTCTTCTGGTCTCATAGTTGTTTAGGCTGCAGATCACATGGTACACAAGTATCTTGGAATAATTGTTTCCATGAATCTTTGATTTTCTTCATTTTTCTTTGCTCTGGATGAGGAGAGACCCATCATTGCATCTAGATGGCTGCTTGCAAGCTTTTAATATCCCATTTGCTACTCACCAAAGTAGGACATGAAACAATGTTTGTGTAGTATGTTATGCTCATTGAGCTTGACGTCCCCTGAAATTGTGGTCCCAAGCCCACAGGTCCAACTACTCACTCCCTCAGGGTAGCTAGCTGTGCCCAAGAAGTGACTACAACCTTGTCCATTGTCACCTCTATTATATACCTGGAATTTCTTATAGAACATAGCAATACACTTGTAGAAACATTGTCTGTCAACATGGTCTTGGGCACACTCCCCCCTGCATAGACATACCCAATAGTTCAGCCTGTCCACCCATATACCCATGTTCCTTCACTGACAACACAGTATTGTATGTAAATCACAACTTCTTTGCTATAAAAAGAGCACTGAATATCAGCTGGAGGAAATTGAGAATGATATGGAATCCATGTGACCTTTATTGTCATGACTCATTATACATTTTCTGTCCATGGAAGTAAGGTACAAAAATAGCACAGAATTCCATGAAGTAGAGAAGAGGGGTAGGCAGAAGGAATCATTACTTCATGTCCTTCATGAAGCCTGTAGAAGCAGCTGTATTGGGCCAACAAAGATTCAGTCTTGCATACAGCACATCACTGAAGCCTTGGGTCTAGTATGGTCCTTAATATGAGAGACAACCAATATAATATGGGGAGTTAAGCATAAAATGATCAAGGCAAAGGAAGACAGTATGAGGAGCACAAAGTGAAGAACAAAATAAATACTATTACATGCATAATCCTGCAATAAAAGTTTTAACAAAAATCTGCAAGTGGATACATAAATAGACATGTAGGCTGAACAGGTGTAGGAAGGCAAATGGGACTACACCCATGAATATATTCATATACATATAGGTTTGACAGAGGATATTGCTACATGTGTAATTATATTTGCTACAAATATATCCACGTATATTATAAAGCATACAGGGGGCAAAGTTATGAAAACATTTTAGCCATAACCACACACCTGAGGGAATGAGTCACTGGGCCTTGGGGCTCAGGTTAGGATCTCGGAAGACATCAAGGTCAACTGGCATAAAATAGTCCACAGAGACAATGCTCTACATCCTACTGTGGTAAATAGTGACTGGGGATTTAAAAACTTGTGAGCAGACATCTAAGGTGCAACTGTTGGTCTCTCGCCATCTGAAGCAAGGCAAAGTTAAGATAATCAAAGGTGCATGGAAATAATTATTCCAAAAGACTGATGGACAATGGAAATCTTAGCCTCTATGACCCTGAGACTGGAAGATCTAGATGGTGCCCAGCTATCATCACTAATATATCTAAAAGGGATCACAATAGAAGGTCCTGGATAGAGTAGGAAAAAAATATGGAACAAAAGTCAAAATCATTAAAGAGATCAGTCTTACTGGTCTGATAGAGATTGGTGAAACTCCCAAGACTATGGTCTTTAGTCACCCTTCAAGCCTAGATCTGAACTTACCCCCATGGCTCACCTTTTAGCCAAACAATAGGAAGGCCTATAAGGTGAACAGTAACATCAGTGAGGTACACAGTCCTTAGAACAATCAACCATACAAGATCAAAAGGGCAGCATTTGCCAAGGGATAACAACGCTCAGAAGGTAGAAAGGAATAGGAGATGGATAAGTGGAAACAGGAAACACGCGGAATGGTGCTCTTAACTTGTGGGGATTGCAATGAATGTCATCAAGCAAAATGTATATGAATTATTGAATGGAAAACCAATTTTCTCTGTAAACTTTTACCCAAATCATAATAAAAAGTTAATATATATATACATATACATACACACTAAGAGAGAACTGTTAAAACTTGTCAGTAATGATATTTCTACATACATATTTGTATGTACTGTAAGAATGTCCATGTAAATAGAACTAGCAGGGAACAAAATTATGATAACTTCTTAGGCATAGTCAACTACCCTGAGGGAGCAAGTTGTTGGGCCTTTGTGCTTGGGGCCATTCTCGTGGAGGACATCGAGCTTGATGGGCATAACATACTACACAAAAACATTGTTCTACATCCTAGTTTGGTGAGTAGCACCTGGGGTCTTAAAAGCTTGCAAGTGGCCATCTAGATGCAATGATTGGTCTCTCCTTATCTGGAGCAAAGATGAGTGAAGAAAACTAAAGATGCATGGAAACAATTAGTCCAAGGGACAAGTGGACCATGCAGACCTCAACCTACATGACCCTGAGACCGGAAGAACTAGATGGTGCCTGGCTACCACTATTAACCACTCAGAAAGGGATCAATGCAGGAGATCCTGGAGAAAGTGGTAGAACAATGTGGAATAAATCTCAAAATAAATTTTAAAAAAGACCAATTTTACTAGTCTGATAGAGCTTGGTGGGAGCCCGAGACTATGGCCCCTAGTTACCCTACAGGCCTGAAAATGAATTCACTCCCATGGCTTCCAGTCAAACAGTAGGCATATAGGGTGAACATTTACACCAGGTAGATACACTCCTTAGAACAAACAGTCATGAGAGAACAGAAGAGTAGTATTTGCCAGGGAGATAGCTCAGGGGGCAGGAATACAAAAGAAAGAAGAAGGACACAGGGTAGAGGTAACTACAGGGAGGAAGTGGGAAGAGAGCTGTTACATTGGGGGGATTGCAGTCAGTGTCATGAAACAAAATGTGAATGAACTGCTGTACAGAAAATGAATTTGCTCTGTAAACTTTACCCAAATCACAATAAATAAATAAATAAATAATTTTAAAAAATCAAACCACCAAAAAAAGAGACAATCAATACAGCATCTATCAATTTTTATGTCTGTGTCTACCCAGATTATTGCCATAAATACAGGTCTTTCTTGGTATATATTGTATCCTAAATTCTCCCCAATATTCATGTCTGAATGCTTCTTATATCATCTTTATTAACCCAAACTTCCCTTCCCTTCTAAACCCTTCCACTGAGATCTTTGTAACTCTCACTCAGTGATCTCTAACTCCCTTGTATCCTCATCCTCTTCAAAGATTCCCTCCATTTCCACGACCTAATTTAAATCTAGTGTACCCTGAAGATAACACTTTCCTCCATGAAGAGAAGTTGGATAATTTCACATCTTCCATTTATCTCAGGACACAGGTGAGGACAGTGTCCTTCAAGCATTAATCCGATGCATTAATGAATCTAGATAGTTTAAGCACCACCATCATGGCAAATCCCTTCCTCGTACTGAGTCTTAGCCAGCTGTACTCCACTTACCCTCTTCTTAGAAATCATCTACAGACCTGCTTACACCCCCTCGTTTATTAAATCTTAGCATTTAGCTCCCAGTCATCATACTCAGTCTAAATTTTACCATCATTCTAGGTGTCTTTGATGGGAATCCAACACCTGGCATCTAGTTCCTTGATATCCTCTCAAACTATATTTTTATCCACTTCATTTGCTTCCAAGATTACTCTTTAATACCAGAAACTCCCCCTCTAGAGTAATGCAGTCCAACAGGTAGTCCCTAATCATAACCTTCTGCTCTCTCAGCTTCCCAAGAGGCCAATGCAGCAATTATTGAATCTCATATTGTCATAAGGGTGTCAAGTTCAGTACCTTGATATTTTCTCACCGTTCTTTAGGCCTCTACTGAATATTCTTCCTTTTTACTGAGTTTAGACCCTATGACCCGACATTAAAATAACCTATTGTTAATAGCTTCTACCACCTTGTCGCTCATTTCCCTTAAGTCGTTTTTCAAAACCATATCCTCAACTAAAGCCTATTGTCAACTTTCCCACCTGCATCTATGAACCTGACACAGTCATAGAAAACAATCAAAAAACCAGGCAGATTGGTACCATTAATGATTCCAGATTTTCTGCATCACACATTAACCACCACCAGACAATGATTCAAATAGTTTGATAATAAAAACATACTAATATTATGATTATCTGATACTTGTCTCCCTTCTCATTTTGACCAGAGGAGAATGTTATCAGATCCATAAAATTTTTTTGTTTAGAATTCCTTACCTTTATCTTTCCTCTTGTATTTCTCCAGGTAGTTTTGTTCCATACGTGAGAGACCAGTCTTTCACTCTGTCCATTGAGGAAGCCACACTTATCCCCTTGGTGGGTTGAACAGAAAGAGATGGATTTTTCCTGGTTTATGAGACATCAGCAAATAGATAACAATTTAAAACCAAGGAGAGTTATGAAGTAGAAAGGGAAGCAGGGAACCATGGAACAACATTAAATGACTTTAAAAAGAAGATTAATCAGAGTGGGGAGAGTGAGGCAGAAGAACTATCAGAAAATTAAAGCTGAGTTTAAAAAGTCGTTCAAGAAGAAAAGTAAAGTTTCAAATTCTGTAGCAAGTATGATGACTAAAAAGACCCCACTGGACTTTTTAATAAGTAGGCCCTTGGTAAGCTTGGTCAAAGAGTTTCAATAAGAACCTAAATGATTTTGGTGGGCTGACAAGTACATGAAAGGTTTATTGGTGACACCTGTAAACAACCGGTTCAGTCAGTTTAACTGAGGGAGAGAAGGAGGAGAGAGGTAACTCTTTGGAGTGAACTTTTTTTTTTTTTTTAATGGAACAAGTGACATGAGGATATTTGGATGATAATGGGAAAGAGACAGTAGAAAAGGGGCATTTATAATTGAAAGATAGGGATAGTGAAGAAACTATCATAGAGTCTGCAGAGAGGGATTGCATTCACGTGAGAAATTATCTTATAGCAATAGTTCTCAAGGTAGTCCAGGGAGGGGCAGCATCAATATCACCTGGGGCTTATTAGAACACATTTTCTGGCTCCACCTCAGATCTACTAATTCAGGATTTCTGTTTTACCAAACCCTCTTCGTCCGAAGGAGACCTGGTACACAGTGGTTAATGCTCAGTGGTGTAAACCCACCAGCTGTTCTATGGGAGAGAGCTGTGGCAGTCTGCTTAGATAAAGGTTTACAGCCTTTGATACCCTAGAGGGCAGTTCTACTGTGGCCTATAGGATCACTATGAGCCAGAATCGGCTTGACAGCATTGGATTCTAGGGGACTCTCGGGCACCCTAGGTTTGAGAACCATTTGGTGTAGAGAAATGAAAGCTGCCTCTGCCAGTTTGATAGGAAGAAAGTGAAAATGCAGGTAAGTTTGAAATATCGCAGAAAGTTAGAAAAGTTTCCATATGGAGGCTGTATTTTCTCAGTGAAATGGGTAATAGGTCATCTGGCTAGAGTGGACGGGAGGCACTGGAGTTTTGAGAAGCCTGGAAAAGGTTTGTAATCACTGCTATTCTGAAAAAGAGTTAAATCTCAACACATGGTAGAAGTCTGGACTGTGGTGAAGCACTGTCTGAGGGTGAATATGAGTATCCTGAAGCCCTAGTGTACTCAGTTTCTATATGCATGATTTTGTTTGTTTTTTCCTGGGCATTGAAGGCCATGTGAATGTAAATACGACAAGTGGATTGGTACAAAGTTGAGAATTGATACTTTGAAATTTTGTAGGGGAATCTTGGAGGACAATAAATTTAAAATCTGGAAGTACTGGTAAGAGTGTAATTGAAGTGATGTACTTAAGACCTTTGACCTGTTAGTAAAGAAAATACAGATAAAAGATTCCTAACAGAAAATAGAAGGACCAATAAACGGACATTGTCATTAAGCTGAGGAACAAGTATAGTGAAAACGATAGAAGTGTTGGGAAGATTGAAGATGTCAGCAAGAAAGTGCACTGCAGGAAAAAATGGTGTCTTCAGGTAATAGGCAGTTTTCAATAATGGAAACTTTCACCAAAGTGGTAAAAAAAAAAATTGTGGATTGTGCTTACCATGCAGTTGAGTTCCAAAATGGCACAATGGAAATACTGACAAAGTAGGGAAGGGAACAATAAAAATCCAGGTGGGAAGAAAAGCATAGATAGCAATGAGAAATTACGAAACGAAGGGGAAGGGATACATAAAGAAACCAACATTTGGGACTTGAACAAGGGTAATGAAATGAGGTGAAACCATGGAAAGCAATTAGCAAGACTAATTAATCAGATTGATGAAATGGTCAAAAGTGATTATTTCAACCTTGGATTTGTGAACCTTAAGATGGATTGAGACATTTTGTTTCCTTTTTAGCCTTTTTTTTTTTTTTAATTTGATACTTTTGGTGTTTTAAAACAATTTGTTTTAACAGAGTCTTCTTAAAATTTTAAATGATATCTCCTGCAGTAATTGAGCTGTCTGAAATCAGATTGGTCAAAACTAAATATCAGTATACCCCAAGTGAATATGAGTATATGATAAATGAATTCTACAATTGTGTATGGTTATGAAAATCATTCTATATGTGTTAAAAGTTAATTGCTTTTATATTTCATTAATGCATTTTAGTTGCCAATGATTACTTTTTTAACTACGTCATCATGTTTGTGTATTAATTGCATATTTTGTGTGTCATATTTCATATGCTTTGATAAAACTTCTCTCAATTTATTTAGGACTTCTTTATGAAGAAGTATCTTATTTGTACCTCAATATAATAAAGATCTTAAATCAGACCTAAATACAAAGTAACTGAGATAAAAATCCTACTAGTTTCTTTTGTTATTGTTTTAAATGAAACTTGGCAAGCTAATCCTTTATAATATATAGGATTATACAGAAGAGTAAAAAGCCAAGAATCACCAAGACTTTTTTGAAGAAAATAAGAGATTCACCTTATTTTAGGCATTAATAATAATAATAAAACCAAACTCTCTCCCATCGTGTCAATTCAACTTACAGCGACCCCTCCTTGGGTTTCCGAGGCGGTGTCTCTACGGAAGTAGGTTGCCCAATCTTCCTTACAAGGACTGGTGGTGGATTTGAACTACCAGCCTTCTGTTTAGTGGTCAAATGCCTTAGCCACTACACCACTGGAGCTCCCTTAGGCATTAATAGTTAAACAGAACTTTTTTTTTCTTTTTTTTTTTTCAGAGGGGAGATATTAATGATATAACTTTTTCAGTAAGGGAATAGGTACATAGACTATTAACTTATAAAAGAACACTTCAGCAATTAAAAAGTGTTAGCTCTATGGATAAACATGGGGAAATTCAGAAAATTAGTGGAAAAAAAATAGAAAAATAGTAATAGTTTTAAATACTTTTAAAGTATAAAAAAGAGTCTGTTCTATTCATGCATACACACACACACTAATGTAGTAAAATCATAAAAATGTATGTGGGATGGTATATACCAGTATCAGGATAGTAGTTGTGGTTGGGGACAAAGGGCTGGTACATCAATGGGGCAGGGGATTTGGGCTCTGGATAATATATAAAAAATTTTTCTTTTTGACAAAAAGCAAGATTAGAGATTGATAAGGTAAAATTGTAACTTTTATTATTGACATTATAGAACATACGCCCTGTATGTTTGAATTAGTTAATAATTTAAAAAATAAAATGTGGTAAAATAAGAATCCTAAAAATGTAGGAAGTAAGTCCCTCACCCTAGTTATTGCAGATCTAGTATGTTGGGAGCTCTGGTAGCATAGTGCCTAAGGCACTTGACTGCTAACCAGAAGGCTGGCGGTTCAAACCCACCAGCCACTCCTCAGAAGGAAGGTTGAGCAATCCTACTTCCATAGTGATACTGCCTCGGAAACCCAACGATGGGTCGCTATGAGTCGGGGCCGACTCGACGGCAAATAACAACAACAACAACAGTAGGTCTAAAGTAAAACAATAAATGACATTCCACTCTGGTGATTAACAATTTACAATCAGCTCTTAGGCACTTCTCCATACTATTAGGGTGGAAGATGTCATGGAAGAAAGCAAAATTGCATTAAAATTCTGAACATGGAAATTAAGAGATATACTTCATTCACCTGAAGTCATGAACTCATAGAATTACTGTGATGATTAGATGAATTAATGGCCTGCTGAAAACTTAAAATAGTGCTTGGCATAGTAAACACTCAGTAAGTGTTGGCCACTATTATTATAATGCAAGAGAGAGATCATAGAAGTGACCAGTTGTCAAAATTTCTGATGACAAGTCAATAAGAGCACAGTGAAGCTGAGAACTGAGTTGTTAGCTACATTGCTCAGGAATAAGTAAGTTGTGCTTACCCATTATTTTATCTGCATAGCTCAGGCAAAAAGCTTTGATCCACAGGTCCATGCCTTATTATCTTGTAACTAACTGGGAGAAATAGGAACAAAACAGCAGCAGCAGCAGTGATTTTGGGTCAGCAGAGTAGTGGATTTCATTTTTATAATCCCTGTGTGTATTTCCTCTTTCAGCCCTGACAAAGTGCCTGGTCACCTTACATAATTGGGGGAAAATAAATAAATAAATAGAGTAAACTTGAAGTTGATCCTTTCAGAGTTCAAATCAGGAGCCAATTGTTTTTAACTAGGCAAGTGATACTGATTTCTTTCTTTTTTTTTTTAATCTGGACTTTAGGAAACTGATATTATAAAAGTGCTATTATTTTAAAGTTGATAGTAGGAGAACATAAAATGTAAAGCCACAAGCCACGAGCCTAGCACTATTGTAGATAATGTTGGTTTCCCATTTTAAAATATGATCTGTCTTTAATATTGAGTGCCTCATTGTTTAATATTTCCCATTATTACAACTCAGACATTTCTGTAAGAATCAGTCATCAGTCACAGTTACTGTACAAAATGTAAGTACATTTTACTTACAAATATTTTTAGGTCAACTTAAAAATATTCTTGTAAATCAGCATAGCTACACACATCCATGATATCCACTAGCAACTTCACATGTATTATTAAACATTTCTTATTACTGTGATCATCTTTTCTAATTTTACCTATTCCGTGCATACACACACACAGAGCGTTTAGATTAACTGGAAGCTTTAAAACAACATAAATTCACTGGATGTAACTGCTACCCTTGCAATCCTCCTAATGCTTGAGAGGTAAGTTTTCTTGTGTTACCATGTAAAGCCACGAAGACAACCAACACTGTTACTTGTTCTCCCCATCTTCCTCTATGCTCTTCACCTGTGTTTTGTCACCAGTGGCCTGGAATAAAGAGGGGAAAGGGCTAATTATGGTGGTTGCATCAATATATCTTAGAGTTAAGATTTCATTGCTTTTCTATCATGGTAAGCAGACAAGTAATTGAGAAAATGGATATACTTTGTGTTTGCGTGTATAGATACATATATGTGTGTATATATGTATGTATGTTTGATCATATATTAATATCTTAGCCACGTAATTCAAGTTACCTTCTTTTTCACCCTCTCTGTGTACCTATCTCATTTTTAGGGTGTGAGTTAGAAGGAATCGGCTTTAAAATTTTTACCTTGAACAGAAATTTCATACATGCAAGGAGCTATGCTTTAAGGCTTTGAAACAAGGCAATTTAAATGTGAGTTTCATTAAAAATAAAAATAGAAGAATCATGAGTACTCAGTGAGGACCTAAAAACCCATGCAGTAACCTGTTTGTACATCTATTCTCCTATAGCTCGAAGGCTTGAATGATTAAACTTTCTTTATTGAAAAGAAATGCATTCCTTAGATAAGTGTGTAGGAAGCACAGTGTTCTCAGGTGAACCTGTGTTCTGACAACAGTGATTAATTAGTCAATGGCTGTGGTTTATTTGAAGAAAATTTTAAAATACAATTGTGTGAAGAATGTGTAGGCTTACTTGTAGCTAGAAAATAAAAATCTTAAATGTGGAAGGAAAGTTGGAGGACATCTAATACACAGTGCTTGGCAATGCAAAATGTAAGATGATGGTGCCTAAGACAGTACTTGGCACCTAACTGGTGCTCAGTAAAGACTACCTCTCTAATATATAAGGTCACTGTGAGTCAGGAAGGAGCCCTGGTGGTACAGTGGTTAGAGCATTTGGCTGTCTACCAAAAAGTTGGTAGTTGGAAACCACCAGCAGCTATTCAGGAGAAAGATGTAGCCATCTGCTTCTTGAAGGGTTTGCAGTATTAGAAATCCTATTAGGCAATTCCCCTCCAGCCTTACAGGGTTATTCAGAGTCTGAGTCAACTCAATGGTAATGGGTTTGGTTTTTGAGTGAATGAAAATGGACTCAACAGCAATAGATTTTTGGTGTGGTGCTTAAAGCATTCACCTTCTAACCAAAAGTTTGGAAGTTCAAACCCAGCAGCAACTCCAGGGGAAAAAGATGAGGCAGTCTGTTTCTGTAAACATTTACAACATTGGAAACCCTGTGGGCCAGTTCTACTCTAGCGTAAAGAGTCACTATAAATCAGAATCCACTCAGTGACAGTGGGTTTTTTTTTTTTTTTTTTTTTTAATCTTAGTGTGCCTATGACATTAATTTACTATAATTTTTTTAAAGGACCCCAAGAGAATGGAACAAATTCTTGATGAACTTAGCCAGTTGATAGAGATGATTGTATCCCTAGGAGTATACCACTCAGATGTTCTAGAATTTTTTCCAAAATTTGCCCAGCCCTGACCGTCAAGACATACCAGTGAAATCTATTTCTTCAGCTATTTTATCCTCTTTGACATGAGAGTTTTAAAAATCCATATATTAATCTTGTACCCGAAACCCGCAATTCCTATAATCATTTCTTGTATGAAGCGAAGTTCTTACCATGAAAATCACTTTCCACGGAAAGTCTATTTGGAAAATGGCTCTCTTAGTTCAGCAAATCCTATACCATTAGAAGGAAACTTTTCACCACAAACCTTACATACTTACCAGTATCTGTACTACCCTTTGTAAGGTCACGGTAAGGAGAAGAGTGAGGTTAAAGAGAAGTTTTTATTCTGTGCTTCCGGGCGAAGTTTACAGGTCCCCAAGAGGGGCCCGGGCAAGGTTAACGGGTCCCTGAGAGGGGCCCCGAGAAGTCCCACCACCTGGCTGAGGAGGGTAGGGTTTATAGTCTTGTAGAGGACCTAAGTGGGGACACTAAGGAAATGGCGGGGTCCAATTAGCTGTTGGCATGGGTCTGCACCTAATTAGCATGAGAGGGCTTCACAGGAGGAAGTTTATCATCACATGGGACTTTCCAGCCTGGGTGGGTTTTGCCACCTCGGTTGTCTTATCAGGCTGTCTCATCAGGGCCTGACACCTGGAGGAAGTTGCCAACTGAAATGTTGGTGGCTTGAGTTTACTCCGGCCTAACACCCTTTTCTTTTTCCTCCTTTAAAATGAAAGATGTAGCATTTCTTCTTTCTAAGACTGATTCCTCCAACTGTGCTTTGTATCCCATATCCTTTTACTTTTACAGGGAACTTATATAATAGAAAGGAGCTCTGGGGGCACAGTGATGAAGGCATTGGGCTGCTAACCAAAAGGTTAGCGGTTGGAACCCACTAGGAACTCTGCAGAAGAAAGACGAGGTAGTGTGCTTCTGTAAAGACTTACAGCCTTGGAAACCCTACAGGGGTGCTATGAGTCAGAATTGACTAGATAGCAATGAGTTAGGTTTTGGTATATAATAGAATATCCTTCTACCACGTTTAAGTATCCCTGGTGGCATAATGGTTAAGTCCTTAGCTTTTAACAGAAAGGTGGCCACTCCACAGGAAAAAGATGTGGCAAAATGTGTCCGTCCATAAGGATTGTTGTTACGTGCCGTTGAGTTGGACCCAACCCATAGCGACCCCCTCCTTGGGTTTCCGAGGTTTTCCTTGGGTTATCACTATGGAAGTAAATTGCCCAACCTTCCTTCCGAGGAGTGGCTGGTGGGTTTGAACCATCAGCCTTCTGGTTAGCAGTCAAGTGCCTTAGGCACTACACCACCAGAGCTCCTTCCACAAAGATTATACCGTTGGAAATCCTATGTGGCTGTTCTACCCTGTCCTACAGGGTCACGTTGAGTTGGAATCAACTCCACAACAACATTTTTTTTTTCTTTTTCGCTACCTCCTTTATCTTAACATTCCCTACCTGACAAATATAGCCCATCAGCCATTAAATGTGTTAAATTTTTCCATCTTAAAAACAAAAGCCCTCCCTTGGCTCCTTATCTTCCTTCAGCCATTACCTCTGCTCTCCCTCCCTTTCACATTAAAGCTTCTTATGAGTTTTCATTCTGAATCTATTACTCTAATAGTTTTTCCCTACTTTTTCACACTTCAAAACTTTTCCAGAAGAGTTTCTGACTTTAGCATTTTGTTACATTTCCATTTGCCAAGTCAGTGCTGAATTCTTACTATGACCCTCAATACAATATGTGTTTTGTTTTATTTTGTTTGTTTTTAAGGCCTTTTCTTGTGTCTAAGGAGCTCTGGTGGTACAGTGCCTAAGGCAGCTAACCAGAAGTTTGGCTGTTCAAACCCACCAGCCATTCCATGGAAGGAAGACTGGGCAATCTACTTCCATAAAGATTTACTGCCTCAGAAACCCAAAGGGGGTTGCTGTGAGTCAGAATCTACTCAATGGCTGTGAGTTTGATTTTTGGTTTTGTTTCTTATGTCTTAGTTCTCTAGTGCTGCCATAATAGAAATAACACAAGTGGATGGCTTTAACAAACAGTTTACACTTACAGTTTAGGAAGCTAGAAGTCCAAATTTAGAGTGGCATCTCTAGGGGTTGGGTTAAAGCCCCTTGACCATGGGCTTCAGTTCTGCCTCTTATCTCAGGCCAACTGGAGCTGGGGGCTTCTTACTCATGCAGCTGCTGGCTGCTGAAGCTGATGAACCAAAGATCAGCAGGCAACATGGCAGGCCACTAGTTCAAATCCAGGAACAATCCCAAGAACAGCAGGCAACACCTCAAGTTCAAATCCAGGAACAATCCCAAGAACAGCAGGCAACACCTCAAGTTCAAATGCAGGAACTGGAGATGAGACCTGGCCAGATGCAGGTTCTAAAATGTGCCAAAAAGCTAGTGACTTTCCCAAAGCTTCTCCATATACTGGATGCAGGCCATGCCTTGAAGGTAGCTCCCCTTCAACTGCTTAGTTGCTCAGAGCAGATTCCACCATTGAGGTGATTACAGCCTCATCATGGGAAATAACTACATCCAGCTGCCAAGCCACTCAAAACCATGGCTCAGCCAAGTTGACACACACCTTTCACTACCATATCTTATTAGACCTACCAGCAGCATTATCACTGTTAAGCATTTATTCATTCTCATTCCCTTCCTTTTGCTTTTATCACACTACCCTCTTGGGTTTCATCTTGCCTCTTTGGTCACCTTCCATAGTCTTGCTGTTCCTCTTTCTTTACTCTCCTCCTCCCATCATGGCTGTTGGTCATTTTGCTGGGATCAAGTCCCGATTCTCTGCTCATTGTGCCTCATAATAATAGCTCCTGAAATCTCCACTTTGTCCATCTCCACTGACATCATCATTTCTTGCGTAGAAAACTCTTTCAATCCCTAGATAATATATTTCATGAGGGAAATGGCCATTTCTTCCTTAATCTCTGCCATTCACTTTCCTGTTGTCACTGGTGCGTAGGCCAAAAAATCCAAACCCACTGCCATCGAGTCAATTCTGATTCTTATAGACCCATTGGGTTTCCTGTAAATATTTGTAGAAGTAGATTGCTTCATCTTCCTCTCACTGAGCAGGTGGAGGGTTTGAACTTCTGACCTTCTGGTTAGCATCCAAGTGCCTACCCACTACACCACCAGAGCTCCTTGTTGAATTAATAAAGAAATTATAAAAGGAATGAATGGACGAATATTCTCTCAACCAACTCCATATACAGTTGACCCTGGGACAGCATGACTTTGAACTCCACAGGTCCACTTATACATGGATTTTTTTTTTTTTAATAACAAAGTCAATCAAGAAAATCATGAAAGAGATTGTGGATATGACAAAAAAGGTGGGACTGAAGGTTTCAATATATGTATTTTGGAGAAATTCCAGAGCTAATAGACACCACACTGGTGGAATTATCAGAAGATGACTTGATAGACATGAGTGCTTCCCAACCAGTGCCAGACAATGACGAAAAGATGTGTAGAAGCAATGCCAGAAAACAAATTAACATTAGGCAATCTGGCAGAAGGGTCTCAATTATTCAAGACTGCTTTTTACTTATTTTATGACATGGGACCTTCCAGGATATGGGCACTGAAGCTAAAGCAAACAGTGGAAGAGAGATTGGTACCATATAGAAACATTTTTAGAGAAATGAAAAAGGTCAGAGAGAAATTACAATATATTTCCCTAGCTTACACTGTGCGTACTTGCCTTTCCTGCCTCCCATTCCACTCCCTCTACTTCTGCCATTCCTGAGACAGTATGACCAACCTCTCCTCTTCCTCCTCCTCTTCAGCCTGCTCAGCATGAAGATAAAGAGGCTGAAGACCTTTATGGTGATCCAAATTCTCTTAATGAACAGTAAATAATCATTATACCATACAGTTAATAAACTTCTCTGTTGTGTATGTGTGTGTGTTCATGTGAAAATACAATAACTGTATGGCAAGAAATGTGGGAATCGACTGTTCATGTTATCAGTAAGGCTTCCAGTCAAAAGTAGGCTGTTAGATAAGTTTTTGGGGAGTGAAAAGTAATACACAGATTTTTGACTGCATGAAGATCAGCAGCCTTAAACCCTGCAGTGTTCAGTGGTCAATTGTAGCCTCCTTTAATAACCTCCTTATATGTCTTAATCATTACACCATTGTAAAGAGGATTTTTTAAACATAAATATGCCTCACATATTATTTTAGCATTACCTCTCACTTACATCTAACTTGGTCTTCTTCCACATCACATAGCCTATTTTAGAACTCTCACACAACCACATATCCATACTACCTTTGTCCTGAACATAGGCCTCTGTAGCCTGGTAATTGTTTCTTGGATTCTAGTTAAAGTAATTACAAGGAGTTGTCTTCAGCAAAGATCCTTGGGGCTGACAGTAATAGTCTCACTGTTATAATTAGAACCTTTTACTGATAAATCTAATAAATAGCTGTTTAGGTGAAAGATGCTTAAATCCAAAGCCCACCCACTGCCATCAAGTCAATTCTGACTCATAATGGCCATGGCCCTTATAGAACAGAATAGAACTGGCACATAAGGTTTCCAAGGCTCTAAATATTTACAGAAGCAGACTGCTTCATCTTTCTCCCATGGGGTATCTGGTGGGTCTGAAGCCAACTTTTATGGTTAGCAGCTAAATGCTTTAACCATTGCACCGTCAGAGCTCCTGAAAGGTGCTTAGTAGTAGTAGTCTTGCTTTTGGCATCTTCAAAATAGGGAAAAAAAACATTAACCAACTAAAAAGTCAAAAGTGTGGAGTGTGATGTAATTCCTTAGCAACTGTGCGAGGTTTAATAATGCTTTTCTTCTTGTTATGATTTAAGATGGCTGACAGATACAGAGTATATTATCACTTTTCAATTTTGCATTGAAATAACAGAATAAATACACAGATAAGAATACATTCATAGGAGAGGCGGGGCAAGATGGCGGACTAGGCAGAAGGATTGCACAGACCCTCTTCAACAAAGAAAAGGGAAACCAATTAACA
>NW_006921672.1:1067729-1074179 GCF_000298275.1 Orycteropus afer afer
GGTTTGTGGGCCTTCCAGTCATCCTTAGCTGGCTCCGGTTATTCTTTCATATTACTTCAATTGACTGGCTGCCCTGTGATTCACTTCTCTTTGGGTCAAAGAGTGGGGGAGGTTATTCTGAGAGTTGTTGTTGTTGTTGTTGTTGTTATGTGCCGTCGAGCCGTCTGGTTAGCAGGCAAGTGTCTTAGCCACTATGCTACCAGAGCTCCCATTCTGAGAGTAGGGGCCTTATGTAGCTGTTTTCGTCTAATTTTTGTGTGCTGACTACTTATGTAACTGTTTTCATCTTTTAAATAAATTTCTGTGTTGAGTTCTCGTTTGACCATTTCCTCTCTTCTTTACATTATTCTGGGGTTCTTGTGAAAAACAATTTACTTCCTTTTGATAATACCCCCTTAAATCTGAGTGGGATTTCACAATGAACACCAATTACAGCAGCAGTCAAGAAATCAGACGATGTGCTGCACTGAGCAAATCTGCTGCAAAAGGCCTTTAAAGTACTGAAGAGCAAAGACGTCTCTCTGAAGACTAAGGTGCACCTAACCGAAGCTGTGATATTTTCAGTTGCCTCATATGCATGTGAAAACCGGACAATGAATAAGGAAGACCGAGGAAAAGTTGGTGCTTTTGAGTTGTGGTGTTGATGAAGGATACTGAAAGTACCATGGACTGCCAAAAGAACTAGCAAATCTGTTCTGGAAGAAGTACAGCTGGAATGCTCCTTGGAAGCGAGAATGGCCAGACTTCTCACCTGAGAGGGGCCCGTTCCCTGGAGAAGGATATCATGCTTGGTACAATGCAGGGTCGGCAAAAAAGGAGAAGGCTCTCAACAAGATCGATTGACACAGGGACTGCAACAATATGCTCAGGTATAGAAAGGATTATGATGCTGGCATAGGACCAGGCAGTGTTTCATTCTGTTGTACATAGGGTTGCTATGAGTCAGAGCCAGCTTGATGGCACTTAACAACATATATTATGCAAAGCTTGACAATGAATAAGGAAGATGGAAGAATTGATGCCTTTGAATTACGGTGCTGAGGAAGAATATGGACTGCCAGAAGAAAGAAAAAATTGTCCTGGAAGAACAGCCAAGAGTGCTCCTTAGAAGCGAGGATAGGAAGACTTCATATTACATATTTGCACATATTATCATTAGCAGCCAGTCCCTGAAGAAGGACATCATGCTTGATAAATTAGAGGGTCAGTGAAGAAGAGGAAAGCCTACAAGACAGATTGTCATAGTGACTGCACAATGGGTTCAAACATAGCGAAAATCATGAGGATGACATGACCAGGCAGTATTTCTTTCTATTGTATATAGGGTCCCTGTGAATTGGAACTGACCCCACAGCATCTACAATAACAGTAACTCTGTTTCACTAAGAATGCATACCTATCTGGATCTCTTTGGATTTTTAAGGTAGCATAGACCGTTCATCTTCAATGTTTTTCTTTTTGTTGTTGTACCCTGATAAATTTGAGTATTTTCATAATGAGTGTACAAGGTGGAGAGGGTACAATTGCCAGTGAATTGTAAATATTGGCATTTTCAGAATAAAACTGTAATGTAATTATTTTTACATGTATTCCATGGAATCAAATTAAAGTGGCTTCATACCTATAACCAGCTATTTATAGAAATACATGAACAAGCTCCCTTTAGCATCCAGAAATTTCACATCTGTTCTTATTTTACTTGAACTTGTATTTGCCTTTCACTTCTCTTACAGAATTGAATCATAATACATTTTTGCTTGAAATTTTATTGATCACTCTTACACTTTTTGGCTACAAAAATATTGTAATGAATTTTTTTTTTTAATTTTCTATGATCATAAAAATCAAAATGCCAAATTCACTGCCATTAAGTCAGTTCCAACTCATGGCATCCCCTCGTGGGGTTTTCAAGGCTATAAATCTTTATGGAAGCAGACTACCTCATCTTTCTTCCATGGAGTGGCTGATTGATTTGAACACTGGCTTTCTGGTTAGCAGCAAAATGCCTTACCCACTACACCACCAGAGCACCTCCTATGATAGTAAAGCCCTGTGTTAAACAATTAATACTATATTTCATTATAATGATTGACATGATAAACAAAATGACACACATACATTAGAATGATACAAGAGAATATATGGCAAATACCTTGTGAACCTTAATATTTGCTATAATAGGAATGTGAAGCAAGGGTGCTTGATTGTGCCAAGGCTTAAAGAACAGGTCATAGGCAATAGTCAGGGCACTATAGATAGAAAGTACATGGAGAGTAGAAAGTGAAACACATGTCCCAGGAGTAATATGTAGTGGGTATTCTTACTGTCTGGGACCTAGTTAGAAAAGCTGTAAGGAAATCATCTGAGAGACCAAACCGAACATCAAACCTGTTGTCACTGAGTTGATTCCAACTTGTGGAGACCCCACATGTTATATATAGTAGAACTGCTCCAGAGGGTTCTCTTGCCTGTAATCTTTTCAGAAGTCCCAACAGTGTAATGGTTAAGTGCTTGGCTGCTAATGAAAAAGTTGGAGGTTCCAACCCACCTTCTGATGGCTCTGTGGAAGGAAGATCTGGCAATCTGCTTCTGTCAAAATTAAACCAAAAAACCAAACCCATTGCCACTGAGTTGATTCTGACTCATGTGACCCTATAGGTCAGAGTAGACCTGCCCCATAGGGTTTCCAAGGCTTATAATCTTTACAGAAGCAGTCTGCTGCATCTTTCTTCCATGGAACAGCTAAAGGTTTCAAACTGCCAAGTGGTAGGTCAGTTCTACTCTGCTATAAGTCAGTTCATGGGCTGCTATAAGTCAAAACTGACTCAGGAGTACCCCAAAACAACAACAACCTTTACAGAAGCAAATCAGAAGCTCTCTTTTCCCCAACATCACAGGGTGGGTTCGAATCACCAGTTTTGGACTAGCTGACAAGTGCAAACTATTTGCACTACCCATGGCCACTGGCTGAGAAACAGTAGGGACCAAATGGTGGGCTGCTGATTATCAGGACAAAGATTCCTTGTATTAAAATATGGAAGACACGTGTCAGAAGGTATTTAGGAAACAAATGGTTTTTTCCAGTCAAACAATACAATACAATACAATAGCAACAATAATAAGGATGTAAACTGGAGAAGTGGAAATGGTGATAATCCATAGTCATTTTTTTTCCCCCCTGCTCTGGTAGCCTAGTGCTTAAGGCACTTGACTGCTAACCAGAAGGCTGGCAGTTCAAACCCTCCTTGGAAGGAAGATGGGGCAATCTACTTCTGTAGTGATACCACCTCAGAACCCAAAGAGGGGTCACTATGAGTAAGGTCCAACTCAATGGCAAAATAACAACAATAACAATCATCTTTTTTAAGTAAAATGCAGAGTGAAGGAATCTTCATTGTTGAAAGTGAAGTCATTTCTTCTTCTGCCAACTTTGCTTCCCCTCTTATCCACAGGCAACCAAAATAATTAATTCAGTGTATATCTTACCAATATTTCCAGCTAGATCAATAACAATGTTATAAATTGTTATTTTTGGAATTTATAGAAATGCAGTACTATGTATATTGAAAATGTTATCATTCTACTTGCTTGTTCTAGTCAACATTTTTTCAGACCTTTGATGATATCTATAGATTTAGTCTATCCATTTTAACTGGTGTTTAGTAGCTCATTGTTGATTCAGCCACAGTTTAATCTTCCCGTGTTAGGATACATACATACCTTTCACTGTGTATAAAGCACCATCACATATATGTATCCCTTCTCTGTAGCATCAGTTCTCTAGATACACAGACTAGAATGAATATTTTTGCTATTTAAAAAAAAGATTGCAGTAAGTATTAAACTTCTTAACTAAGTCTAACTAAAGAGGAAAAACCCAAATCTGTACAAAAGCTTTTGAAATTCCCATGCTTGAATATGTTACTAAATACTGCCTATAGCTTTTTGTAGTTAAAGCATTTAAAGTAGCATGGAGCATTTGTAACTTTGCTAAGTATTTGATATCAAAGATAAATAAGATAAGCTATCCTCACGGAATTTCTAATCCAGTTTTTGGAAATGAACTAATGTGTGAAAACCAGTGAGTTCAATTAAGTAGTATAAAGTCTATGATCTTTAGAATATAATCTGGCAAAAAATGGGGAGATCAATTAAAAGTAACAAGATTGGGTTTTAGAGAAATCATTAGGAGATAATGTCTGAAAAATAGTTTAGTGCCATCTAGGTTGGATCATAGGGTTATTTTAGACCAACAGGACTTCAAACACTAAGACACAGAGGAGAAAAGCACCATGATTCAAGAAGAGAATTCCAAATAATTCAGGATGGTTGGAGCATAGGGGATGAATGATGAGTCTAGAGAGGTAATGAAGGGCCAGATGACAGAGGGTAGTTCATACCATGATAGTCCATCTGGACTTTATCCTGAATATAATGGGGAGTGTTTGAAGTGTTTTCAAGCATGGCAATGGCATAAGATTGGGTTTTAGGAAGATTATCCTCGTGGCAGAAATAATAGATTGGAGAGGGTGGCAAGATAAGGACTCAGAAAACCAGTTAATGCAGCTATTACAGTAGCCCAGGTGAGGGAAAATGAGGCCCTGAAATGAGGCAATATTCTTCCCTAATAGAAATGCATTCAGCCTAATAGCACCCTCAAAGACTGAAGATTGTCAAGTTTATGTTATCAGTAGATCACTCATTTGTTGCTCTTGGAGGTAATCTGAGACACTATTTTTTCAAATTATATTTCTCTATTAAGCGGACGCTTATCCATCTTCACAGGTGGAAACTTGACATCTCGATGGGCCATGGCAAACACATCATCTCTAAGTTATCATTCTTTTATTGCATCATTTAAAGATTTATCTGGTCTTCAGGCTTGACTGCCTTTGCCTTCTTCCTTTCATGAAGAGGAAGTGCTGTTTTTTAATGCCCAGTCGACATCATTCAATTTTGATTTAACTCTCCTCACCATCAAATACTAAAATTAAAGCTAAACATCAAAACAAAATAAGCATGCTTCCTCCTGAAATAACTACTAACCAAGTGCAAATGCTAATGCACATAATTCACTTTTTCCTATTTTGAGATGTCTGAACCTATTGTTTAGTTGTTTGCAGAAAAACGTAACTATAAGGGGATTTTAGCTGGTATATCATGAATAGAACTTTCTA
The DNA here is from genome assembly GCF_000298275.1 of Orycteropus afer afer. NCBI lineage: Eukaryota > Metazoa > Chordata > Mammalia > Tubulidentata > Orycteropodidae > Orycteropus > Orycteropus afer. The sequence continues at coordinate 1,072,907 of NW_006921672.1, forward strand.
GATAATACTAGACTCAGTTCAAATCTCAAAGAAATGGCTTGCGTTATTTCTACCTCCTTATAAGAGAGACTTGTTTTTCCCTCACACCATTGACCTGGTTAGGAGGACAAACCTGGATTAAAAGCTAAGGTGTTCATCACCAGCTGTCCAATTTCATACTTGTCTATTATACTTTCCAGTAAGTGTGTTTGCATATTTGCAATATCTACTTTGATCATAGATTTCTATCAGATAAGTCTTTAGGGTACTGTTTCTTATGCATTTTTTTTTAAACTTTTTATTGTGATTTGGGTGAAAGTTTACAGAGCAAATTTATTTTCCATTTCACAACTCATAACATTTTATTTTGTGACATTGATTGTAATCCCCATGATAGAAGAGCTCTCTTCCCACTTCCTCTCTGTGGTTACCTTTTCCCTGCATTCTTTCCAATGCCTTCCTGCCTTCTGAGCTTTATCCCTGTACAAATGCTATCCTTCTGATATCTTATGGTTGGTTGGTCTCAGGAGTGTGTACCTGCCTGATATACTTGTTTATGTCATAGGCTTGTCTATTGTTTGATGAAAGCTGAGTCACAGTAGTGAGTTCAATTCCAGGCCCAACGGGTGACTAAGGGCCATAGTCTCAGGGGTTTCACCAGTCTCCATCAGGCCAGTAAGCTTGGTCATTTTGCAATTTTGAGTTTTGTTCTACATTTTTCACCCGCTCCATCCAGGATTTCCAATTTTGATCACTTTCAGAATGGTTGGCAGTGATAGTTGGACATCATCTAGTTCTTCTGGTCTCAGAGTCATGTGGGCTGAGCTTCCCACGGCCCACTAGTCCTTTGGATTAACTATTGCCATGTGTCTGTGGTTTTCTTTGCTCCAGAAGTGGGGAGACCAACAGTTGCACCTTAAATGGCTGCTCACCAGCTTTTAAAACCCCAGTTGCTACTCATCAAAGTAGAAATAGAATGTAGAGCAGTGTTTTTATGTACTATATTATGCCAATTGAGCTTGATGTTCCCAGTGACTGTGGTTCCAAGCCTGCAGGCTCAGAGACTCAGTCCCTCAAGGTGTTTAGTTATGGCTAAAAATAGTTATCACAATGTTGTCCCTACTATTTCTTTTGTAAATATGCACATTTTTCTAGCCCACACAGATACATATGTAGAGATATCATCTGCCAAACTTTATATATATATATATATATATATATATATATAATATGTATATATGCTATATATTACTATATATCCTATATATATACATATATATATACTATATATATA
>NW_006921672.1:1074279-1086375 GCF_000298275.1 Orycteropus afer afer
TATATATATATACATATACAGTCATAGATATAATCCCATTTATTTACCTGTACCTGATCATCCTACTTGTCTACCTATGCATCCACTTATAGCTTAATGTTTGTTATTACTGATAATGTATTGTGTATGTAATAGTGTTTACCTTTGTACCTCTTGGGTACCTCTCCATGTCTTCTTTTCCTTAGTGATATTGTGCTGGTCACCTGCTTTTAGTATATTGCCTTTCCCTTTACCCAAATCAATATATTTCTTAACTAACTAGCAGTTTTTCCTCCCTTACCCTCCCATCCCTGATAACCATCCAAAAAAAATACTATTTTCTATGTATAAATCTTTTCTTGACTATTCGTAAGAGTGGACTCATACAGTATTTGGCCTTCTGTGATCGACTTATTTCACTCAGCTTAATGCCCTACAAGTTCATCCACATTATGAGGTGTTTCAGAGATTCTTCGTTATTCTTTAATGTTTCATAGTATTCCATTTTGTGTACACACCATAGTTTGTTTATCCATTCATCCATTGATGGGAAGTTAGGTTGTTTCCATCTCTTTGCTTTTGTGAATAGTCCTGCAGTGAACTTGAGTGTGTATGTATGAATTCATGCCCTGACTCTGAATTGTTTAAGATATACATCTAGTAATGGGATTGCTGGATCAAATGGTATTTCTGTTTCTAATTTTTTAAGGAAAATCCCTTACCATTTTCTACATTAGATGTATTGTTTTACAGTCCCACTGGCAGTGTATAAGAGTTCCAGTCTCTTCACACCCTCACTAGCATTTATTGTTTACTAGCTTGTTGCTGGGGTGAAATAATATTTCATTGTTGTTTTGAATTGCATCTCTCATATAGTTAACAATATTGAGCATTTCTTCATGTGTTTGTTGGCTGCCTGAATATTTTCTTTGGTGGAGTACCTGTTTGTGTCTCCTGCCCTTTTTTTAATTGGATTGTTTGTCTTTTTGATGTTGAGGTGTTGATGTTTTCTATAAATTTTAGAGATAAGTCCCTTGTTGGATATGTTGTAGCCAGATATTCTTCCCCCATCTGTAGGTTCTCTCTTTAGTCTTGTGGAGAAGTCCTTTTATTTGCATAAGAATTTTATTTTTAGAAGTTTCCAGTCGCCTAGTTTACCTTCTGCTACTTGTGCATTTTTGGTTAGGTTTGAGAGTCTGTTTATGCCATAAATTAGGACCCCTAAGTTTGCCCCTATTTTTTCTTTGATAATCTTTATAGTTTTCAGTTTTACATTTAGGTCTTTGATCCATCTTGAGTTAGTTTTTGCACATGGCGTGAGGTGAGGATCTTGTTTCATTTTTCTGAAAATGGATGTCCAATTTTGCCAGCGCTATTTGTTGAAGAGACTATTTTTTCCCCATTTAATGGATTTCAGCCCTTTGTCAAAGTTCAGCTTTCTGTAGGTGGATGGATCTATTTCTTGGTTCTCAATTCTGTTCCAGTAGTCTTTGTGTCTGGCGTCACATCAATACCTGGCTGTTTTGACTACCATGGCGGCTATATAGTAGCTTTTGAGATTAGGGAGCGTGAGACTTACTGCTTTGTTCTTTTTCAATAGTGCTTTGCTCCTCTGAGGTCTCTATTTTGCTGTTTTGACTGCAGCTTTAATAATGTTCCCTTGCAAACAAAAAAAAAATCAGTTTATTTATACTCAGATCACATGCTAATCTAATGGTTAAGCATCCAAACTGTCATCAGAGTCTAAACCCTATCCTAGCCCAATCCAAAGTGCTTTAATTGAATCACAAAAGGGGAAAGCTATAATCCTATAAATCAGCCTCAGGAATTTGACATGCTGAGAATGCTTTTCTAGAACATTTTAATTGCGTGACACAGCAGGCATCATAACTCTATAGAAAGGAATGTATTTCCTATAAGCAATCATGTTATATAATTTAAAACATTGTGCTAGAAATACTAGCTTTTGAGCCCAGTCTGTCACCCTCGGTAGTCGATAAAAATGCTTCAGGTTTTTAAAATTGACTCTGTGAGCAAAAGGATAAATAGTTATACTTGGTAAAGTATGCTTCTGATTAAGGTTAGGGACCCAAAGTCAACGGGCAAAGAAGACGGGCTTTGGAGCAAGACAGATCCAGACTCAAACTTCAGCTCTGCCACTTTCTAGCATGTGGCTTTGGTCATTGTCTACCCTGTCCTGGCAGGACCAACCCTAGAATTTCCATTTAGGCAGTGCATGGGGTGACTACCTGGTAGGAAGAAGCACTAGGGCATTGTCAAAGAGCTATCTATCTTTACTTGACAAATTTGCTGTTTTTATTTATATTAAAAATACATTTCAGAAGCCCTGATAGGAAACATTACATGCTATATCCTCAAAGTATTCAACCATTTCTTGGTGATAGGCTTCAGTTATCAGTTTTTCACCACCCAGAGGCAGAAAGGAATAAAGGTTACATTAGGTAACATTCCCTGTGCCTGACGCAGATGAGCTTATCCTAGCTAGTCTCCTGTCCTCCTCCTCCTACCTCCTCTTCTTTCCTAGTCTTCATTTTAAACCCCAGTTGAGGCAATCATACAAGTTCTGTCCCCTGTCAAACTACTTACTCCCTTGTTCACCATCCATGAACAAACTTGCAGTGGTAGTCACCAAGGTAAAATAATGAATGGGAGCAGATGAATCCTTTACTCCTTTGATACAATTCCTGAAAATTCTCAGTCCTGAGCATTAGTTTCTTAAATAAAGAATAGAATACTTACTAAGACCATATAAAGTTTTTTTTTTTTCTTCATTACTAATTTTGAAAACTAAGCACAGGATAGAAATTCTAAAATGATGTATAAGTTATATATTTCTTTATATATATAAATTATAATATTTATATAATAGCTTCTTTGGTATAAGTAAATAAAATATATACATGGTATTTATTTATACCAAAGAAGCCTAAGGCCTTTATTCAAAGGTTGAATCATTTTTTAGCTGAAAACATTTTTTAACACGCTTTTAAAAAGACGTAGTTATGACCAAATATCTATCCCGAATAGACCCATTTTGAACTTCTTACTCCATGCCTGCTTCATGAAGAAGCAATGACCTTTAATCCTTGGAAGTGAAAATGGCCAGAATTCAGGACCAGGCAGCGTTTCATTGTATTGTGCGTAGGGTCACTATGAGCTGGAGCTGACTTGGTGGCACCTAACAATAACAACGATCCATGGCTCATCTGTGAATCCCAGCTCAATGCTACTTCATATGTGGTGGCAGTGGTCAAAAACAAAATTATAATGACACTCACGTGACCACTGCAGAATAGAGTTAATTAATGCCACCCCTACTTTGTTCTAAAACACACTTTTACCCTCATTCTACTAGATATCTTACTGTCCTCCTTCTGCCAATCTCCAACATTATACCACGCTCCAGTATTTACTATGTTAAAAATACTTTTTCATACCAGACAGTAATTGTCTCTCTTTCTTCTGTGCTCTCAGAAGTTTGTAATCACAATTACAATACTTACCACATCGTACTATAATTGCTTCTTTCCAAGAGTTATGTTCTCTTTAAAAGGGTCATTCATTGACTATATGTTCATTTAGTATATTTTAGGGGTGAGGCCCTTGGGTAGGTACTGGTTCTTGACTTCAAGGAGCTTAAGGCCTCATGGAAGATAAAACTGTTAATCAAATTATCAGGTAGCTCATTATAAAAGTACAACTCTAATTAGTGCCACTACAACAGAAAGATAGATTTTTCTATGAATGCATAAAAAAGATAAATTGAATCTAGTTACAGGGTTCAGGAAAGACTTCTCTGAATAATAGGCAATTGAATGGAGATATGAAAGATGAGCAGACATTAAATAGGCTAAGAGGAAAGAGAAGTGTATTTTATGGACCTATCCTGTCTGTCTTACCTGTATTTTGCAGTTATAAAACATATATGCATATATATGTGTATTTATAGATATACATATACACACACATACAAGTCTACATGTGATCTAATAGCCTCAAATATTTTGAAATAGAATGTACACAAACATATATACTTTTAGCTCTCCTCTGTGTTTGCCTGTATCTATAGGGGAGAGTCCAGAGAACCCTGTTTATTTCCCTCCTCAAGCACACACATCTCTTTTCTTCTAGACCCAGGGGTTTTCTTTAGCTCCTGGGAGTTTGCTATACCAAGGCAGAACTTCCTAGAAGGTTCTGGATTAAAGTCTGCCCCAGAGGCAGCCCTCACCAAATAAGCTACAGGGATTGATAGATAAAATGCCTTGCTTCCTTAGGTCTTAGTGGGGCATTTCTGAGTTGTGATGTACTCCATACCTCAGAGGGTCCACAGTGGGATTAAGTCTTCCATGATACACTGTTTACTGCAGCTCCCTTTACTGTTCTCCTTCCCTTTCCAGTCCTATCCCTACACTCTCAGTTGTGCTTCCTGGGATCATCTCCCAGATAAACTCCTTGTGCACAAGTCCTTGTTAGTGTCTGATTTAGAGGGAATCCAAACGAAGACTGGAAGATGACAGTCATACAGTGCACGTGGGCAAAGTAAATGTCTTTCAAGTATACTGTGAAATGCTTGATTTTGTACCTTGAACTTTAGCATTAGTGGAGTCCACTGGCAGTAGTCATCGGTTAACCTTTGCATGAGGATTTATTTACATTGCCATGTTAACCGGAAAACTGCCTTTTTCCCCCTACATTGTAATCAGGGTGTTTTCTCCATCTTCTGGTCAACTCTGAGCAGTCAGTTATCTGGTGACTTCCTTGACAGGTGCTGCCCAGGATTTCCTTGACAGGGGCCAGACAATACTTGAGATGGAAGGATGGGGCTTGGGAAGAGTAGGTTGTATGTGAGACAAATGGTTTTCCAAAAGAGAGCTTTCTTTTCTATGAACCTTTTCACTTGTGAGGTTTACTGCAGATGGCTCTCATTCCCTAGACTGTAATTTTGGCAGTGGCAGGGTAAGACTGGTTAAGAATATAACAGGGTTTTTCTCTTGGAGAAGGAGCTCTGGTGGCACAGTGCCTAAGGCATTTGACTGCTAACCAAAAGGTTGGTGGTTCAAATCTACCCGCTGCTCCACAGAAGGAAGATGGGGCAATCTACCTCCATAAAGATTTATCGCCTTGCAAACCCAATGGGGGTCACTATGAGTCAGAATCAACTCGATGGCAGTGAGTTTGATTTTTGGTTTTGGTTTCTTTTGGACATTTGGAAATAACTGATGGGAAGGACAAAGGTCCAGATATAACACCCTTGCTCCCTGGCACGATGAGGCTGTGCTCAGCTTCCTAAGGGGATATTGATATTCATTCTTGTGAGTCCCTCCGCAAACTCCCAAACAGGAAGACATATTCCTATATTTTCACTCAGGGAAGTTATGTCTAGTAAATTAAAGTTAGTGAACCTTGACTTTTCATACAGATAATCAAATTCAACATTGACTGAACACCTATCTTGTGCTAATTAAGCACTGTATGTAGGCACTTTTCCTAAGTTATTTCGTTGTATTTATACACCAGCCATGATAGAGGCATTACCATCCCATGTCGCAGATGAAGCAGTGAGGCCTCTGAAGAGTTACATTGCTAAAGTCAGCAGTAACAGTATCAGAAGTCATATGTTCACCCAGGGCTCTTTCCAGCACTTCATGATTCACTAGATTTGAAAACATGATGTTATGAAAACTGATAGCCAATGTGGTTGTTATATTCCCCATGATAGGGGCTCTTGGAAAACTGCTTTTGTTCTTAATTATTCCCTTTGTCTTCTGATGGAGATAATAACTCTTAAAATGGCATCATAAGATTTTTCCCAAGGATTTTGTACTGAAACAAATGATGTAATTTGTTCTCCCATATTCTTAATGAAGAACATAGCAGCATTGTATTAACTAATGTAAAACTTACAATTTTGGCTATCATAGCCATAATGACAGTGACACTCAATCACAAAACCCAGCTAATGGTTAGTCACAGAAAACAAGTCCTATTCACCCATATAATATGAATATCAATTCCCAACATGCCATATAGACCTTCACCTAAATAATTGCAAACTTCCTCTTCTCCCTCCTTCTCTGCCCCCAAATAGTCTCAGGAGGTTGAAAATAGGGTAATAATGTCTAAATACTTTAATATAGTTAAATTTATCGCTATATGCTATGTGATAGATACTTCAAAAACATGATCTCTTGTTTATGGAGATTAGTGCAATGTGCTCTGTAGAATTTTATGACAGTAGGACCCCAAAGACAATGATATGTTATCCAGAGTAGCATTGTATTCATGTTTGCTCAGATGCGCATGCAAGATTTTCTAGAGCTCAGATTTTATGTTTATTTTTCCATATTATTTAGTTTGAAATGCGCAAGATCTCCAAGTAGTCTTTACAATCCCATCTTAGTGATTTTATTTTCTTAAAAGTTTTATTAATGTTAGAAATTTATTTTTAAATATCTGAATTTTTCTTTCATTTACAAAAATAACCAACAGATTGCTGTACAGAGACCAAAATGAGAGTAGTTTTGCTAGTTATTAGAAATGCAAGAGAAGTTTGCTAACTTGACAAATTAACCCTTTCCCTCCACTGAAAAGAAATAGCCTGGAGATTATTATGAGAACTGGTTAATGAAGATAATCTGTTGATAAATTGAGGCCTAGAATCACCAATTATCAGGAACAATGCTGTTTGAGAAATTGCATCTTTTTATCATAGGATATAGCATTTGGCAAGTGAAAGACCTAATCCATATTATGTATCTTTCTACAAAGGGATTTGCTAGCAGAAAGAATCGGTTCCAGATGGCTAGGCAGTTTTGATATGTCCTTGAAGGCTCATACCAATTGCTTTATTAGAAGAACATGTTGGGTATTAGCATTTAAATTTTAAATGGTTTAAAGAAGGTTTATGAATGAAATAGCCTTATGATACAATAAGAGTCATTGTTTTAAATGTCAAGGAAATTTCTAACACCAATAGAATATTTTGTTAATTTCAAAGTTGTGGAACAATCCAAATCCTTATAGATTCACAAATTTGAATCTTAAGGTCAGATTTTTGAAGTGCCTTAGCCTACCTGAAATTTTCAGGGCTCTTCCAGAACTTGTATTTCATAAACTGGTGTGGCACAGCAGAGAAAACTTTGATTCTGCAGTAAGAAAGACCTGGGCCCTAGGAATGTACTTCAAGTTTGCTTACTTTACGTTTTAGTTTCCTTATTTACAGAATAGTGATAATGAACTTCTTCGTAAAATTGTTGTAAAAATTAAATGAGATAATGGATAGAAAGTGCTTAATATACAAGTTCTCCTTTGCTGTATTGTTTTTGCTTGTTGTTATATTACCCTGGGTAGAGGGAAAGGCAAGAAATAGGAAATCTGGCTCTTTCTCCAAGATTGTTAAAAGGCATACACACGCAAATAAAAGGCATCCCTAATATAGGGTGATATTCTAATGTCCTAATGATAAAATGCAGGGAAAAAGTTTTTGGCCAAATCAAATTTAGAATGATTATGTGATAAGTGATTAAATGAAATATTCAAATATTTACTTATGTGTGTGACTGGCCAATTTACCTACATATCCATATTTTAAATCCTATGTAATATATGTGAATATTTAAATATTGGGGTTCTTTGGTCATTCCCACTTTCAGCTTCAGAATGAATATGATCAACACTGCTCAGAAAAAAAAAAGAAAAAAAAAAAAAACCTCACTGCTGTCAAGTTGATTCAACCCCCAGCAACCCCTCCTTGGGTTTTGGAGGCAGTATCTCTGTGAAAGTAGAATGCCCAATCTTCCTTCCTAGGAGTACCTGGTGAGTTTGAACCACCATCCTTCTGGTTAGAGTCAAATGCCTTAGGCACTATGCCACCAGAGCTCCCATCAACACCACTAGTGTTACTCTTTAACCTATCTAACAGGTATCAATGGTACATTTTCTTCAACTCTGTGTATGTCCTTTGAGGTATGGGACTGTTTAATCCATGAACAGGACTCTGCTTAGAAAATGTCCCCCAGGCCATAAGAAGACCCTTTTATTTTCTTAAAAATTTTTGGTTTTGATTTCTCCTGAAGGTTTATGTTTGTGATCACCACAATGTAACGATGTATTACACTTCTTTTAAAGCACTCTTTTTAATGTCTGCTTTAAAATCTTGAATGAGGCACCATGGGACAACTAGTTTAGTCTGGAAAGATCAAAGAAGGCTTCCCAGAGGAGGCAATGTCTGAATTGAGCCCTAAAGAATGTGGGTGTTTAGTGGAGAATAGTGGCAATAGTTTCCAAGGTGCATTAATAACAGGGAGACCAGCCAAGGACTATTGCACTAACCTAAGAGAATTGTAGACAGCACTGAACTAAAGAAATGAGTGGAAAAGTCAAATCAGGTAGTCACATCAAAGAATGAAGCAAATTGACTTCATCAAAGAGAAAGAAAATACAGTAGCTGTTTGAATATAGGAGATGAAGGAAAGGTCATTATAGTACTCAAAAATTAGTTGTGAAATGAATAAGGAAAGAATCAAAATAAGCTCATGGCTCCAAACCACAAATGATAGAGCTGGTAGAAGAACTTGTTCACTGCTCAGACAGATGAGCTCAGTTTTTCAAGATGAAATTTGAGGAACTAAAGGCATCTGCAAATAAATTTCCATTGAGGTATTAGAAATGTGGGATTGAAGAATAAAAATAGGTAAGTGTTGTGGGTTGAATTTCCCCCTCCAAAATCAGGTGTAGAATCCTAACCCCTAGAACCTGATTTTATTTGGAAGTAGGGTCTTTGCAAATGTGATTGAGTTGAACTGAGGTCATACTGGATTAAGATGACCCCTAATCCAATATGACTGATGTCCTTATAAAGAGACCCAGACATGATGTGATGATGGAGGCAGAGATTGGAGTTATTTAGCTGCAATCTAGGGGTCACCAAGGACGGCTGACAATGGTGAAAAGCTAGGAAGAGGCAAGGAAAGGTCTCCTAGAACCTTCAGAGAGAAGCAAGGCCCTACCAACACCTTGATTTCAGAATTTAGCCTCTAGAATTGTGGGATAGTAAGTTCCTATTGTTTTAAACCATCCAGTTTGTGGTACTTTGTTATGGCAGCCCTAGGAAACTAATACAATGAGGTAGAGATACTATATATCTATCAGCAGATATAACCCATCTGCTGATAGAAATATAGTGTTGGAATCTTCCATATCTGGGGGTCACATGAAAAGAAAATGTAGCTCTGTTAATATTAAAAACAGTACATGTAGTGTAGGGCTTGGGGGAGCTTTTTACTTTTATGCTTGGGCAGTTGTGTTATACTCATAGGGAGTAGCTGTAGAATAGTGGAAAGAACATTGGCCTTGAAGTCAGTAGAACTCAGCTCATATCTTAGATCCTTCACATACTAGCTCTGTGACCTTTAGCAAGTTAGCTAATGTCTGTACTGGTTTCCTTATAAAATGTCAACATCACCATCTCTCTCACAGGGTGTTTGTGAGAATTGAATGAGATGATGTACACAAAATATATAGCAAAGTGCATGTAGATAGTAAATATCTTATAACTGTTTCTTGAATCTTAATTTAGAAGAAAGAAAAAAGAAAGTTTGAGAAATACGTAATTTTCCCCTGAATGTGTATCCATGTAGTACCCAATTGTACCCAATGTAAGTGAGAAAGGAAAAAGGCAGTGTCATGGAGAGAAGCAACATTCAGTATGAACCAGAGGAATCTCAGTGAGTCTTGTCAGACATTGTCAATATGGGCATCTGAGTCAATGATTCTTTCATAGTGATGTCTGGTTATAAGCGTTGTTCTCTCTACCCATAAATGGACACATGATTTGTGTCCAACGTAGACATTCCCTAAGATTTTTGAAATGTAGCTAGATGAAAAGACTGGCTTTCTGATTGCCAAGCTAGAAAATATAAGCAATTAGAAAATGAAGTATTATATGTTTTAATGGATTTAGTGCTTTAATAGTTTGAATAGTTTTAAAGACTGAAAGAGGAAAGTGGGAAAAGTTTGGCATTATATGGGATACTGTGGTACATAGGGCAGAAGAGGTATTGCCAGATGCAAATATAAAGTGTTTTGGGTCAAGTCTAAAGCTGAAAGATGCTTTTAGGGGAGGGGGGATCCAAAACCAAACTCACTGCCACTGAGTAGATTACAACTCATAATGACCCCCATTGGGTTTCCAAGGCTGTAAATCTTTACAGAAGCTGAATGTCTCATCTTTCTTCTGTGGGCAGCTAGTAGGTTCAAACTTTTGATTAGTAGCCAAATTTCTTAACTACTGCAGCACCAGAGCTCCTTAGAAAGACACTAAGAACTTAAAGTAGAATTCATGAGAAAAGAATAATCTGATACTTCCAAAGCTGCATCTGTATTTTCAATACAAGGGGGCTGGGTGGATTTGTTAGAAAAACCTCCTAGTAGTGCACTAGTACCAGGAGTTGAGCCCTGAGGGGTTGGCTTGGCTATTACTATTCCAGAGATAACATTAAGAAGCAGAGATGTCAGTGGAAGAGTTGCACATACCAAAGACAACATCCCAATGTGAGTGCCCAGTGGATGGAGACCTGAACCAGGAGGGCTATGGACACCAGCTCTATTGGAGGCTACCTCCAGCAGAGGAAATAAAGGTAGAAAAACTGCTCTCCATCACCTTTGAGTTTTTGCAGGTTTCTTCCATTGCTGTAGAGTGGGTTCCTGGGAGAGCTGAGTCAGACTGCCCTGTGGTCCCTGCTACAGTACAGTTTACTGGGCCCATCTCAGCCTAGAAATCTGAATTTTAACAAATTTCACAGACAAACCTTATGTAGACTGATATTTGAGAACTCTTGTTGTATAGTTTCAAATAATAGAATTGACTAAGAAAGCATATGTACTGAATGTCTTCTGGTTTCTTTAGTAGAAGAGTGGGGGTTGAATGTTCTTTTGAACCAAACTCAGAGATTAACCATGCATGGTGCTTACCTGAGTGTTGCATTCTCTGAAGACTCATGGAGTGTCCAGGAAATCTTGCCTTCTTCAGTGAAATGAAAGAAAAAGAGATGCTTTTTGCTCCTTATTCTGACATAGAAACAGAAGGTGTTTTATTCTTCCAGCCACATTGGAACTGAGTCTCATACCTTTCAAAGGCTAGCCTGACCCCCCCTTTCATTCATTCACATCTGAGAGGTATTAGTATATACCATTCAACAGCTGGCCTCAGCATTTATCTACAGTCTCTCACTTTGAACAATCAAAACCCTGCTTGTTCAACATCTTTATCTTCCTTTATTTCTACTTAGACATAGGACTGTTTCTTCTGCCATTTAGGAATAGTAGCCAGGCTGAGTGACAAACACAATCCCTAACCCCCGCACCCCACTCTGACAAGCTTTTCATAATAGTTCCCCCTTGTTCACACCTTTGCTAAAAGGTGAATATGTATTGACACATCACATTCCTTTTGGACACCTCTCTAGCAGCTGTCAGGATGAACTTGTATTTTCTGCTTGTTTTACACAATCCATCATAAAGCCCAGGAGAACTCTTGCTTTCTGGATGTAACACAGCCCCACATTTGGAGATTTCTGTTTCTTTCAAATAATGGTGATGCTGGTAACTAAGTGGGCTATAACGTTTATTCAAATTCAGACTTAGTTCGAGACATTTGATGACTTCTTTATTGTTTAAAAAGATGCATAGCTGAAGTCATATCAACTTCTTAAAGATTACATGCTGTTCCTAGTCTTTGTCTTTGCACTTTCATTAGTCCACGTTGATATCTGAGCAGTACACGTTTATAAGACAGTGGACAACCAGTCTCCTGTTGATGAGGATTTTTTTCCAAGATGCCTGTGTTAGATTGGGTTCTCTAGAGAAACACAAAAACCAGCAAAGTGTATATATATATTTATATATATATAGAGAGAGAGAGAAATTTATCTTAGGAAAATGGCTCACAAGCGTATAGAAGCCGACAAGTCCAAGTCTCTGGAGGAAATGGGCTGGCGGCAGCCTTAGCTTCCATAAGCGCAGGGGGCCGAGAAATTCAAGGCTGGCAGGCAGTACACTGGTTGTTGACTCCAACAAAAGACAAATCCAAGATCTCCA
>NW_006921672.1:1088152-1088760 GCF_000298275.1 Orycteropus afer afer
AAAAAAAAAAAAAAACCTCACTGCCATCGAATCAGATCCAACTCATAGCGACCCCTCCTTGGGTTTCCAAGGTGGTATCTCTAAAGAAGTAGATTGCCCAACCTTTTGCTACTATATACTAAGGGTTTAAATTATATAAATTATTAAAATAGAATTCTAGTCTATTAGTCCAATTTAAATTATCTATTGGAAATCAGGAGTAGTGATGAGGAATTGGGGGAGAGGAGAAGGATAAGTAAGAGATGTAATTGAAAGAACATTCAATTTAGGAGACATGGACATGGGTTTGACTCCTGATTGACCTATCTGCTACTTGCATAACATTGTATGAGCATTTCAGTGAGAGTAGGGGCCATGTTACCCACTAAAGTCTCAGTTTCCGTATTCTTAAAATGTAGGTGATAATTACAGTTGGACCAGTCAAAGTTGTTGACAGAAGATAGAAACTGCTACAACTACATTAAACAATGATTAAGTCATTTATCTTGCAGAATTCTACCATGCTCTCTCTGGCATTGTTCCTATCAGCAAGGCCATATTTTCCAACTACTCATTCTTCTTTTTTTTCCAACTTTCATATTCTAATCACCAGTAATTATCAATGCACC
>NW_006921672.1:1094516-1121053 GCF_000298275.1 Orycteropus afer afer
CCTAGTCCGCCATCTTGCCCCGCCTCTCCGGTCTTCCTTATTCATTGTCTATCAATGCATCTTGATTGCATATTTGATCAATTTTACACTGCAAAAGTTTGTAAAAATCTTCTTTTCTTCATCTTTGGCATTAGTAGATGGTGTGTAAATTTGAACAGTAGTTGTATTAATACTGTTGTATTGTACAACAGTAGTTGTATAAGTAGTTGTATTGTAAGTAGTTGTACAAGCGGTCTTCCTTGTAGGTGCATTATGAGCTTTTCATATTCATAAGCAGTAAGAAGTGGTTGTGCTTCTTTGTATGCTGTGTCTTCTACTTTGCACCTCAGGATACTGCTCTTTGTTCTAGATACTACTCATGCTTTTTGTGTTCCTTGCTAAGCTGTGATACTATTCCTGCACATCTTGTCAGGGAATCCTGCTGATGTCCCAGATTTGTCATCTTCTCAAGTAACACACTGTCCCAAGGGACACTCTATCCATCAGTAGAGGCCGTTGTTCTTCATTGTCTCTCACAGATGCAACTGTCAGGCTATCCTAGTGCCAATAGCATGTTGGGATAGAATCTCTTCTGTCTTCAGTGTTATTTTGTTCTATGGGTCCCAGAGTTATGTTTCTTGTGCCCCAGTGTTTTACAAGCAAAACTTCTCTTCCATTTTTTATGAGTAACTGACTCTCCCAAAAGAAGTTGCATCTGGAGACCTCCTCTCAGTGGATTTAAATTTCAGCTATTACAGAGCATCCTAACTTGTTCTCACAATAACAAGTGATAATAAGAAATAAGTCTTTCTCACTGCCTATCTCCTAAATGGATCCTTGATCCCTCATGCATATAAACATATGGAGGTCCATTGAAATTCCAGTGATGAACATGGCTTACACTCAAGCCAGAAGTCTGTTAAAGTCCACACACTATAGTGCAGTATATAAGCATCTAATGACCTATTTCATTATATGGGTGCTTAGGTTTTTTGGTTGTCTGTTTCTAGTGCATATCCATTGCAGCAGTGTGTGAAGAAGTAGTTGTTTTATCATTGGAAAGAGCTTTGAAGCAGTCTTATCCAACAGAACTCTCTGCAGTGATGGAAATGTTCTATATCTCTCCTATCCAATATGGTAGCCACTAGCCACATGACTGTTGAACACTTGATACAAGCTAATGTTATTTTGGAATTCTCACATTTTTGTTCTGTTTGATTACTTTAAAGTATTTAAATGACTACATGTAGCTAATGGCTACCATATTGGAAAATACAGCTGAAAGAAAGCTTAAAAGCAGAAAATTCTTATTATCATTTCCATTAGATGTGGGCTATAAATTTTAAAAATTTGTGTGCATAGAAGCAACTATGAAGAAGAAAACAGAAAAATGTTAATTTAAGTACAAATCAAAGTAGGAAAGAAAAGGAATAGTAAGGAGTAAGATTTCCAAAAAGATTGTCAACAACCCATAATTCAAATTATGTTTTGTCAAAAAAAACTAAAGAAGTGACTGTTTGGTTTAATGTCACTGTGCAAAGCATGAAACAATTAAGAGTAACTGTTTCAAGAAGTAAAATAATTTGGTCTTGAAGTGTAATGGGTAGAAGTAATTGTCTTGGCTGGCAGGCGACTATCTAATTTCCTCATTTTAATGCCTTAAATACAAGGCAGGCAAGCACTAAAGCCACTTTTAAATAAACCAAGAGGTTTTTTTTTTTTTTTTTCTTCTTCTTCTTTTTTTCTTCCTATGAGTATCAGGCACATTTAGAATGGAGAGGAAAAAAAAAAAAGAAAGTTATAAGCAAAGGCAATATGAACCACCCCTTGACATGAAGAGAAAGGAGAAAGTCAAACAGGGAGCACATGCGCTCAAAGTAAGTAGAATCATTGCTTTTCCCCCTCCATAGACTTGTCAATTATTCCTCAATAAGCCTGATTTGTTAAAATTATGTTACATTTGTAGCTCTGGGTTTCACCACTCTGAAATCTTAAGGTGGAGAGATACAAGTAATTTGAAAAAATGAAAACTGAGGCTCTGATATGTGCCTGGGACACTGGCAACTAGTGAATAGCTATGCTAATTTTTCTGTTTATAAATTCACTGCCACTATAAGAGCTCTGGGAGCTCTGGTAGCATAGTGGCCAAGGCACTTGGCTGCTAACCAGAAGGCTGATGGTTCAAACCCACCAGCCACTCCTCGGAAGGAAGATGGGGCAATCTACTTCTGTAGTGATACTGCCTTGGCAACCCAAGGAGGGGTCGCTATGAGTTGAGTCTGACTCGACGGCATATAACAACAACAACAACATAAGAGCTCTAGGATGCTGTGAGGATTAGATGCTTTTGTGCTTGAAATCCATTATGCCCTTACTAATTTTATATGACAGGAAATTATAGATGCACAGTACAGTGTAAAGCAGTGTATGGAGAAGGGATGGGCAGTGGGAATGAAGAAAGGGACAGATCAATCAAGACAGGTGGCTTTGTTTGCCTTGTCATTGTCCTTGACTTCCTGGCATTGCTTTTGCATCCTAAGGGAAGGTGAGAGGGTATAAAGGTGAGGAGAGGCCTTTTCACAGCCCAGGTGCACCTCTTCATAGTGTAATGGATGAGAGAGGCCTCTGCTCTTGGAATTCAAAATGGGAAGGAAGCAAAATAGAATAATGACAAATCCTTCATTTTGGAGTAGAGCACCGTACTTAAAACATCTTTATTTTTTATTTTAGTCTTTAGCTGAATGAAAAGTAAAACAATTACATAATGTACAAAAATATTAGGCAGCATGATAGTGAAAATAGTTATTTTAGAGCAAGACAGACAAAGGTTTCTTGTGCAAATGGTTATGTGCTTGGCTGCTAACCAAAAGGTTCAAGTTCACCCAGAGATGCCTCAGAAGAAAGGCCTGATGATCTACTTCGAAAAAAACTGCCATTGAAAACCCTATGGAGCACAGTTCTACTCAGACACACGAGTCCCCATCAGTTTCAATGGATTCGATGGTAACTAAAAAAAAAAAAAAAAAGGCCCACTGTCATTGAGTTGATTAACTCATAGCCATGTCCATTGGGTTTCCAAGGCAGTAAATTTTTACAAAAGTAGATTGCTCCATCTTCCTTCCATGGAGCAGCTAGCTGGTCTGGTGGGTTTGAACCGCCAGCCTTCTGGTTAGCAGTCAAATGTCCTAGACACTGTGCCACCAGAGCTCCTTCAGTGATAACTAGTACTATGGCAGTTATTAGTTGGAAATCTTTGAGAAATTTACTAACCTCCTTGAGTCTCAGTTTACTCTGCTGTAAAAAAAAGGACAGAAATGCCTCTCTTAAAGGCTTACGTATTAACAGATAATATATATCAAACCATCTTGCTGTCCCATAATAGACACTGAACCAGGTTTAATATTCTCCTTCCCTTTCCTCTGTCCAGTTGGCCCAACCCCTAAAGTAGATTGAACTTTGATTTGTTTTCCTAGTTGGAGCTATTGCCCTGAAGTCCTTACTCCTTGCTTATCTGGGTGAATCAAGTTATGCAAAATGAACGAGAACTGAAAGACTCATTTATCAGTTTCTTCTTAAGTCAAGAAACAAGGACCAGCCCTAAGCCGTCAGCCGATGCTAAGCTTTCCCTGACCCCTTCAGATCAGTGGAGTCAAAAGTGAACAACAAAGACAAGGGTACTGCCAGCCCCTGAGAGCAGTTACTCAAATCTCCCAAAAACAAAGGTATCAAAGAGCATCTCTTCCTACTTTTATTGAAAACTTTAGTGCTTCCTACTAAGAGATCCATTCCATTCCTAGAATGGAGACTGCTCCTCTCTCTCTCTCTCCTTCCCAAGAAAGACAGACAAAATTTGCTTCATTCTCTGTGAAAGGCAATAGCAACCCCATGTTTCCTGACACCCTACCTTATATTATCAGTGTTTTCCCCTTAATCATCAAGGCCTTCATAACAATCATGATAGTGATGATTACGCCCAACCAGCATTAATTGTACTATTTCAGGGCACTGGGATGGGTGATTTATACCTTTCAACAACTCTTTAATATAGGGAATGTTAGCATCATGTGACTAAACTGAGCCTTCAAGAGTTTAATTTGCCTTCCCATGCAGTTAGTAACAGAGCTGCAACTCAAATCTTGATCTGCCTTAAACCCACATCCGTGTTCTTCACCACCACATTGCACGGTCAGTTTTTTAGCTATTTGTTCGGTCATTTTTATTTTTGGAAATCAGAGTCCTTACATGATGAAGCTGAAGTGAAGAGTGAGGGAAGAGATGGCATCTTCAGAAAAGATAAAATCATGGGGCAGTAGAAAGTACAAAGACCTAAAAAGTTTGCCACTGCCAAAGCAACCTTGAAAAATCCTCCTTTTTTCCTGAACCAACCTGTCTTCGTCTATAAATGTGATCAATCATCTCTATCCTGCCTACACTGCGTTTGTTGCAAGGATCTAATAAGATGTTTTATGTTGAAATCTCTCTGAAAACCATAAAGCCTTATGTGGTATTAGTGTTATTATTAAAATTAGATATTATTAAATATTAACACCCCCCTTAAAAAGTCCTCCACAGAACACTGAATAGAAGTGCTCTTTTGTTCCTGTTTCATTTTCATTCATAAGAAATCTATTTTAGCCCTGAAGTTGGGAGCAGTTATAGAAACACGTGGGCTTTGCTGTTTGAGAGACTTGGAATTGTGTGCAACTCCCACACTGACTTGTCTTGTATTTCATCACTACAGTTACTTACATAATCTGCATTTCTATAATGAAACTAATGCTACTCCCTCTTTCATAGAATTCCTGCTAGGAGAAATGAGATAACTTGGCAAAGCACCTAGCACAGTTCGCTGTATGCAATAGAAGGTCAATAGCTGTTGTCTTTTTCCAGAGACCTGGAAAAGCTAAGTGCTAAAGCAACAGGAAAGACTCTGTAATATAGAAAGTACCTTTATTCCTTCAATCTGTGATTGTCACACAGAAACCCATTCAAGGCTGGCTACACCACATATACCTGGGCTGTTGTTAAAAACACAAGTCCTTAGGCCCCACCTGGGGGATGCTGAGCCTCTAAATCTGGGCTCAAGAATATGAATTTTGAGTTTGCCTCTAAGGCAAATTGTTGGTGCAAATGGTTAATAACTTTGCTGCTAAAAGAAAAGTTTACAGTTAAAATCCACCCAGAGGCAACTTGGAGTAAAAGCCTGATGATCTACTTCTGAAAAATTAGCAATTGAAAATCCATGGAGCACAGCTCCACTGTGACACACAGGGGTTTTCCATAAGTCAGTCAACTCGATGACAGCTGGTTACTTTTAAGGCAATTCTCAGGAGAAATCAGGGTTAGGACCCATGATCTTCAGTATAGAGAGTAGTAGTCCTTTCATACTGATGTGTCCTTCTCAACATGTTGTTTACTGATCACACTTTGTTGTTATAGCTATTAGTTGTTGTGAAAACATTGTCATGTTCACGACCATCAGTATGCTCAAGTCTCTTGTTGAGGCCATTGTGCATTTTGAGTGACTTCCAACCCAGGGGACACATCTTCCAGAAGTATATCAGACAATGTTCTGTTGTGATGCATAAGATTTTTATTGACTGATTTTCAGAAATAGATTGCCAGGCCTTTCTTCCTAGTCTTAGTCTAGAAGCTCCACTGAAACCTGTCCACCGTGGATGGCCCTGTTGCATAACTTCCAGCATCAAAGCAACATGCAAGCCACCAGAGTACAATAGACTGACAGGTGGTGGTTCACATTTTAGAAAACAGCAAATCAGTGTGGCATTTCAAGGTCTGTAATTCACTTAAAGAATAATTTGATTTATCATGCAAATTCTAGGTTTTGAGAATCAGTGTGAATCAACATAAAACTCAGTTTTACCTCCTCTGGCTCCTTCAAGTCTTAGAAGCCAATTTTGTGAATAATCCTCCTTCCACTTTTCTGGTCTTACTGGGAAACTAAATTCCTTGAGACAGAGCAAGTTCGTTTTATTTCCATCACCACCTCCTCACTTTTACATGCATGATGACTTATCCGGGACACTGTAGGTTACTATGGAGACTATGACTCTTTCTTAGTTGATTGACAGTTTCCACTTATGTAGCTCTTTGCTGTTGTGATTTAAAGCCATGAAGAAAAGCATAAAATAGTAATAAGATTTTCCAAGTCTTAAAATGAAATGTGTCTCAAGTTGACATACTTAGCAGATGAAGGGAAGGAAAGATTCACTTCATTTCTCTTCCTTACTTGCTCACCTTGTCTTCACTTTTTCTATGCAGAATAATAGAATTTTTTCAAAGATAAGGGTTTGCATCTCTTTCATTGAAATATTTCTCATAGAGCTCCTGAATACTCTGACATCTTTGAGGACCTAGACAATTGGTGTGGCCTGAGTGTCCTCAATATGAGTTTGTGTTAATCACAATCTTTTTGTAACTCAACAGAGGAACTTCTTCCTTTCAGGGAACTTCCCCAGGAAGTTTGCAGGATGACAAGGTGGGTGTATTAGTTTCCTTGAGATTTTGTAACAAATAACCACAAACTGTTGTTGTTGTTATGTGCTGTCGAGTCAGACCCGACTCATAGCGACCCCTCCTTGGGTTTCCGAGGCAGTATCACTACAGAAGTAGATTGCCCAACCTTCCTTCCGAGGAGTGGTTGGTGGGTTTGAACCGCCAGCCTTCTGGTTAGCAGTCAGGTGCCTTAGGCACTGCACTCCCTCACCGTTCTGGTGGCCACAAGTCCAAAGTCAACACACTGGCAGGGCTGGTTCTTTCTGGAGTCTCTGACAGAGGATCTGTTCCAGGCCTCTCTCCTAGTTTCTGGTGTGTGCTGGCAGTCTTAGCAACCCTTGACTTGTAGATGCCTCACTCCAATCTCTGCCTCCTTCTTTATATCACCTTCTTCTCTGTGTGTCTTCTCCTCTCCTTTTCTAAGTACACTCATCATTGGATTTAGGGCCCTCCCTAATTCAAGGTGGGTTTATTCACTGAGAGGTAACTGTAATCTATATATTTACTATTGATACATCTATCCATTACTGGAGTTATCTCACTATGCATTATGTTCTTACTTCACATAAATAAAACACAGTTTTAATATTCTCCTTAACAGCTTTAACTTTTTTTGGTTAATTTTATTTCTGGAACATTATATCCATGTTATTATTGTGAATACCTTCTTTTTTATTAAAATCATAAGTTCTAATTTTTTTTATTACTGATGTTAAGAAACAAGATAAGATTTTTATATGTTGATCTTTTATCCAGAAAATGTACTAAATTCTATTAGTTAGCTCAATTAATTTGTCTTTTTACTTTGCATTTTTTATACTGAGAATAATATCTCAATGTTTAAAACTTTTATTTCTTTTACATATGATACTAGCTAGGAATTGCTTTACAGTGTAAAATCTCACCATTTTCGCAAGCACTCGTGTCTTCTTCCTGATTTTTAATGAGAATAGTTCTAATGTTTCACTGTTAGGTATGATGTTTGCTACAGTTTTTTTTTCCCCTTCCAGAAGTGGTGTTACAAACCAAATGTGTTATTTAAGATAAAATTACAAAATGTCAGTGACTTACTACAAAAGAAGTTTAGTTATTATTTATAAAAAGTGTTATCAACAGTAAGAGTAAGGCTCTATCTGCTTCACCCAGTTACTCTGGAACCTAAGACAGTGAAACATTTGCCACTTTTCATCTTTAGCTTCCAAGGTCACTCTGGCCAATGATATCTAGCTAAGAGATGGAGGAGAGGACCAAGTCAGACACCAGGGAAAGGATTTTAT
This sequence comes from Orycteropus afer afer, assembly GCF_000298275.1. Taxonomy (NCBI): domain Eukaryota; kingdom Metazoa; phylum Chordata; class Mammalia; order Tubulidentata; family Orycteropodidae; genus Orycteropus; species Orycteropus afer. The sequence continues at coordinate 1,102,289 of NW_006921672.1, forward strand.
AGGCCAGGCCTGGAAATGGTGCACATCTGCCAGAACTCAGCCATATGGCAACACTAAACTGCAGTGGAGGCTGGGAAATACCAACCAGCTGGATGCCCAGAAGAAAGAGAAAATGGGTTTTATGTAGGCATAGTTCACGCTTTGGCACTCTAGGGAAGCTCTCTTCTCTGCCTATTTAAGATTTATGAATATTAGTTACTATGTTCAAATGCTTATATCTGTATCTGTTGGGGTCATAATATCTGTTTTCTTCTTTAATCTGATAGATTTGTCTAATGTTGGACCATTCTTATAGCACTTGTATGTGAAATATTACTTCATCAATGCATTGTTGGTTTCAATCTGTTATTTTACTTGGGTGTTTTTGTTTTGGTTAGTATTAAGTTTTATTTTCATAACTAATACTTCCTTGGTCATTATATGCAGCCCAAGTTGAACACTAAGCTTCTTTTTCCTATTCCAATATGGGGTCCAGAACATCCATGGATTCTTTCATTGCCATAATTTCTATTCTATGTCTAGGCCCCATATGTCTTAAACTTATTTTTTCATTGCAAATGTGTCAAATACATATATAGAAATGTAGGGAAATAAAGGAACTATTTTATATGTTGTTTAGAGCAAAGAAGGACTAGAAATCATGAACACAGCATCATTCAGACCAGAATGGTCTGAAATCTTTTTTAAAAACATTAAATATTTTGAGACACAGTATTTATTTACACAGCTGAAAACAAAACTACTTTGATGGAACTAATGGCAGGGATACTGAATATAGCCAAAACAGCCTTTTCTTTGCCCCAGAACCTTTGAAGGTTTTTAGGGCATCATGTAAAATGACTCATTTTCAAAAATGACTCATTAAGTTATAGACACATTCATCAATTACATCACTGATTAAATAAATTTCTCTTTAGTACACAATGGCACAATGGCTAAGTGCTTAACTGCTAACCAAAAGGTGGGCAGTTCAAACCTATCAGTAAATCTGCAGGAGGAAGATGAGACACTCTGCTTCCACAAAGGTTTACAGACTTAGAAACCCTATGGGGCAGTTCTACTCCATCCTATAGGGTCTTATGAGTTAAAATTGAATCAATGGCAGTGGGTTTGTTTTTTTGGCTTTGGTTAATTACTAGGTCCCAAAATAAATAATCCTACTTATGATCCTTAAAACTTCTAAATTTTTTATTATTGTACAGTTATTGCCAATTCATTTAAAAAAAAAAATTCAGTCTGGCCATTTAAAAGACTTTGGATCAATCATTCACAAAGAATCAATTTAGTGCAGTCCATTCCCTTTCCAGTGGTAGTTGCATGCTAAACACTTTCCCTCTCAAAATGGTTTCAAAGGCTCTTGTTTTTGTAAGTAAGGAATTAACAAATGTGATAGAAAGTGAAATGGATAAGCAGAATCTAATTTTTACTTTAATTAGGTAGCTTTTTACTTTAGCTACCTTAATCTATCTATACTTAATGCCCAATCCATACAATATAATTTTATTTTTTTCTCCTATAGTTTGAAGGAAAGGGCACATACTTAAGGGAATCATGTAAAGACTACAGCCAATGCTATATACTGATACTATACCGATGGCTGTTTTCTATTAATCACCTTAGGTTTGCCACCATGCTTCAAGAATGTAAAATTTTGATATATTTTTCATTAGATTAACATTCTTGTAATATATTACCTGCTATAATTAAACTGGGGAGTTCTGGTGGCATAGTGCCTAAGGCATTTGACTGCTATCCAGAAGGCTGCCAGTTCAAACACACCAGCCACTCCGTGGAAGGAAGATTGGACAATCTACTTCTGTAGAGATAACGCCTCAGAAACCTAAGGAAGGGTCACTATAAGTTGGGACCAACTCAATGGCAGTGTTTGGTTTTGGTTTTGGTGGTAATTAAACTGTTGTTGGTGTTGTTATGTGCCATCGAGTCAGCCCCGACTCATAACAACCCCTCCTTGGGTTTCTGAGGTAGTACCACTACATAAGTAGATTGCCCAACCTTCCTTCCGAGGAGTGGCTGGTGAGGTTGAACAGCCAGCCTTCTGGTTAGCAGTCAAGTGCTTTAGGCACTATGCTACCAGAGCTCCTGGTAATTAAACTAACATAATAAAAATAAGCATGTACACTCAAAGGGGTGTTAAATAGTTTTAAACATACAGAAGAGCAACAAAATATTAATGTGATGCCAGAAATGTGTTAGAAAGAACTTTGAATAACAGTATATCAACTGTCTTTGTACATACATTATCACTTCTTTTGAGGGAAATATTGAAAGGAATTGCTATGAATCTGTATTTTGTTTAATTAAAGTCTTCCTAAAAGGAGCTCTGGTGGCATTATGGCTAAAACACTGGGCTGCTAACCAAAAGGTCAGCAGTTCAAACCTACCAGCTTCTCCAGAGGAGAAAGATGAAGCAGTCTGCTTCTATAAAGATATATATAGTCTTGGAAATCCTATGGGGCAGTTCTTTTCTGTCCTAGAAGGTCAGTGTGAGTTGAAATCCTCTTGATGGCAGTGGTTTGGGTTTAATCCAGGAAAAAAAAAAAAAGAAGAAGAAGAAAAAAATTTCTATTTGTTGTATTTATCTTCCTGGCCATTTATCTTCTTATGTGAATTTGTCCAAGTTGGAAAAGCAAAAACCAATTTCTTAACAAATTCTGAAGTTCTTACTTTTTGTCACACCCATCATCTAATATGAAGCATGATATTGTACCAACTAATCAGACCATGGAATGTTTGAAGTATGAATCTAGGAAAATTGGAGGTTATAAAAAATGAAATGGAAAGCATAAAAATAGATATCCTGGGCAATAGTGAACTGACCTAGACTGGTGCTGGCCATTTCACATCAGACAGTCACATAGTCTACTATGTCGGGAATGACGAATTGAAGAGGAATGCTGTCACATTCTTCCACAGAAAGAACATTTCACGATCTATACTGAAGTACAACCCTGGAAGTAACAGGATAATATCCACACACCTTCAAAGAAGGTCACTTAATACAACATGTATTCAAATCTATGCAGTAACTACCAAGGCAAAAGATAAAGAAATTGAAGATAGTTTTTTACCAACTTCTGCAGTCTTAAATGGATTAAACATGTGATCATTATGCATTGATATTTACTGGTGATTTCAATATGAAAGGTGGAAATAAGGATCAGTAGTTTAAAAATACGGCCTTGGTGATACAAATGATGCTGGAGATCTCGTGATAGAATTTTGCAAGACCAACAATGTATTCATTGCAAATATCTTTTTTTCAGCCACATAAGTGAGGACTAAACATGTGGACCTCACCAGATGAAATACACAGGGATCAAATTGAGTACATCTATGGAACGGGACAAGAGAAGCTCAGTATCATCAGTCGGAATAAGGTCAGGGGCTGAGTGTGGAGCACATCATCAATTGTTCATATGCAATTTCAAGTTGAAGCTGAAGAAAATTAAAACAAGTCCATGAGAGCCAAAATATAGCCTTGAGTACATCCCACTTGAGTTTAGAGATTATCTCAAGAATAGATTTTGACTTATTGAACACTAATGACCAAAGACTGGGCAAATACTATTAGATGAAATCAAGGATATCATATGTGTAAAAGCAAAAGGTAATTAAAAAGATAGGAAAGAAAGAAAAGACTAAAATGGATATCAGAAGAAACTCTGAACCGTGCTCTTGAATATAAAAAAACAAACAAACCAAAGTCATTGCCGTTGAGTTGATTTCAACCCATAGCGACCCCTCCTTGGGTTTCCGAGGTGGTATCACTACAGAAGTAGATTGCCCAGCCTTCCTTCTGAGGAGTGGCTGGTGGGTTTGAACTGCCAGCCTTCTGGTTAGCAGTTACATGCCTTAGGCACTATGCCACCAGACTCCTAAGAGCCAGGTAGGTGCCTCAAAATAATAAGAAGATAAAAAGATATAATCAATTTAATATTTGTGGGTTTTCAACTCTAGTGAGCCATTTTTGTTGTTGTTCTTGTTGACTTAAATTATTGCTCACTGGCTTATGGCATTGAGGGGATAGCAATCAATGACATGAAACAACTCTCACCCTCCTATTTCCCAAATAGCATGCTAAGTCTGACTTCTGTTTGAAATAGGACTTACCTTAGATCCTGAAGGTGTGGGGCAGAGAAAGGATGCACAGTGAGTCCTTTCTCTCTCTCTCTCTTGAGATGATCCAAAACTGAAAATCCATCTGACCTACAGTTTCCATGTAAGTTACTTAGCCTTTTACACAAAAGAGAAAAATACATCGTCTAGTGGTTTCTCTTGTTGCATAATATAGACTTGATCAAACTGGAAAGATGGATTTGGAAAGCAGCATTATTTTTATTGTAGCTGACCTTTTCAAAAGTATCACTGATTTGTAGAACCAGTTTAAATGATAGTTGGAACACGTGCAAGAAAATACACACACACACATACAACACGCTATCTGATAGGTCATCCTCCAGTGTCAATATCAGCATTTTCTCATGTTTTCATTTCTGTGATGTATTGATATATTAATGTCTAATGCAAACTTGAATCCCTGGGTGGTGCTAATGGTTAAGTGCTTAACTCCTAGTACTTGAAAGGTTGGCAGCTCAAACCCATCCAGAGGCATCTCAGAACATGGGCCTGCCCATAGTTTCCGAAAATTCACAGCCTTGAGAACTGCTCCTGTGGCTTAATTTTCAGCCAAACAATAGACACTTATACAAGGTAAACAATAACACTAGCAAGGTACACATTCATTAGAACAAGCAACCATTTGAGGTCAAAAGGGCTGCATTTGCATTTACCCAAGGACAAAGTTCAGAAGGCAGGAAGGTTAGGAGAGGAGGAGGAATGGAAACAAGAAACACAGGGAGGAAGTGGAAGGAGTGATGTTACATTGAGGGGATTGCAATCAATGACGTGAAACAAAATGTGTGTGAACTGTTGGATGGGAAACTGATTTGCGCTATAAATTTTCACAGCAATCACAATAAAAAGTTAAAAAATAAAAAGTGCCATGGAACAGTTTTGTCTGCACACGGTGTCACCATGAGTGAGAATTCAGATAACGGGCGACTGGAAACAATAATAATGCAAAGTTAGCAACACTGTATTAAAGCAAAACATTCTAATAACAGAAAATGATTTCATTTAAAATCTTAAGTTCACAGTGGTTTATGTTTAATTACAACCCCAAACCTAAATAGTCGATCCCGTCTGGTTGTGACAGAAACCTTATTGGCAAAGCCCCTTGTAACAGCAAGTCCTCCCTTGTTAACTCCCTTTCATACACCCCTTCTCCTATTTTCCCTTGTAGTACTGCAATTTCTGGGGGCTACTGATAAGATTTCTTAAAATGGTGGAAAAGTATATGAATTTACTTTTGCTAGCAAATGTGTTAAAATAGTTGTTATACGGGAGCCAAATGTATCAGCAATTACCCCAAAACCAAACAAATTTCTGCTGTGAATGAGAAAGATATCTTTATATCCTATTGCTTTGTGCAACACAGACTCAATTGTCAGTTATCATTAGTCTCTGAAGATGAATTGTGTGTACGTCTGTCTTTAAAGATTCTGGAGCTTCTTGGCTGCTAGGTGATTACTGCAGAACAAGGAAATACTTAGTGCAGATGGAAAGTCATCCCCAGTTGTGGCTTAGACAGATGGTCTTTGGAATTTAATTCGGGGAGCTGTGAGACATGTGAGAGCTGGTTGCACATATAGCTGTTACTGTTAAAGGTGCAAAACTGCTCATCAATGTAGTAGTCTTGTAAACACTTCTTGTTGGCTTTTCCTTTCTTCATTCCCTTTTTAAAAAAATACATCAAGTCAATTCCAACTCATAGCAACCCTATAGGAACTGCCCCCAAAGGGTTTCCAAGGCTATAAATCTTTACAGAAGCAGACTGCCTCACCTTTCTTCTACAGAGCCACTCATGGGTTCAACCCACCAACCTTTTAGTTAGCAGTTAAGTGCTTTAACCACTGTGCCACCAGAGCTCCTTCCTCCTATAAAACCAAAAAAAAAAAAACAAAAACTCACTGCCGTCCAATTGGATCCAAATCATAGTGACCCCTCCTTGGGTTTCTGAGGTGGTGTCACAATGTAAATAGATCGCCCAATCTTCCTTCTGAGGAACAATGGAGTGGTTAGGAGTCAAATGCCTTAGGCGCTAGGCTACCAGGTGGGTTTCAAAAACCCAAATGATGTGCCAAACCTAAGATTCCTTTTGAAATGATAGACTAAAGATTTTATTTTAAAGCAAAAGAGATCGATTGCATCACTGCTGTTGTCCTTTTTAGGTGTCGTTGAGCCAGTTCCCACTCATAGTGAACCTGTGTACAACAGAATGAAACACTGCCCAGTTGTGTGCCCTGTGCACAATACTTGTTATACTTGAACCCATCGCTGCAGACACTGTGTCAAGCCATCTTGAGAGTCTTCCCTTTTTTTCACTGACCATCTACCAAGCATGAGAGCCTTCTCCAGGGAATGGTCCCTTCTGACAACATGACCAAAGCAGGTAAGATGAAATCTGGCCATTCTCTCTTCCAAGGAGGATTCTGGCTGCACTTCTTCCAGGACAGATTTGACCGTTCTACTGGCAGTCCATGGTATTTTCAATATTCTTCGCCAACACCACAAATCAGAGGCATCAACTCTTCTTCCGTCTTCCCTATTCATTGTCTAACTTTGACATGCATGTGAGGCAGGTGAAGAAACCATGGCTTGAGGTAGGCACATCTTAGTCTTTGAAAGTGACATCTTTGGTCCTTAACACTTAAAAGAGGTCTCTTGCAGCAGATTTTCCCAGTGCAATACATCTGATTTCCTGACTCTTGTTGCCATGAGTGTTGATCCAAGTAAATAACTGCAAGTGTCAAATAGTTAATTTTTAAAATCTCTCTTTTAGATCAAATATGAGACTTTTTTCCATCCTTACCCAAGTAAAATTCCCTCCAATTTCCACCAGGAGAATTTTCACACAGTCCTCTTAAAAACACTGGCTTATATTTATTTCCATCTATGCATTGATGCTTTCTGCTTTATATTAAACCATTTATAGAAATTAACATATTACTCATGTTCTTTTTAAACTATTGTTTATAATATTTGAATATCTGGTGTATCATTTTTTACTCATTTGATATACATTAAATATTTTACATAAGTTTTCTGACTTTGTCTTGCTGTCATCATATAAAAATCCACACTATATTGATATACAAGCTTTATTTTCTATAATTCATATGTTTATTAGTTCAGATAAAATATAGATAAGCATAGCTTAAGTAAATAAAATGATTTGGGCCATAATGCAGGATCCATAGATTTTACAAGCTCAGTTCTTAATGCCACTTTTTTCATATTCTCTTAAATTGTGCATTCTTCAGAGTAATCATGTGACTAATTTAAAATGAAAACATACTGTTACGCCATAGATGATTCCTTTCTTTAACTGAACGTGTGCTGTTGAAATTCTACATTTCTGCAGTTCTACATTTTAAATATCTTCAATTCTACTTATTTTGCAGTTTCAGATAAATATGTTAATGAGGTGCTGACAGTAAAAAAAAAAAAAAAAAACCCACAAGGCATATTTTCATCATATAAATTATTAACAAATAGAATGTAAAGAAAAATTTCTGATGAGTTCTCCCAATTCCTAAAATTTTAATTAAAGGGAATGAATTGAAAGGCCATTAATAATTTTATAATATAAAAAGCATTTGCTTTCAGAGAATAGCTTCATCTCCTCACTAATTTTGGGCAAAGCAAAGCAGCAAAAGAAATAAATAGGAGTCAGTCCATCAAGGAACTAATTAGAAAAAGAACTGATTGAATCTGATACTTTAAAGTGCTGAGTCTATTTGTAATAAACTCAAAAAGATTAAAATATTACCCCAGCCCTTTTGACCTAACATATACAGGTAGTCCTCTGGTTAAGAACAAAATCTGTTCTAAGCAATTCTTTAAATCGAATTTGTAGGTAAGTCAGAACAGGTGCATATGGTTTTTATTTAGCCTTACTTTAGTGCAAGGAGAGGTTCAAAGCCTTTTCAATGATTTAAAAGCTGCACAGGCAGCAAGTGAAGGTGATTGTGATGAAGAATTTGTTGCAAGTAGGGGTTGGTTCAGTCCTTTCAAAGTGAGGGCAAATTTACATAATATTAAAAGGCAAGTATGAGGTGTCTGTGAACCACATTCATATTCCAGGAACTTAGTATACTTATCTATAGATTGTTTCAAAATTAACCCTCGCTATATTAAGTGTTTGGGTCGCTAGCAGTCGGGGCCGGCTTGATGGCAAATAACAACAACAAACAACAATATTAAGTATAAATGCACAGGCTACATGTCACTAAGGTTGGTATCACCCAGTGTGGTAACTCATGCTGACAGCCCTCTTGGTGGGTAGAGTGGCCTGACCCTACCTACACAGAACCCAGCACCATGCCATGCAGCTCCACCCCTCTTGTCACAACCCCCCTCCCCATGTCCCTCCATAGTTCTTCCCTTCTCCTATTGGCTAAGACAGAGACCCTTCTCCCTACCCAATAGTGAGTGTTGCAGCCTGCCAGCCCATACTCTGTACCTCACCTGCCTGCATCCTGATTGGCAAATGACAAGGGAGTGACAAGTTACCACACTGGGTGTTGGGTGACACCTTCCTAGTGATGTCCTGCCTTGGTGAGCCCTCTATCTGTGGTGCCAGTCTGCCTGACACCACCACCATAGGCCCTGAGCTCATTTAGTCACCCCCTCTAATAGGACCAATCCCCTACATCTCCCTGGTGACATCAATGATATGTTATCCAATTGAATTAATACAAGATTTTTAAGTCACTAAATATTAGAAACATCTGAAATTATGATTGTAATATTCTTATTTCTAGTAAATAACTACTTCTTACCTAGAATGATGACTATTACATGGAAAATAATAAACACCAGGTGAAACAGCTGAGACTTATGTCCAAACAAAAAAGAAAGAAAAAAGAAGAGCAGTACTCTAGGAAATTATTAGATAGGCTGCTGGAACATGATATTTATAAATCATCAGTCCTAAGTTCCTGCCTCTTATCCATCTATCTAAGGAGCTCTGATGGTGCAGTGCCTAAGGCATTTGACTGCTAACTAGAAGTTCTATGGTTCAGACCCACCAGCCACTCCTCAGAAGGCAGAAGTGACAATCTACTTCCATAAAGATTTATTGCCTAGGAAACCCAGTGCGGGTCACTATGAGTTGGAATCAACTCGATGGCACTGAGTTTGGTTTTGGTTTTGCCCATCTATCTCTGGCCATGTCCTACCATATCCCCTCCCAGTTCACCATCAACTCACTTGGTTTATCCATAACAAATAGAACAATCTGTCCATCTTGTCCATCTTCTTATGGGTATTACCTTACAAAGTGTCTGAACCATAGTAAAAAAAAAAAGTGTGTGTGTGTATAGCTAGCTAGCTAGATAGATAGATAGATGGGAGCTCTGGTAGCATAGTGCCTATGGCACTTGACTGCTAACCAGAAGGCTGGTGGTTCAAACCCACCAGCCACTCCTCGGAAGGAAGATGGGGCAGTCTACTTCCATAGTGATACTGCCTCGGAAACCCAAGGAGGGGTTACTATGAGTTGGTCCAACTCAACGGCACATAACAAATAAATAAATAGATAGATAAATAGATAAATAAATAAATAAATACACACATACATACATACATATATATATATATATATACGAATTTCAAGTTAATCAATTCACTAAATACAAAGTTATCTAGAATGTTTTCCCCCAGAGAGGCCCTACGAATGCCAGACAGCCCAAGTTAAAATCCTTTAAATAATAAAAACACTATATTAACTCACATAGTCGAAAACTGTTGTTGTGTGCCATCAAGTCACTTTCCCGCTAATAGTAGCCCCATGTGACAGGGTAGAACCATCCCATAAGGTTTCCTAGTCTTTATAGAAGCAGATTGCCATGTTATGCTCCTGATCCACTGGGTAGGTGCAGACCACCTACCTTTTGACTAACACCTGAGTGCTTAATCGTTGTGCCACATGGTCTCCTTATATAGGGAACACACACACGCACTGCCATCGAGTCAGATCCGACTCATAGTGACTCCTCCTTGGGCTTCCAAGGCAGTATCACTACGGAAGCAGATCGCCCAACCTTCCTTCTGAGAAGTGGCTGGTGGGTATGAACCACTTAGGCATCTGGTTAGCAGTCAGATGCCTTAGGCACCATGCCACCAAAACTCCTACAATAGGGAACAAACAGTAGTAGGTAAATCCATGTGATAAATCTGACATTTTAATGGAAAAGTCATTGATTTTTTTTTTAAATAAACAGTCCCTGCAACTCATAGTAGTCAAACACTCTAAAGAATTTTAGAGCATTAGAAAGATAATTAATAATTCTAAAACTTATTTGAAATCTCTGTTTGGTGGCAAACCTGGCCACAGTACTTTTCCTAGAAGGCTGTGGAGTCAATTACCCATTCCTTTGAATCTGGAATGGCCTTGTGACATGTTTTGACTATTGTAACGCAACAGAGGAATCATTGTATCATCTTTGAGCCCGGACCTCAGGAGACTTTGCAGGAGTCTTGCTGATCTTCGAACTCAGACACCATTAAGTGAACAGAACAAAGGTTAGCCTACTGGAGGTTAGGAGACCACACATAGAAAGGCCCAGCTACACTAGATGTCCTAACTGAGGCTGTTATAAACCAGCCAGTGTATCCACCTGTGCTAGCAGATGCCTGAGCAGGCCCAACCAAGACCAATCAAATCCACTCAGGCCAAAAGAAATATCAAACTAAACCTAACCCTAATTGTTGACGTTGGAGCCCTGGTGGCATAGTGCCTAAGACACTTGACTGCTAACCAGAAGACTGGCAGTTCAAACTCACCAGTCACTTCTCGGAAAGAAGGTTGGGCAATCTAATTCCGTAGTGATACTGCCTCAGCAACCCAAGGAGGGGTCGCTGTGAGTCAGGGCCGACTTGACGGCACGTAACAACAAAAACAATTGTTGACCTAAAGACATAAAGAGTTATTGTTTTAAGCCTCTAAGTTCTAAAGTGGTTTGTACAACAAATGTTGCTTAATGTAAATTTTATAAGGTTTCTTTTTCAATTTTGATTTATAATGTACTCAAATAAGATAAATGTATCTTTATGGCATATTGTGTGTTTCTTGGTTTCTGTGTTGAATTTGAACGTGGTAGTTGAACGTTTTGATAATACATTTGTATTGATCTTCATTTAAAAAGAAGGAAAAAATTGAACTTCCTTTGAAATTGGTCATTTAGTAATTGTGGATCAAATGCTACTTCACTTTAAGAATTTTTCAGAGATCTAAGCACAAACTATTTAGTAAAGACTTCTTTTTTTTTTTGTCTTCGCACATCATTCTCTCAGGTAGGTTCTTTTTGACTTTTGCTTCAAACAGAAGCATCTTTACTAGACTTTTATTTTATCCCTCAAGGATGTTTAGAGAGCTTTCCTTCAGTGAAGAAAGATACTCAATGGCATCTTACTCTTTCATATATTTCTGTGTTCCCTCCTCTAGCTTGTTATCAGTGTTTTGACCTGTAAAATCTGACAAAGAGTATTGGCTTATCCTTAGTCAGTTCCATCGTATGATTTACTGCTTCTGACCTTCCCTGAAGTGGAAGACATCTTTCAAAGATAGAAAAGAAGTTTTGTTTTCATCTAAGTCTCCCTACTCCCTCCCCATACACTGTAAAACCCTGGTTATGAACATGCCCTGACTAGCTATTTCAGTGTCACAACTGGTCTGAAAAGGTTCATTCTCCCGTAATCTGCCCCATCCTATTCATCTTCATCATGCTTAGCTCAAGTTCTCAGTGGCCTTACCTTTGCTTTTACAATTTCTGCTGTTTATTTCAAATTTCTTTCATCATGATATCAAATTAATGGCTAAAATTCCTGGATTTTGATACACTGCTATTTATGACTGAAATGCCCATATTTAATCTATCTTAGTAGGCTGTTGTGCGCCATCCAGTGGGTTCTCACTTAGAGCAACACAGTGTGACAGTACACTGCCTCATAGGGTGCTCTTGGCTGGAATCTTTATGGAAGGAGATCGACAACTATGTAGGTTCTAAGTGCCAACCTTTCAGTTAGCAGCCAAGTACTTAACTATTGTGCCACCAGGGCTCCTTCTTTATATTCTCCAATCATAGTTTTTGTACTATTCATTCCTGAAATGGACATTGAGTTTCTGATTGGTTAGTATGCATTTAGCTGTAAGTACTTAAATTCCTGACTATCAGAGACTGATTAAATGAAGGTATTTAATGATCTTACATAAAGTAAAGTATGGAGTTGTCAAGTCTAGGGTTAATTCAATGACTCAGTGTTACAAAAAATGAATCTCTATTCTTTTAATCTTTTTATTTCACTGTTCTCAATACATTATTTTTATCCTCAGGCTTATGACTCACAAAATGTGTACCACGGTTTCTGGCATCACATTCTCAAACAGCAGTGTCCAAAGCACGAATGAGGAAAAGGGCTTTCTATTAGTGTGTTCTTTCTTTTTAATCAAGGAAGATCTGTTTCTCAGAAGACCTTCAAATAGATTTCAGCTTATATGCCATTGACCCAAAGTGTATTGTGGATTGAATTGTGTCCCCCCAAAATTATGTGTCAACTTGGTTAGACCATGATTCCCAGTATTGTGTGGTTATTCTCTATTTTGTGATCTGATGTAATTATCCTCTATTTTGTTAAATGTGTTATAAATCCTAACTTCTGTATGTCAGTGAGGGAGTTCTGGTAGCATAGTGCCTAAGGCGCTTGACTGCTAACCAGAAGGCTGGTGGTTCAAACCCACCAGCCACTCCTCGGAAGGAAGGTTGGGCAATCTACTTCCATAGTGATACCACCTCAGAAACCCAAGGAGGGGTTGCTATGAGTCGGGGCCGACTTGACAGCACATAACAACAACAACAACAACAACATGTCAATGAGGCAAGATCAGGGTGGGTTATATCGTGTGTCACACAGAAGCTCTGGTAGCATAGTTCCTAAGGCACTTGACTGCTAACCAGAAGGCTGATGGTTCAAACCCACCAGCCACTCCTCGGAAGGAAGGTTGGGCAATCTACTTCCATAGTGATACCACCTCGGAAACCCAAGGAGGGGTTGCTATGAGTCGGGGCTGACTTGACAGCACATAACAACAACAACATATCTTGTGTCACAGCCTTACAAAAGGGCCTAAGTCACTACTCTTATTCATGTACTCAAGTCATGCTCTTATTCAGGTCCCCAAACTTAAGTCATACCCTTACTAAGGTCACACCTTTTATCTTGCAAGAGAGGAGGGATCTGACTACCACTGAGAAAGAAGAGCCAATAATGGAGTGCATCCTTTGAACCCTGGGTCCCTGCCATCCCAGGGTAGGAGTGATGCCAAGACACATGGAGAAGGAAGGTTGGGCCAACAGATGTTGAAAGGAAACAAGGACATTCCTCCAGAGTCAGCAAAGAGGGAAAGGCTTCTCCTAGAGCCAGCACTCTGAATTTGGACTTTTATCCTCTTAACCAGTGAGAGAATAAACTTCTTTTTGTTAAAACCATCCACTTTTGCTATTTCTGTTACAGCATTAGATAACTAAGACAGCATTGCATGCCAAACTCTTCACCAGCAGTCTGCAAGCTTCAGTGCCTAGGCCAAATCCTCTCTCCCTACCACCTACTGTTTTTATAAATAAAGTTTTATTGGAATACAGCTATGCATATTTGATCACATATGTCTGTTATCTATGGATGCTTTTGCAATACAATGGCATAGTTGAGTAGTTGTATCAGAGATATGTGGCTTCCAAAGCCAAAAATAGTTGTTATTTGGACCTTTAGAGAAAAATAGTAGACCCTTGCTCTTGACCAAGGTATGGTATTACCATGATGGGTATAGATCAATTGTGAGTCATGTCCTAGACTTGGGCATATTATTGGCTTAACAAAGTTGAAATTCAATAACTTTTAAAGATAAAGGCAGTACATGCGAAACAAAAAGAATTTGTCGTAAAATTCATTAAGTGGTAGGTAGATCTCTGCACTTAGCTAAGGATATAAAAATAAAATGCCCAAACCTTGGTCCTAAGTTAACTTAGTCTAACGAAAGAGACACATAAAGATAAATTCCAAAAAGTTTACCATTGCTTTCTATGATGCTGTTGGAGTTCTTTATCATTTAAACCCCTTTTCATCTTATTCTTTCCTCTCTTTTTCTCAGTGAGAGTCATATTTGAATTCCTTTGTCTTCAATATTTTACCATAACCCTTCTGTAAGTGTCTGTGCTGTTCTTTACGAGAGCTTACTTTGATTCTTCCACCATCCTCAGGATTATAACACAATCAGCTTCCTCTACATTTTCTGTATATGACCTGGCCTTCATTCTTCATTGCAGAAGAAACAAAAGTCAATAGAAAAACATACAAACAGAAAACAAAACAAACTTTCTTTAACTTACAAACTATCCACATATGAAAATATTTATATCTGAACTGATTCTTCCCCTATTTCAGAGGAAAGTTAGCCTCTCCTCCCGTAATGTCCAATTTTAATACTTTGAAGTCTCAAGGAATACATCCACTTCTCTACTTTCTAAGACCTTGCTCCATCAATTATCACTTTCTTCTACTGTATTTAACTTCAGTCCCCCCAAAAGGACCACTGGTAGTGCAGTGGTTAAGTCCTTGACTCCTAACTCAGCAATCGGTGGTTTGAAACCACCAGCCACTTCATGGGAGAAAGATGTGCCAATCTGCTTCTGTAATGATTACAGCCTTGGAAATCCTATGCATCAGTTGTATTCAGTCCTATAGTGTGTCAGTATCTTAGAACTGACTTCACAACAATGGGTTTAGTTTTCCTCAAAAACTTTTTCACTTCAGCATGTAAAATATCCTTGAATTTCTCACAGTTTTAAAAGTCCTTTTCTTCTACAGTGCATTGACCTTTAGCTGCTGCTTCATAACTGTCCTTCACCTTAAAACCCAACTTCTTGGAATGAGCTGGTACACTTATTATTTGTATTTCCTCAAATCTCATTAGCCTATCCATTCACAATAATGGACTTTCACTGTCAAAACTCCCCTAAAGTTACCTTCACAGTTGTTAGTGGTGGCTCCTTCATCGTCAAGTCTGCTGGAAAATTTTCAGTTCTCTTACTTAGTTGCTCAGTTTCATTTCCAGTGCAAGAAGGCTTCCTCCTTAACTTTCATTTCTCTTGCATAACCCTCAGACGTGGCCTTCCCTCCTTCTGCCGTCTCTTAAATGTCAGTCCCCCCCAGATGCTGTGATTTGATCATCTTCTCCTTTCAGGTTGTATGATTTTTCTGACTGATGCCATCTGTTTTGGTCCTCTAGTGCCACTCTAACAGAAATACCACAAATGGGTGGCTTTAAAAAGCAGTGATTTGTTCTCTTACAATTTAGGAGGCTAGAAGTCTGAGTGCAAAGTGCCAAGCTCTAGGGGCTGGGTGAAGGCCCCTCGACCTTGGACTTCAGCTCTGCCTTTGCTTCTGGCTTAATGGAGCTAGAGGTGTCTCTTACCTCAGGCAGCTGCTGAGGCTGTCAAACCCAAGGTCAACAAGTAAAATGGCACAGCCCCTAGATTATCAAGCAACATGGAAGACCATTGGTTCAAGTCCGGAAACAGTCTCAAAGTCAGCAGACAACATAGTAGGTCACGGAGATGAAGACTTGACCAAATGCAGGATCTAGATGTGCCAGAGGCTCAAGACCTTTCTCAAAGATCTTCTTATATGCTGGAAACAGACCACATCCCTAAGGCAGCCACTCATCTGCTCACAGTAGATTTCACCATGGAGTTGATTACCAGTCTCATCATGGGACGTACTACATCCAGCTGCCCAGCCACTCCACCAGGCCCAACCAAATGGATCCATAACCTTAACTACCACGCTATCTACTTTTATAACTTCTACCTCTTTAATATATGACTTAAAGATATATTAAACCCATTGTCAGGAGTCAATTCTGACTCATAGTGATTCTGTAGGACAGAGAATAACTATCCCAAAGCATTTCTAAGGCTGTAAATCTTTACAGAAGCAGACTAACACATCTTTCTCTCAGAGTGTCTGGTGAGTTCAAATTGTTGATTTTCCAGTTAGCAGCTGAGCACTTAACCACTACACCACCATGGCTGCTCATAGATACAGTATTTAACCTGTGTTTTCTTTGGAGTTTAAGACTCTATGCACAATTGCTTACTGGGCATCTCCACTCGCAGGACTCATTGGGCTATCAAATTGAATACAATGAAACATATCACATCCTCCTCCTCCACCCAAAATTGCCCCATTGTCCCTTTTATATGAGTGGTCACAGGTCCTCTCAAGTTAGTAGGGACAGATCTCCCCCTACCACATTGAATGGCTCAGAATCTGATTCAATATTTTTTGTATGCACCTTTTAAATCTGTCCCTGTCTCTATATAGCTATCTCCACTGCCCTGATGTACTACCTCATTATCTTCCTTCCTTAGACTATTTTAATATCTTCCAAATGGTGTCCTTGTACCCTGTCTCATTCTACTCTGATGCTTCCTCCACATTTCTGCCAGAGTGGTATTTGGAAGCTGTAAATCTTACAATTTGCCACTCTGCTTCAATCTTTGGGAACTCATGGAACTGCAGGAGAGATCCCCAAATCCTTATCAGATATTGCAGAATCTATCCTCGTATTATCCCCTTTCACCTTTCCAGTCATATTCCCAGCCATCATCCACATGCGAGCAAGCATTGTCTGTTCTCATTGAATTATTTGTAGTTCCTTGGACATATGCTTGTATGCCTTCCCAGGTGTTTTCTCCCAGTTGGTCTTCCTGAATAACTCATTCTGTTTGGAAAAAAATTAATGCCTCAAGTATACCTATTGGGAGCTCTGGTAGCATAGTGGCTAAGACACTTGCCTGCTAACCAGACGGCTGGCAGTTCAAACCCACGAGCCACTCCTCGGAAGGAAGGTTGGGCAATCCTACTTCCGTAGTGATACTGCCTCGGAAACCCAAGGAGGGGTCGCTATGAGTCGGGTTTGACTCGACGGCACATAACAACAACAACAACATCATACCTATTATCTGAAATTTTTTTTTGTAGAATTTAGTATTAATAATTGCAGAACAGTACAATTTCTAAACATCTAAATGTTATCATTTGTATGTTACAGATTATATAAACTCAAAGTTCCTCTTTTTCTCTAAAAAATAGAAAACAGTTTCCATCAAGTCAACTGTGACTCATGGTGACCCCATGTGTTTCGGAGAACTGTGCTCCACAGGATTTTCAATGACTGTGAGCTTTTAGTAGTTGATTGCCAAGATTTTCTGCCTAGACACTTCTGGGTGGATTTGAGCCACCAACCTTTTGGTACTTAACCATCGGTACCACCTGCGTACTCCACATTCTATTAATAGGGAGCTCTGATGTGGTAGTGCCTAAGGCATGTGACTGTTAACCAGAGGGCTGGCAGTTCAAACCCACCAGCCAGTCCACGGAAGGAAGGTTGGGCAATCTACTTCTGTAGTGATACTGCCTCAGAAACCCAAGGAGGGGTTGCTATGAGTCAGATCCGACTCGACGGCAGTGAGTTTGTCCATGATCGTAAATAGTTTATTACATGTAAGCAGCCATTACATGTAAACCATTACATATAAGCTTTGGTGACTGAGATTTCATAGGAGCTTACCAGTTTTGTGAGCCTAACGAAGTCATTTAATGTCTTAAGTTTGTTTTTTCAGTTGTTAATTGTGTGATAATATGATATGGTGTTTACTGAGGGTGAGATACCTACTCCCTACTTCTCACACATCCATTAATAAAAGGCATCATGATCTTTAATTTCAATGGGGGGATATCATTGAATAAACACTTCTTGTCTTCCT
The DNA here is from genome assembly GCF_000298275.1 of Orycteropus afer afer. Lineage (NCBI taxonomy): Eukaryota > Metazoa > Chordata > Mammalia > Tubulidentata > Orycteropodidae > Orycteropus > Orycteropus afer. The sequence continues at coordinate 1,120,258 of NW_006921672.1, forward strand.
CTTGCATTCCTCCCTAAAAGGAGAGTTTAATCTAACAAACTTTGGAGACATAAGTAAGCCTGCCCAGCTCATTTCCTTCTCTCTACAGAGCTATCTTATCACTGGTAGGCATATTCTGCTCTGTGGTCTTCTCTGCTAGGAATGTAATGGAGCAGGCATGCCTACTTTTGGGCGAGACCATGGGTTGTCTAGCTCTGTTAGTGACTAAATAGAAGGTCTGTTTATGTTGAAATGAAGCATTAACTATCACATTTGACTGCAAATTTAAAGTGCCATTCTTAAATAAGTTTTATCAATAAAACAATAATGTATTTTTCCATCTGCGTTTGTCCTGTGAACTAATATCTCAACTAGTTCTGAACTTAGGCAAAGAAATGTGGTGATGTGTTAATTACCGTACTTATTACAAGGCAAGATGCGGTTAAGGTACTATTCATAGGGCACAGTGCATTATAAGTACTCAATTTTAGTTACTATTATTGAATATAATTGTGCTGTATTCACTGTTTATTGTTTTAAAGCAGAAAACATCCTTGATAGGATAATAGAGATCAAAGGAAACATTGTGTTTACTTTAATGATAATAACAGTCTCTTAAGAAGGCACTAATTTCATTTTGTCTTGACAGCTTCTATTTGGAACTAGCCAGATCCCAGTTGTTTGATGTTACATGGGCAAATATCTCATGTTTATTGTCATGTGGGTAATTTGGCATTGCAGAAGAGGCACGCAAAATCGCAAAATCCAAAATCGTGGGCCCTCACTTTTGGGATAGGGTGTAATTAGGGTCATTTCC
>NW_006921672.1:1121528-1122531 GCF_000298275.1 Orycteropus afer afer
GTTAACATCCCTTGGTTGCTTCTTTATAGAAAAAGAAGTATCCTCTAAGGTCACGTTATCACAAGTGAAGGAAAAAATAGATGGAAGCGCACATTGGCATCAACTATGCATAGAACACACTGCTTAGCACATACTCATCCAAGTCACCTTGTTGTTGTTTTGTGCCTGTTGAGTGGATTCCGACTCATAGGAACTCTAGAGCACAGAGTAGAACTGCACCATAGTGTGTCCTAGGCTGTACTCTTTATGGGAGCAGATCGCCAGGTTTTTTCCTCTGCAGAGTGTCTGGTAGGTTTGACCCATTGATGTTTTGGCTAGCAGCCAAGTGCTGAACCATTTTGTCACCAAGGCTCCTTACAGTCACACTGAAACGTATCTATCATGTTCCCCCCCCCTTTTTTTTTTTTCTTTTTAAATAATTATCTAGATACTGAGGCCCAGAAAAATCAAGCAACTTTCCCAAGATCACTAGTAAAGAGATGCCAGAACCAGAATTCAGGACCAAAAAATCTCCTTTCCAAGGTGGTTATGAGAATGAGTTAACAATTGTAAAGACTTAAAACAGTCTCTGACACAGTCTATGTTCATAAAAATCATAGTTTTTATCAATGCTAAACCTTTGTCTACAATATTTGACAAAGAGAGCCTCTGCTTTTGGGACATTTGACGGCAATGCTTAGCAAATGCTTAAGGAGTAACCTACACGATGCCAGAAAATTAGTGAATAAAGCAGTCTCTGACCTTGTGAAGCTTACACTCTAGTATACAACATAAACACTATACAAGACAACATTCATAATTACCATTTAGAATCAATGTCTGGCTTATATTTTCATTCGTGTGCAAAGAAACTCAGATTAGCATTATTCTGTACTCTCCCTGCTCACACAGGCTCTAACCACTGTAAGTTGTGTCCTGTTGAGTTAATTCTGTCTCATAGTGACCTTATAGGACAGAATAGAACTGTCTCATAGGGTTTCCTGGGCTGTAATCATTTTTTTTT
>NW_006921672.1:1125541-1126642 GCF_000298275.1 Orycteropus afer afer
TGATTTCCCTTTCTTATTGCCCTGGCTAACACCTCCAATACAATGTCAAATAGAAGTGGTGATAGGGGGCATCCTTGTCTGGTCCTGTTCACAAGGTGAATGGTTTCAGTCTCTCTCCATTGAGAATAATGTCGGCTGTTGGTTTTGCAATTATGCCCTTTATTATGATGAGGAATGTCCCTTCTATTCCTATTTTGATGAGAGTTTGATCAGGAATGGGTCTTGCATTTTATCAAATGCCTTTTCTGCATCGATTGATATGATTATGTGGATCTTTTCCTTTGTTTTATTTATGCAGTAGATGACGTTGATTGTTTTTCTACCGTTGAGCCATCCTTGCATACCTGATATGAACCCCACTTGGTCATAATGAATTATTATTTTTTTTTTTTTTGATATGTTGTTGGAGTCTATTGGCTAGGATTTGGTTGAAGATTTTTGCATCTATACTCATGAGGGTTATTGATCTGTAGTTTTCCTTTTGAGTGATGTCTTTGCCTAGTTTTGGTATCAAGGTTATGCTTGCTTTATAAAATGAATTTGGAAGGATTCCATCCTTTTCTAGGTTTTGGAATAGTTTGAGTGGAATTGGTGTCAGTTCTTGAGCTGTAATCTTATTAGAGCAGACTACAATATCTTTTTTCCCATGTAGCCACTCGTAGGCTCAAACTACCTGCTTTTCAGTTAGTAACCCAGTACTTTAACCATTCACTACAAAGGCTTTGTTCTGTTATACATAGGGTCGCTATGAGTTGGTGCCGACTCGATAACACCTAACGACAACCAAGGCTCCTATCAAGGCCCTTATTGTCCCCAGATATCTCTGGGAATTCCCAATGGATACCCGCTGTTGTTCTTGACTAGCTTGTTGCTGTCACTTTCCTATCACTTTTTCTATTGCCATGATCCAGAGCATTGACTCATGGAGTCAACCTTATGGAATATGAGCTTCTAGGGGCCTTCAAAGCTGCAGAACACTTTGTTACAGAAATGGCATTGTATTATTACTCTGGACCTAGCAGAGCTGGAAGGAAAACTCTAGTCTTCTTATTACTGCCTTCGAGTCAATTTGACTCACAGTGACCCCTCCTTGGGTTTCCA
>NW_006921672.1:1127752-1128884 GCF_000298275.1 Orycteropus afer afer
ATTTTAGGAGTTAGCTCCTGGCTCCATGCCTACCAAATGTGCAAACTGGTACAAGATACTTACTCACTTTACTCATTTGTCAAATAAGAAAAATGATACCTATATCAAAGAGGTGTGAGAGTTAAATAATCTATATGAAAACACAAAGCATCTTGGCTGGTTTATAACAGGTATATTTTAAATGTTAGTTCCTTTCTTTCTTCTTTTTAAATGTTAGTTCCTTGGTGACATAGTAGTTAAAACATTTGGCTGCTAACCACGAGGTCGGCAGTTCAAACTCACCAGCCACTTGGCAGGAGAAAGATGAGGGAGTCTGCTTCCATGAAGATCAACAGCCTTGGAAACCTTATGGGGCACTTTTACCCTGTTTGTTCTATAGGATTGCTAGGAGTTGAAATTAACTCCACACAGTGAGTTTGGGTTATTGTATTCCCTTTCTTTCGCCTTTGCCCCCCTTGAGGAAAGAATGTATATGTGATTCATCTTATAGCTATTGTTTCATGGGGTTACCACAAACCCTACCATGAGCCAGAATCAACTCCATGGCAGTCAATAACAACAAAAGTACAGAGCCCAGTGACTTGGATATGTCAAAAACCAAAAACAAACCCACTGCCGTGGAGTCGGATACGACTCATAGCGACCCCCCCTTGGGTTTCCGAGGTGGTATGACTACGGAAGTAGACTGCCCAACCCCCCTTCCGAGGAGTGGCTGGTGCGTTTGAACCTCCAGCCTTCTGGTTAGTAGTCACGTGCCTTAGGCACTACACCAATAGAGCTCTTCAGGAACCCAATATTATTTATAGGTTGGCAAAAAGGGAGAAATAAACAACAAACCACTTTCTGAAATTCAAGTGTAGAGTTAAGAGCAGCATTATCTTCCAAATTCTTTAGGATTGAGGGGCAGGGATTCAAATTCATAGAATTTAGGATATTTTATTTCTTATAGAAACTTAATGTGAAAACAGCGTTTGTGAACTTTAGAAAAATTGGTGCACAATTCTGTTCAAAATTAATGTTTCCTCAGGCTTTCTGAATATTTTGTAATGATACAATTTCCATTGGTGTAATAAAAAGAAAATATCATCAAAAGGTGACAGCACTTTTCTTCAGAATTGTCTGAACTAATTAT
>NW_006921672.1:1129114-1130091 GCF_000298275.1 Orycteropus afer afer
TAGAGGTTATATGCATATTTTACCATATTCTGTAAGCTTCTTAACCAATATTTTAGAATTCTAGGTACTTACCATTTTACTATGATAAAACATGTCATAAAATTTGAACTATTAAAACTGAATACATGTGTTTCTTGTTTGTTTATATACTAAAAAGACCATTACATGCTGATGCTACTTATTGTTGATAATAACAATGTATAGTAACAGTGAAGATCCTTATCCTTTTTTGGTGATGGTTCTTTTTTGTTTGTTTTTATATCTATACAGCAAAATCTTTATAAAATAAGAATGGCTGCAATATTCAAGTTAATTTCCAAAAGTTACTTTTTAATTAGCTTATCAGGAAAGCTGACTTCCATGTAGGCATATTTGATGATATTACCATAATCAAGGAAATTTTGATATGCCAGTTAAGTTTTACCCATGGCAAAAATATAAAACCCTACTATGAATTCTGAGCTAAATACTGGGAAGATGAAGACAATGTGAACTCTGCCTTCAAATATCTCACAGAATACATAATATGTAGAAGATACATTACAACCAGTAAATCTGATTGTTGTTTCTTTATGAATGACTGAGAACACTAAAGAATTATAATATAATTTAGAATAATATGTAATTCACATCCTTAAACTCAGACGGTTCCTCTACATCACAGCATCTTTCATGAACAGTTAGTCAAAATTATTAGGCATCTATGTTAGCCATGGGAGGAAAGATGGAGAATTTGAGGTTTACGCTTTCATAGCATACTCTTTTGGGGAAGTAGAGAACCTAGATGCCCTGTTTTGTACTCTAACCGTAGTTGTAGTTACCTAGATTACCTAGATAAGGGATCTGTATTAGGAGTACTGACCAAGTACAAGTATTAAGTGTCTACCAAAAAGGATTTCAATTGCTGTCGAGTTGATTCTGACTCATGGTCACTCGATGTGTATCAGGGTAGAACTGTGCTCCAGCTGTTGCTGCTG
>NW_006921672.1:1131521-1142581 GCF_000298275.1 Orycteropus afer afer
AGGCTCAGAAAACACAGATTACTGACAATGCCAGAAATATGTCCCCTCACATGATAAAACACAAGAGACCTTTCAAAGTCACACTCTCATTTCCCAGACCTTATTTTCCATTGAGAAAATATTCCAAGGAGAAAAAGGAAATCATACAGAGCAGAGATTGGGCCCAAAAAGCAGAGAAAAGGAACTACCAGTAAGTATCATCTGCTACGGTGAAACCCCAGTTTAAGAATGTCAGAATGTTAATGGATGTTGCTGCTTGCACGTTGGAGGAGAAGCTGGCATGAACATGCAGAAGTTCCTTTTGAAACACAGATTTCTACAGCCTTTTTGTAGAAATCATCTTCAGCAAAGATTGCTGAATAAAGAGTAGCTTGTTAAACTGAAATACTGTGTTTGGAGTTGTTATGGTTATATTAGTGCAAAATAATTATAGACAGTCTATCGTATATGAAAATGAGACAGTTTTGTCAATAATCTGTTCTAAGCATGGAAGACAAGCAGCTTTTAGCAATAATTACTACATTCTGGAAAGTGGTCTGCAGAAATTAAGGGGCATATATTGATGAAATCCTCAACAGACACACACACACATATATACACCTACATATGCAAATAACTGGCATTTATTGGGTGCTTAATATGTATCAGCTGCTGTCCTGAGTTTTCAAAGATTTAATTATTTCAATCTCACTATAACCTGAGCCAGATCCGACTCATAGCCACCCCTCCTTGGATTTCCGAGGCAGTATCACTCTCGAAGTAGATTGGCCAACCTTCCTTCCAAGGAGTGACTGGTGGGTTTGAACCGCCAGCCTTCTGGTTAGCAGTCAAATGCCTTAGGCACTACGCCACCAGAGCTCCTACTCTGTATCAATTGCTGTCCTGACTTTTCGCAGATTTAATAATTTCAATCTCAATATAACCTTTTGAGATTAAGTTAGTGCCTTCATCTAGTAAACTGTGGAGTCAGGATTTTTATCCAAATGGTCTTGCCCCAAAATGTACACAACACACATGTATAGAGAAACAAAACTAAATTTTTGTGTGTGGGTGTGTTTGTGTAGAAAGAGAAAGATACATAGCTGCACATTGGGTTCTCCAGATGCAGATACTGAGTAGAGAGTTGAGGGTACTAGAGAATTGCTAGGAATAAATATTGGTGAAGGAAAAGGAAGAGAGGTAGTGTTGAGCAGAGAAAAAAGGAAATCTGTAATCTGCTCGTCAGGCCTCACAGATCCCTGACCAGTTTGGCAAGGAGCTCTGGAGCATAGTAGTGTCCTGCATGTGGCCAAAATGTCTAGGTTTTTATACCTCCACTTGCCTCAGTCACTGGATCTGGGCTGTTAGTGGAATGGAATGACCTTGGGTGGGGTTGATCTCTGCAGCTGAGGTGGGCCCTAAAGGAAGTGACCGCTGGAGTCTGTGCTGACTGCACTCCCCATGACTAGGCAACAAATTCTTCCTTAAAGAGGGATGTGGGAGATACATCTGTATATAGTTTCCCCCTAAACCCTTCCACATACACAGCATGAGTATCTCTAAAGACATATTGTAATGTCTTTAGATTTACAAATATAGCATTTGGTACTGTTACATATGCTTCTAGCAGGAGGATCTGTCTAACATTTTGTCCTTTGCAAACTACCTCTCCCCAAATTATGAATTTCTGAAGGAGCTGATAGTCATTTACAAGAGATAGGCTGTTATATCAGTAACTGTAAACAATGAATGTTGCTACAACACACAGACCTTGGGATCACAAGCATAAAAAGTCCACTGCAGATGGTCCTGGTTGGTGAGTGTTTTTCTGAATTATGCAAGAATTAAGCCTTCCTTTTAGTTCCTAAAATAGTCCCATTTCAGTGGGTAGATGAGAAAACAGAGAGTTGAGGACTGCTGAATGGTTTATGTGGATAGTTTAGAAAAGAAAAGCACTGCTTCTGTTCCAGATCCCATTGACCAAAACGCAGGCACTTGTCCACATCTCACTGCATAGAAGGTTTGGAAATGTAATTTAGTTGTGTTCCTATCACCAAAAGAAAAAGTGTTTTGTTAAAGTAATGATTTCTACCAATGTAGGGAGAAAGAATATTGATTTTTCCTCAACTGCTATGTTGCTAAGTTTCATGTCTATGAAATTGCAACACCAAGTGGTCATCTACCTTGACACATAGAGGAATCCAGTCTTTAGTAGAAGAGTATGAGCCAGAAAGCCCTTATTGCATATACTGGACCCCTGGATCCAGCCAATTCTGAGAACACTCTGTGTGTCCCAATCACGTGAATCAGTCAAGTCACCTTTATACCTAAGCAAGTTTGATTTGGATGTTTGTAATTTGTAAACATAAAGAATCTTCATACATGTGGTTAACACATTTGTGATTTCAAAAGAACTAGAAAAATTGTCCAGATATTCATAGTATACTGGCAACTTCTTGCAGTCCTACAAAGTTCTAAATAAGAGAAAATCTCCCATCAAAATTGCCCTGAGAGCAGTGTGTACAGGATGTACTGCCCAAGTTAGTAGTATAAGACTACTGAGGGCCAGATAAATCAGTGCCTTGTGAATCCAGACTACTGCTATATTTTTTAGGTTGTTAAAAAAAAATACAAACCAAAACCAATTGCCATGGAGTCAATTCCGCCTCATGGACACCCCAGGAGTAGATTTGGAATCTTTATGAAGTAGATTGGCAGACCTTTCTTTTATGGTGCCACTAGGTGTGTTTGAACCATCAACCTTTAGCTTAGTAGTCGAGTGCAAACCATTTGTGCCACTTTCAAAGCAAGGATATTGTTGTTATTAGGTGTTGTTGAGTTGGTTCTGACTCATAGTACCATTATGTACAACAGAACAAAACACTCAAGGATAGTCAGGGATAAAATACAATGGGTGATAGGTTTGGAACCCAGGAGAAGCCATGAAAGCGTTGGAAAGCTGATGATTCATGATCTTCTCAAATACCTCACTAAAAAATTAAAATATTCCCTATTCTAAATGCCATTCATTGAGAAGCAACCACAGTTATAAGTCAAAACCATTCGCTATTCCACTCCAATTTTGTATAACTTTGCCTGAAGACAGAGTTTACAATAGAAGCCTTTATACTAAACACTGAACAGATGGACAGAAGGCCATGGCCTGTGCTAAAAACTAGGTACCATGAGTGGAGTCCAGATAAAAAATAACAAGGACTTTACTGTTTCTTACTAGCTCACAGGTATTCGTCAAACATTTTGACTGATTGCTGACTAGGGTTTTCAGGGCCCTGATATTGTGAGAGAAGTCCCAAAACTGTTCTGTTCCTCCCAACATATGAGATCTATGGGTGCCAAATTGGCTGACTAAGGAACTCACTCAAGTGACAAGCTATAATAAGGAGACTAATGATGACTTTTAAATTGTTTTACTTCTTTAATTTTTCATGTGGGAGTTTCCATTGCATTTCTTTTGATTTATTGTCCATTCGGTATGTTGAAGAGGGTTAAATTTATTATTTAGCCATGTTGTGATGGTTGTTAGGTGCCCTTGTTTCAGTTCTGACTCATAGCAACCCCATGTACAATAGAATGAAGCACTGCCTAATTCTGCACCATCCTCACAATAGTGGCCATGTTTAAGCCCGTTGCTGCAGCTGCTGTGTCGATCCATCCCATGGGGAATCTTCCTCTATTTCACTAACCCTCTGTTTTCTATCACCAACTCAATATTATACAACTATTGACGCTGCTACTTTGTTTCCAATTTGCACATTCCAATCACCAGGAATTATCAATTCATCTTGATTGCATGCTCGGTCATTTTCAGACTGGAGAAGTAGGTAAAAATCTTCAGTTTCTTCATCTTTGGCTGCTAGTTCATCTTTTGCCTTGTAGTCTTCATCTGTGGCTAGTAGTTGTTGTGTAAATTTGAACAACATTACTAGTGATTGGTTCCTTGTAGGCATATGGATATTATTCTATCACGGTCAGCATTGTACTTCAAAATAGATATTGAAATGTTCTTTTTGAAGATGAAGAAAATGGCTTTCCTCGTATCCTGCCCTGATAGTAGACCATATTATTGTCTGATTCAAAATGGCCAGCACCCATCTGTTTCAGTTCACTAATGCCTAGGATATCAATGTTTATGCATTTCATGTCATTTTTTAGAACTTCCAGTTTCCCTAGATCCACTCTTCCTACTTTCCATGTTCCAATTATTAATAGAAGCTGTTTCTTCTCATTTTGAGCCATGCTCCATCAGCAAATAAAGGTCCTAAAAGCTCTACTGCATCTCCTTCAGTAAGGCCAACTCTACTCTGAGGAAGGAGTTCTTTCCCAGTTGTGCTTTGAGTGCCTTCTAACCTGAGGGGCTCATTTTCTGACATTGTATCAGATAGTGTTTCACTGCTATTCATAAGGTTTTCCATAGACAATTTTTTCAGAAGTAGACCACCACATCCTTCTTCCTTGACTGTCTCAGTTTGGAAGCTTCACTGAAACCTGTCCACTATGTGTGATGCTGCTGGTGTTTGAATTATTAGTAGCATAGCTTCCAGCATCATAGCAACAAGCAGGCAGCACAGTATGACAAACTGACAGATGAGTGGTAGGTTATTTAGTCATAGGTTGAAGATATGATGACCTTATTTGCCTCTGACCAAGTAAAATATGCCCTAGACCCAGGAATCCTAAATATAGATCTCGAGACAGAACCAAATGTTGCTTTGAATTGTCCACCTTAAGGGAAGAGACATTTTTGGAATTATATTAAGGAGAAGAAAATGTCTAGATGTCTAATCAACATAGGGTAGACTAAAGTGGGAATGCAGTTTTTGTTTTTCATGTGCAGTATTCCCATGGGGAACTCCATCCAGTCTATGTGGTCTTTTGGGGGTGTTCATGATGGTCAAGCTGTGGGTCCTCCTGGTACATTGTCCAAACGTGTTCAATATTAATATATCATTTTCTGGTAACAGTGTTGATCTGCAAGATAGATTACTTCAAGTAGTCTATTGAGAAGGGCCATGGAGGAGGGATGAAGCTATGGCAAAGGGATAAGCAAAACCAAGAGGTGGAGAGAAAGAGAGAGCGCACAGTGTCCTGACCTATGCCTTGAAATACTATTATCCTTCAGGCCAGTGTATCACTAAACTTCCTGATTTTATTAAGCAGCTCATTCTCTTTTTTCTGTCAACTAGATAAGGTTGGGTTTGTTTCACTAGCAACTGAAACATTTAAATAACATATAGATACACCTATACATTTCCATATATATGCATTCAACACACACACATGCTACTATAATACAGTGGTTGAAGGTATGTACTTTGTTGTCAGACTATTCTGTATTCTTATTCCAGCTTTGTGGCTTCTTGGTTATCTGACTTTTAACTAATTACCTAACATTTCCTCACCTTAAAATTAAAATGTAACATCACCTTCCTCTTAGGGTTGTTGTGAGGTTTAAATGTGATAACTCATGTAAGGTCCTTAATACAGTGCTTGTAATCTAGAAGATGATTGATACATGCTTTCTGGTATTTTAGCATTGTTTACATTTTATTCACATATATCCTCACATACATACTTATCCATCTATTGATTATGTAACATTTACCTAATTTATTCCAGAAGAGCATTAAAATTACTCTTCTTTTCAAAATCAGTGTCACTGTGCCTTTTGGTCGTGTGGGGCTTTAAGGTTTAAGCCTCCTCATCTTCCTGCCACTCAAAATGTGTAGGACACTGATAAATGAGTTGTCTAACCAGCTGCCAATTTTTGAGGTATGAAAAAGAAACAATTGCAAAGTAGTTCACAAGAAAAAAAAATCCATATTCTCACTGACAGTTTGTGTGATGTTTTACATCTGGACTTTACAATTTTAGAATGAAATTTTTAAAAATCATGCTTGATTAAAAATAGTTGTTACCTGGGCTTAGAGCCAGAAGGCCAGAAATATAGACTGTGTTGTCCCAGGCCTAGGGCATGTTACACAACCTTTCTTAAACCTTGCCCAGCCATTATTATAAAGTGGGAATAAAACCATTTATAAAATGGGAATAAAATCTGTCTTGCAGATAATTGAAATGATTTAAATGAAAATAGAATGATGATTTATAAAATGTAAAATGCTAAGTAAATGTAAGACATTGGACATTATTGAAAAAGCCAATACATTTTTAAAAATAAAAATGTTCTAGGTGTTCCTTATGTTGTGATCACTATTAAAATGCCAAATTGACCCCCTATTTTTGCCCTCCCCTTTTTCTTACTCTATGTACGTTGACATACTGTTCTGCCCATCTCACTTTGCCCCCTTGAAGACTTGCATGAGCTGACTGGGAGGCTGAATCCTGTGTTAGTCTGAGAGTTAGGAGACAAAGACCTAAATAAGGTAGGATGTAACCACCAGTCAGAGTCCATGGGTGGTGCAAAAGGTTAATATGCTTGAGTACTAAAGGAAAGGTTAGTGGTTTGAGCCCACCAAGGGGCACCTGGCAAGAAGGACGTGGGAATCTACCTTCAAAAAAGCAGCCATTGAAACCCAGTGGAGCACAGTTCTACTTTGACACACATATGGTCCCTATGAGGAAGAATGGTCTCCATGCAACTTTAAAAACAAAACAAAACAAAACCTATTTAAACTCCTTTAGGCCTTATCTTCCTTTCATTATACAGAGTGGGAAAAACAAACACACAAAATCCCAAATAGTTACTTACTTTCCAGACTCCCTTGAGTCAAAGGTGAATGTTCTAACCAAAGAGACAGAAGAGGAAGACAGAAGCACGTGGGAAAGGCTCCTCTTGAGCCCTCCTTAATTTTCTACTTGGGATATTGTCACATGAGGCTATTTGGGTTCACACAGCCATGTTGTTATTGTGAGGGAGGACAAGAGAACTAAGAAGAGGAATCCAGTGGCCCATCAGTGGTGAGTTGTTGAGCCAATCTCCTGATATTATCTTCAAACCTTTTGCTTATAAGATAGTTCTTGTTAGATGATATCTGGTGCCAATTTCACTGTGAGTGTGGTGTTATGTATTTTGCAGCCAAACACTTCCTGACTGATAAACAGGCAACCACCATTAGTTCTCTAAAAAAGAGGAAAGTTGATAATATAACTGGAACCTGGTAGTTGAGGGGGAACAGGAATTAGACCAGTCAGGAGTGAGTAATAAAGACATTGAGCTAGAGATAATGATCAGGACACAATAAGGACTTAAGTGAAAGGGTATAAACAGTGAAGAAAGGGTTACAACAACCACAAAGAATATTACTGAGAATCTGTTTGTTGCATTTATGAGCCAATAGTTATGTAGTTGGTTTAAAATTATAAATTGGAAATAGTTTCCATGTAAACTGTCATAGTTGAGGGATGAGGGGAAATGTAAGCTGAAGTGTGTGCAGTTTTTTCATAAAAAGACCCTGGTGTATCTTGTGTAGCATTTTAAATAAAATGTCACTGTTTCATTCATTCATAAAAAGTACTTGAAAATTGTAGATTTTAGTGGGCTGTGGACTTCCTAAGGAAGTGATACCAGGTTGAACCCTAAAACTTGCAACAATAGTTGGAGTTAAGATACATGCACAGATGAAAAATTTTAAAGTGAGACACAGATTCTCAAACTTGAGCATGTATTAGAATCACCTGGAAGGTTTGTGAAAATGTAGATTTCTTCACTCTAACCCAGTGGTGTATCTAGGGTATGGCAGGTAGGGCACATGCCCTGGGTGCCACTTGAGGTGGGCACCAATAAGGGATTCCTATTTGCCTTCCCAGTTTCCATCACCCACTATGACAGGTCATCTAGCAAATTAAAACTAATTGCCATAGCTCTGGTTTCCATAGATAGGCCTCTGCACCACCCCCAGAGTTTCTTTTTAAAGAAATTCCAAGGTGATGACACAAATGCTGGTCTGGACACCACACTTGGAGAACCACTGCTCCATCAGACAGCAGAGGGCAATGAACGCGGAGTAACAAATGAGAAGTAAACTTACCTTGTGCATATTGGGCTCCACATAGTCTAGTAACTTTATCAGTTATGGAAATAATGGAACAGCATCACTGAGAGCCAAATTTCTGCCTTAAGTATGGGATAGATGAGGAATTCTTTGGCAGTCAGTCTCTAACTAAAAACATGCAATGCAGGTAAGTGAGCTGATGTTTGCCCAAGTAAAGCTATCCCTTAAGATAATATATGTATGTAGTGTGTGTGTGTGTTTTCAACAGGAGGCTGTGTTCTCACTGTAGAAGTGATTCCTGAAAAGCAATCCTTGCTGTTACAGTCCATCAAGGGGCTTTCACACTGCAATAGATCTGAGCTAAAATATTTATGGCTTTTATAAGAAACTCTTCAGTACCTTCTCAGGATACGAGTCAGCTCCACAAGGACTGTATTGAGAGTGGGTTCAGCATTTTCATGAACAAGAAGCACCAACACCTTTCTTTCTTTCTGATTTAGTGTTGTGTTCATTGGTATTACCATTTCTCTGCCACCCACAGGAACATTCCTGCTGTCCTTCGTTGCCACCAGGTCTTGGTTGGAAACCTTCTGCTTTAATGAAACCAAACCCACTACTATCAACTTGATTCTGACTCATAATGACCCTAAGAACAGAGTAGAACTGCCTCATAAGGTTTCCAAGGCTGTAAATCGTTACAGAAGCAGACTGCCTCATCTTTCTCCCATAGAGTGGCTGGCAGGTTCAGACCACTAACCTTTTGGTTAGCAGCTGAATGCCTTAACCACTGCACCACCAGAGCTTCCTCCCTTAATAGTTGCATATAAATCCTAAACATTAGGAAGAACAAGTTGGAGGTATCAACCCTCTTCTCTTCCAGATCTTTATGTATAGGCATACCTTGTTTTATTATACTTCGCTTTATTGTGCTTTGCAGATATTGTGTTTTTTAAACATTGTAAGTTTGTGGCAATCCTGCATGGAGCAAGTCTGTTGGAACCATTTTTAACAGCGTGTACTCACTCTGTATGTCTGTGTCACTTTTTGGCAATTTTAACAATATTTCAGACTTTTTCATAATGTTATTACATAAGTCTAAGGATGACTTAGAGCACTTACTGATGAAGATTAAAGGCTATAGTCTACAATATGGATTACACCTCAATATAAAGAAAATAAAAATCCTCACAACTGCACCAGTAAGCAGCATCACAATAAACGGAGAAAAGATTGGAGTTGTCAAAGAGTTTGTATTACTCAGTTCTATAATCAATGCCAACGGAAGCAACAGTCAAGACATCAAAAGACATATTGCATTGGGCAAATCTGTTTCAAAAGACCTCTTTCAAGAGCTGAAGAGCAAAGATATCTCCTTGAAGACTAAGATGCGTGCAACACAAAGCATGGTATTTTCAGTTGTCTCATATGCATGTGAAAGCTGGACAATAAATACAGAAGATGAAGAAGAGTTGATGCTTTTAAGTTGCAGTGTTGACAAAGAATGCTGAAAGTACCATGGACTGCTAAAAGAACTAACAAATCTGTCCTGGAGGAAGTGCAGCCAGAATGCTCCTTGAAAGTGAGGATGGCCAGACTTCATCTCACCTACTTTGGTCATATTGCCAGAAAGGACCATTCCCTGGAGAAGGATGTCATGCTTGGTGAAGTGGAGGGTCAACGAAAGGGGGGAAGGCCCTCAACAAGAAGGATTGACATGGTGGCTGCAGCAATGGGCTCAGGTATAGTTGGGATCATGAGGCTGGCACAAGACCTGGCAATGTTTCATTCTGTTGTACATAAGGTCACTATGAGTCGGAGAAACTCAGTGTCACGTAATAACAACAACAAACTGCACACTTAATAAACTACAGTGTAAACATAACTTTTGTATATACCAGGGAACCAAAAAATTCATGTGACTTGCTTTATTGTAGTATTTGCTTTATAGTATTGGTCTGGAACTGAACCCACAGTATCTCTGATGTATGCCTTAATTGATTCAACTCCTTCCCGTTTACCAGCTCTGGTCCTCAATAACTTACTTTTTTGCCCTGAGACAAAGTTTGTCTAACTACAGGAAAAGAGGAAAATCTCTGGTTGTGTTCCCTTTTGCCAAAGTATACCACTAACCTGTTTACTTCTTGCCTTTCCCCTTCTCCACACAGTCAGCTAGAAATTCGTTGATGAAATTGTAAGAAAATGCTGTCCCTTCTTTAATATGATGAATGTGTTGTTTCTGCAGTATTTATTAATGTGACAGAAATCTATCAGGCAAAGCATCCATTTGAACATAATTAAAGGTGACCATTTATTCTGGGCTGTCCATATCATTTCAGATTCATTTATCAGAGATAATTTTCAATGGATAATCATGCATGTTATGAACTAACCGAGGAAAAGTTGAACCATCTGCTGGCATCCTTAGTCATTAACACTAACCTCAAATACCTTGATTTTTTGTAATTACTTAAGGTGACAGAAGGTGCCCTTGCCCTTAATTTCTTATGGTAACGTTTGTAGTTTCCCCAGTATTATTTTATTTATTTTATGAATATTATACAACAAAGTTCTTGTAGTATTCTCACAAAGTTTTTTTTTTTTTTTAATGAGGTATCTTTAGGGAGTTTAGTAAGATTTAGCAATTTATCAATTTAAGATTGTATAGCATTGCTTCATGTTTTAAATGATACATGTTCATATTGATTGCATTGTTAAGTATAAGCCCTACCTCACCCCCCCCCATCGTTGTGCCTGTAAGAAGTCTAGGGGGAAAAATAATCTCTGAGTTCTCATCACTTAATATCCTTGTGTATAAAGAAGGGGGCAAGTAAAAGAGAACATTTACTCCTTGGATCACTCCTCTTATCTTTCCAGGGCTGGCTTACAGCTGGACTGTTATCTCCATTACTCAGAATGTTTTTAGCTACAAGTAGTAGAAATCTAAGTCAACTTACTTTAAATAATACTAGATTTTCTTAGTTTGTGAGTCTTCAAGAATGGAGGTCAGTGAATTTCAGGCATGGTTTGAACAAGACTCCATTTCTCTGCAATTCTCATGGCTCTGTCCTTTGTTTCTCTCATGGTTGCAAGATGGCTGCCAGCAGCAAGTTA
>NW_006921672.1:1143094-1147371 GCF_000298275.1 Orycteropus afer afer
CTTCCTTCCGAGGAGTGGCTGGTGGGTTCGAACCGCCAGCCTTCTGGTTAGCAGTCAAGTGCCTTAGGCACTATGCTACCAGAGTTCCTTAAATCATCTTAGCTGACTCAATTGCACATAACAACACACCACCAGCAACAGATTACTCAGAGCCCTTTCTTGGGGGATAGGGTCATATCATAAAACCATATTATTTCTGGATAACAAAGGAAGGGGAAATAGATATTGGAAACAAGGTCACAATGGTCACTTTAATGGATGGTCTCTTCCCTCACCTTTATGCTTCAGTATTGGATTTTTCTGCCACGATGTTCATTCCCAAGAGAATCAGTCCTCCTCCAAGGGAAAGTTGACTGACTCTCTATTTGGGCTGCTCAAGCGTGTGTATTTATTTCTTCAGTTTTTATAAGAAAATGCTAGTTCTAACATCTCCCTACCACTACCACATCCATCAGTTGGTAATAAGGCATATGATGTTAGCTATTAACTTATTAAAATAACTATTCCTGAGAAAGTTGTTGCTGAAAATAGTCTTGTACACATTGATTCAAAATACCTTCACAAATCATAGTTGAAAGAAATGCTATTTAAGGAAGACTACCCAAGAATAAGCAGTCTTTTAGCTTTTCTGGAAATGCCAAAGATTTACTCCAGTGTAACTGGAAGAATAACAGCCCTGCTCCATCTCATTACCCCAAAACATTCAAGTGGGACAGATGTTCCAGAATTCCAGCCAGGAGCAAAAGGAGTGGTAGTCCAACATAGACTCCCTGCATTTTTTTTTTTGTAATATATTTTCATTAACTATAGTCTATGTTTCTTGCCTTATCATTCTGTAAGACAAGGATAGTATTAGCATGTTGGCATTATGCCAAAGGCATTTGACTGGTAACCAGAAAGCTGGCAATTCAAACCCACCAGCACTCCTCGGAAGGAAGGTTGGGCAATCTCTTTCTGTAGTAATCCCACCTCAGAAACCCAAGGAGGGGTCACTATGAGTCAGATCCGACTCAGTGGCAGCAAGTTTAGATTTTTGGTTTCTCAACTTCCCGGACCTATATTACTCTGTTTCTTCTACCAATTTTTGTCATCTGTGCTTCTGTATTTACTCTGAACTTGTGTTCTGTATTTTGTCTCTAATTCTACAAGTGTAGTACCAATAAAAAGTTTTATTTAATTATGATTCCCCCCCATAAATTGTATAATTAATTTTATACATACCTGCATATTCTCTGAAGATACTGGGGAGGTGTTCTTAAGCTATTGTGTCTAGTCTAGAATGTATCTTTTCAACAGAGAAGAAAGACGAGAAATCCAGTTTTCTGTTTGTCTTGGCCTTTATCTTTATAACACAGGTTCCTGATGATCTTCTTTTGCCTTTTCCTATATAAAGTACAATAGAAATGAGGCTAAGAACTAAAAGTTCAAAGAAAGAGCTTTTAACTTAATCAGGTTTACTGTGGAAAGAGAAAACGGAAAACTGGCCAAGTGTCACAAAACTCACAAAAGATAAGGTGGAATATTCATTACTCTGGAGTGCCAATACCCCACAGTATTTGCCCGGTTCCCTCAAAAGGATTTCTTTAGAGAAGACTCTCTTGTTCTTTATTCTGTCAGTAGTTAAGTTCATGTCTTCAGGATGTTTTGCCTTAGAGAATATTGATACAAAGACTAAATCATTCCTGTATTCCTGCCTCTTTCTTGCTTTCTGATGTACCTGAAGTTTCTGAGTTCAGAGATTCATTGAGGTTTGATTGGCTTCTACTTGTCTTACAATTCTTTCCTTACATATCCAGGGCTGTAACTTTATGGCTCTGCTTCTTTTGAAAACTAATTTATCTCTTTTTTTTTTTTTTTCTTAAAAATAAAATTAATTTACTCATCAAATTCTGACTCGCTTCTCATCCTGATTATTCTTATGGCTCTATCTATATTTCAGTTCATTACTATTATTCTCTTGGCATCTGATGAAAGAGCATTTATACACATGTGTTCTTAGTACTTCATCTGGAATGAGAAGTAATCTTCAAATGTATTTAATCAACTTAGTAAGTTGTTTTATTGTATGTTATCTTTATAGTCAGTTTTTGATCATGTTTAGAACAAGATTCATTGTAAATGAACACATAAAAACAGCTATCTGCACCTATGCACATACAGCCATAAATACACATACAGCCATAGCCATGAGTGCTGAGGAATTGTTTTCTGATGCCAGGGTTAAAATTCAGGACACTTTTTGAGGATACATTTCAGTGAGGAAATTTGGTCAAGGTCTTCAGGTAAGGACAATACCAAGAAAAGGTAGTCACTGATAGTGTACTTTGGGCTGAAGCAGAGACCATGAAAATTGTAAGAGTACTAGGAGAGCCTAAACACACTAGGTTTTTAGGAAAGGGTTTATAAATCAGGGATGAAAGTAGTACCAGACATTGCCTTAACTTGAAATCAGGAAGTTTGGGTTTAAATTCCAAAACTTGTATATTCTAACTGTGTGAAATCTAATTCTCAGACCCTCATTTATTTAATTTGTTAAACATTAGAGGTAAGTTATGAATAATAAATGAGATAATATTAATTACAGATCTAAAAGCAAAAGCAGATGCTCAATTAAATGTTACATTTCCATATCATTTTATCATTGTTGTTGTTGTTATGTGCCGTCGAGTCGGACCCGACTCATAGCGACCCCTCCTTGGGTTTCTGAGGCAGTATCACTATGGAAGTAGATTGCCCCATCTTCCTTCCAAGGAGTGGCTGGTGGTTTTGAACCACCAGCCTTCTGGTTAGCAGTCAAGTGCCTTAGGCACTATGCTACCAGTTGTTGTTGTTGTTGTTATGTGCCGTCGAGTCGGACCCGACTCATAGCGACCCCTCCTTGGGTTTCCGAGGCAGTATCACTACGGAAGTAGGATTGCCCAACCTTCCTTCCGAGGAGTGGCTGGTGGGTTTGAACCACCAGCCGTCTGGTTAGCAGGCAAAGTGTCTTAGCCACTATGCTACCAGAGCTCCTCATTTTATCATAGTTTTGCCAATATCTGGACCAATTATATAATTTTTCCTCTCTCCTCTTAACAGCTCTAATTCTTTAATCGATGTCCCCTAGTTTTCATCTTTACCACCCTGCTAAAAACTCCTTGGCAGGGTCGCTCACAGCTGAAAGCATAATATTTACACCATGATCCTTCACATAAACCAAAGACCCCTTCTTTGTCAGCTGAGAAGTTCAGACTACTATGTAAGTTGTTACCACAAATAAATTTAAATTAGCTGTAATATTAATGCCATCTGCTAAGGAGCTTTCGATAGATTATCATAGAGGCAGGTTAAAGCAAATACAACCTGTCTTCTTTGGTTTGAGTTAGACCTTGTCTCAACCTTTCTTCAAGCCATGCTGAGTTTATTCACAATGACCTGAATATTCCTTATTGTTTGCATGTGTTTGGTTTTACTTTCCCCAGACAGTTCAGTCTTTCAAGACTAGCTCAGGTATCTGCTATGTGAATTCTCTGATCCTCCCAAGAATAGTACATAACTCCCTTTCTTTGTATCAACTCTTTAGCTAAATATACTTATCACTGCCTCCCTATAAGGTGGACCTTGGGAATGCATTGCTTTATAATTTTTATTAAAATTTTTATATGTTCTTATACGCAGACCCCCATGTATAGAATGACATAAAAAGACTGATTTTAAAATGACTGCTACACAAATTTTTAATAAAATGCCTGTGATTTATGACTTATTCATAAACCTTGACTCAGTAACCATACAGTATTAAGATAGAATAAGTGGTGGTGACAGTGGCAGTGATGAAAGGTGGTGAAATACAGTAGGACTTCTCAGGCACCTTGATCCTTCCCAACATGAGCTGTCACTGAGAAGAATTTCTTCCCTTTTTCTCTCCATATCACTCTATTGTCCTGAACTTACGCAGTAGAAGCTCAATGAACACTCATAATTAGTTTGGATTATGAACTAATTCAGAGAAGTATTAAGGTCAAGTTTACATCTGCACAGTCTAAAACAATTATAAAATAAACCAAATAGTGAACTATTATAGCAACATTTACCATCTTAAAAATAAGGAAAAACCATTCTTTGCCACTTTGAAGGTAGCTTTGGTAGCATAGTGCCTAAGGCACTTGACTGCTAACCAGAAGGCTGGCAGTTCAAACCCACTAGCCACTCCTCGGAAGGAAGATGGGGCAATCTACTTCCGTAGTGATACTGCCTCGGAAACCCAAGGAGGGGTCGCTATGAGTCAGGTCTGACTC
>NW_006921672.1:1148167-1149481 GCF_000298275.1 Orycteropus afer afer
TGCACTAAAAATAAAATGGGTGGCTAATTGTTTCCATGAAAAACTGCCTCCTTTGCCATGAGACCAGAAGTGGATGGTGCCCAATTACTGTTACTGAACATTCTGATCAAAGATGCTATAGAAGAATCCTGATCTAAAAGGAGAAAATGCAGAATAGAATTTCAAATTCTCATGGAATCCAGACTTTCTGGATCGGAAGCTGAATGAACCCCTGAAACTATTGCCCTGAGATAATCTTTAAACAATTAAACCAAAAATATTTTCTGAAGTCTTTTTAAAACCACACAAGTTTAGCTTAACTAATAGAGAATGTCTACCTTGAGTATCAGGTTCTTTTAAGAACTGCCTATATGGGATCACATTGACAGTAGCAACTCAAAAGATTACATAGGAAGCTTAGGGGGCAGTGAGTGTATGTTAATTGGGGAGTAGCAACATAGAAAAGGAGAGTGAGAGTGGTTGTACAACTTGAAGTATGTAATTAATATCACTGAATTGTATGTGTAGAAATTGTTCAGTTGGCGTGCATTCGACTGTATCTTTCCTCAATAACAACAAATAATAAGATTATAAATGTGTGTGTGTGTGTGTGTGTGTGTTTGTCTTTAAATCCTGGGCTCATGTTCACTACATGCACCAGATACATGGAATCTGAATGGAGTGAAAGGAAAGGAAGGAATACCTTATTCACAGCTCCCATCTCAAGGAATACCTTATTCACAGCTCCCATCTCAAGAAGATCTAAGGGATGTAGGTTCTTTGAGTGGAGTGGCAGACATTTATATGCATATATATAATATATGTGTATATACTGCTATTTCTCTTTCTCTTTTTGAATCTGTGTAAGTTAAAGATATATATGTTTCATTACAATGTACATTCTGTCAAGGGAAGGATTTTGTTGTAATTTTAATCACTGGCATTCTCCATTACTTAGAACAGTATCTGTCACATAGTGGGCACTCAAATATTTATTAAATGCATGAGTGCAGGTCTACAGTATGTGTACATTTATGCCCACGCAAAACTGAATAGATTAATTTCCAGTCCCCTTACATGAAGAGAATTGAATAGCCTTATCTAAAATCTGTTCTTTAATGGCTCAAATGTGTTCAGAACAAAAAGAGGCAAATGAGAATCCATTAACCTGACTATATTAAAATGTGCCATCTCCATCTTGTCATATCTACCAAATATACAGTCAGTGAAATCACCTAAATCAACTCATCCTCTTACTATTAGCCTTGCAATTTTATACAAACTTATATAGAAAAAAAAAATTCTTGATCTTCGACTAGCCAAAGAGTCAAGATA
>NW_006921672.1:1150391-1151954 GCF_000298275.1 Orycteropus afer afer
TGGAAGCAGACTCCTTCCCCTTTCTCCCTCAGAGCAGCAGGTGGATTTGAATCACTGACCTTCTGGTTAGCAGCTGAATGTATTAACCACTGTACCACCAGAGTTCCTTCATGTAATAGCACACAGCAATAAAAATATAACAGTTTGGATGAATCTTAATGTCATTACGCTGAGTGGAAGAGGCCAATCTCAAAAGGTCACCTACTATATGATTCCATTTGTGTGACATTCTGCAAAAGCCAAAATTATGGTAGAGATCTGACCAATAGTTTTCAGTGATTATAGAGGTGGGAGAAGCATCTAGCTATGAAATGACAGAATGAGGAGTATTTTTAAGGGTGATGGAGCACTTCTGATTGTGGTGATTTAAAAATATGTATAAATTTGTGTATTCTCATTGTGATGGTAGATACACAAATCTGGACATGTGTTACAAGTCACAGAACTATGTACACATCAAAAGTCAATTTTACAAGTGTGGGAGTTTGAAAATAATAAAAGTCAAATTATATGAACATCTATAGAGAGGCAGGACTTTTTCTGGAATTAAAACCTAGAATAAAGTTTCCTCTGTGAATGTGCTTTAAAGAACATGTGCAATGAAGTGAACAACATGCAAATACATTCATGTGTGACTAGGATGTCTCAACAATCACCAACCAGGCATATAATTCAATCAAGTTTATGTTAATGTATCTTGGTAGCTCCAGGTCTCTTTCTGCTTATATTGAACTTTCAGTCCCAGCAGAGATTATCTTTTTTCCTCAAATATTTCCATCTTTGCATTCAGGAAGATGTTCTGATGATTTCTCAAAGGCAAAAGCAGCTGTGTCAGGGCACTATCATGGGCTGAGGGAGACTGAACTCATTTACTGTCTTAATTGCAACTGTCTCAATGGTGATCCAGTCAATGTCCTGCTACAAAGGTAGCTAGATCATGGGTGATTCCATCAACAGATGTCACACTGAGCCCCAGAAGGACTGGAGTTCTGACTCCTTCCTGCCTTACAATAACTCAGGGACTCTGTCATCTCCTTGCAGTCTGTTGTCCCCTGTGGTAGTTAAGTTTGTGTGTCAACTTGGGTGGCCCTGGTTGAGTGGCTGGGCAGCTGAATGTAGTTATTCCCCATGGTGGGATTGGTGACTAACTCCATGGTGGAATCTATGGGACCAGATGAGTAGCTTCTTTAGGGATGTGGTCTGCTTCCAGCATATAAGAAGCAACCTTGAGTAAAGTGTCCAGATTTTTGGCACACTTGAACCATGAATGTAGCCAAGTCACTGTTCAGCAGCCTGCCATGCCCTGCTGATCTTGGGACTTTTTCTGGACTTGAATTAGTGGCCTGCCATGTAGTTTGGTGATATCAGGACTGTGTCTTTTCACTTGTCAACCTTGGGTTTGCCAGCCTCATCAGCCAGCTGCTGCCTGAATGAAGAAAAGTCTCCAGCTTCAGTGGGCTGGGAGCAAGAGGCACAGCTGAAGCCCAAGGTCAAGGGGCTTTCACCCAGCCCCTAGAACCTGGCACATTGAACTCAGACTTCTAGCTTCCAAAAAATTGTAAG
>NW_006921672.1:1156799-1172320 GCF_000298275.1 Orycteropus afer afer
ATGGGAAGGAAGTGGGAGGGGAGCTGTTGCATTGTGGTAAACTGTGGTCAATGTCATGAGACAAAGTATATGTAAACTGCTATATGGAAAGTGAATTTGCTCTGTAAATCTTCACCCAAACCACAATAATAAAAGAATAAAAATAAATAAATCCGTGGATTCACTCACACCTCACTTTGAATTCAATTTCTCTTGCTTTTTGGCTAAGTTAACATGTTAGCTAGGTGGTCTTGACCTTGAATTAATTCCTCTGTATCTCAATTTTACTCTGTATAAAGAGGCAATAATAAATAATAGCATCTTGTGCCTAATTAATGTTCTGGTTAAGATTAATTTGAAATATGCATATAAAGTACTTACCATAATTATATGTACAAAATAAATGCTGAATAAATATTAGCAAATACCAATAACATTTGGCACACGCATGCACACACACTGATTTCCATGATCAAATTCATTTTGGCGATATTGGAACAAATTAAGCCAGCTTTAAACACTGTTTCTAGTAAAATGTTAAAATATTGATGTATATTTTGAGGCTTCAGGAAAGTGGTATTGTATAGCATTTCTCAAAATGATTTGAACATAGAACGCTATTTCTCAGAGTATCCCAAAGATCTAGTATAACAATGATTATCCTTTGAAGAATATTACTGCATGCTCTTTGACTTTGCCTAAATTTTGATGACAGTGGCCATTTTGATTTAGCAGTTTTGATGCTGTCATTTTTATGCAGATAATATTTTAATACAAAATATTGACTGATGATATTAAATGGCTTCTTTTAAATTTTTCCACATGACATGCATAGAACATATGCCTGACCATTACCGACTACAATGATCACTTCCTTTTTTATTCATTTCTGTGCCATTTTTGGCATTTCGTGAGTGTGTATGAATTTTATAAACCAAGAATATATGTTGTCTATTTTTATTTGAGTATGTGATCTCATTTCTTTATCCTAAAATCATCAAAACTCTACTGAAACAACTGAAAACAATTTTATTTGACGCCTAACTATGCAGTTGACAGCTGAAAGTAAGAGATTTTTTTTTAATAGACCTACAATTTCCCCTCATCTTTTTACTTTAGTGCCTAATACAGATTCAAACAAACAAAATTACCACAAGCAGGAAGCTTACAAAACACAGATTAATTTGTCATCTAGGTTTTTCAAATGGCAAGCAAAAATAAATTCCATTGGTATTCTGAAATTATTATTGGAAAGTAAATAAGTATGGCCATTATAATGTTCATGGAGTAATTAGTGAATGTGAGAGGCAGATCACTCAGGATATCAGAGAATTGTTAGAAATGAGTCAACATTCTGCTTACAGTTTTTGAAGAGCTTTTCTGAATTGAGCTGGTGTAGTACACATGTCTGTTGGTTGGTTATACAGAATTTGACTGAGATGATGCCTAACTCCTACATCGGCCCTCACTCTGGTTCTGACCAGTTCTCCTCTCTGACCCCTGCTCCCATCCATGAGACTCATCCTAATCCATATCCCTAACCCACATTGTTCCTTATCCCCAGCCATCTGTAGTTCAACCTTATCTTCAGTGACCATACCAGGGATTAGAGTGAGGTTTAGCAATGACATGAGGCTCAGGGATCAGTAAAGATAGTTAAATTTATTTTCTCATTTCTGTGGTATCTCATTTCCCTGTTGTTTTATTGTTTGAATAACTACTTTTCAGATTCTTTGCCTGTTTATCCTCCTTAGGCCCAAGTTTCAATGGTTGGTGTCTTTTAGAGGCTAGTCCTAGATCTTATTCTTACTCTATATTTTCTCCTTGGGAATCTCATTCACACTCAAAGCTTCATTTATCATTTATAAAATGATAACTTAATTAGGATTCAAAACTTAGGTTTTTCATTGAATTAACATAAAAAATTAGACTATTGAATCGAACACACATGCATTAGTGATCTTAGCCAGATCAAGCTTTACTAATAATTTCAGTAAAGATCCAAAGTGCCCCTACGTCCTTTTTGGCCACATTAGGGCATCTTCTGTCTCAGGCTTAACAAATGAGGACTTACAGTAATGTTTGTCTACATCACTTACTCACAAGGAGCAACAAAACATCTCTATTTTATTTTCCAATAGTGGCATGACATTTTTCAAGGCTCCATGTTCATTTAGTGATAGATTCCACATTTGTTCACCATAAGCCATCTGAGACACACTGGGCCCATCTGCTAAAAGTATTACATAGATAGGAACTCACCTGCTAGTAAACATTAAAACAAAAAAAAGCAAACACACTGCCATCGAGTCAGATCCACTCATAACTACCCCTCCTTGGGTTTCCGAGGCGGTATCACTACAGAAGGAGATTGCCCAACCTTCCTTCCAAGGAGTGGCTGGTGGCTTTGGACTGCCAGCTTTCTGGCATTATGCCACCAGAGCTCCTGGTAAACACTATTAGTGTGTTTACCATGATGTCTGTCTGTCAATGGCATATGTACAAGTAGATTTGATCAGGCTACCTTTCTTTCTTTCCTGGGTATCTCTCAGTAAATGTTAAGAATGGACTGTAGGTGTGCTACTAACCCATTTCTTCTCAGCCACCTACTCAAGGTGTGGTGGTAACAAAGTTCTTCCATGCCTTATTCTCTTCTGCAAACTAAAGGTAGGAAGAGTACTTTCCTCATAAGGTTGTTATGAGGATTAAATGATTAATATATATGGTTCTAGAAGAATGTATGGCACTTGGTGCGTGCTCTGTTAATAGCACATATTATTATAGTTCTAGTCTAAAACTCTCTACTGAAGTTCAGAATTCAGCTTGCTTGTCAACTTCAACTTGGATATTTCACAGGGATTTCAAATTCACATACAAAACGAAGTTTATGAATTCTTCCCTTATCCATCAAACCCACCACGAATTCTGCTTCTGCTACATGATTCTATTAGTGAATAACACAGGCATTATATAGCAGCTCATTTGACTGCTAACCAGAAGGCTGGCGGTTCAAACCCACCATCCACTCCTCAGAAGGAAGGTTGGGCAATCTACTTCCATAGTGATACTGCCTCGGAAAGCCAAGGAGGGGTTGCTATGAGTATGCTCTGACTGGATGGCAGTGCATTGCGCTGTGTACTAGAAAATTAGAGGTCCTGCAAGACTCCTTCCTTTCCCATTTACCCAGATAACCAGTTATTACCAGTTTGTGTAGATGGCTACTCCTGTCGACTTATCTAACTCCATTGCAAGCGTGAAAGCAAGGCTCCCCTAATCTTTGACCTGGATTAAAAAGCATATCCATTAGCTTAACAAAATCCATTAATAAACTCTACATTTTCCCACATGCAAAGCACAAATCCAATCATATTACTATTCTATTTAAAGTGGTGAGTTGTTGCCCATCACTTTTAGAATATAGGCCAAAATCCTTTTTCCTCTTTGGGTTCCTACTTCAGTTTTTAACTGTTAATCCATTAACTGTTCCTTTCTTCTTCCTGCCTCAGACCCCCGTGTATCCTTTTCAGTACTTGGAATGCTTGCTTCAATCCCTGTCCCTTGACCCAATGAACCAGTAAACACAGTCACTGTCAAGTTGATTCTGCCTTTGCTCTCCCATGTGTGTCAGAGTAGAACTGTACTCCATAGGGTTTTCAGTGGCTGAGTTTTCAAAAGTAGATTTCCAGGACTTGCTTTCAAGAAGCCTCTTGGTGGATTTGAACCTCCAACCTTTAGGTTAGCAGCTGAGAGCCTTAACTGTGCTGCTCAGGAAATCCTTTGACTCAGTCTTCCTCATTCTTCAGAGCTCAGCATTCCTCATTCTTCAGCTCAGAGGCTCAGCCACTTCTTTAGGAAATGTTTTCTTAACTCCCAAGAAAAACCAAGTATTCCCGTTACATCCTTGTTATTACAAACATATTTTTTCCCCCTCATGGACTTCATCCAATTAAAATTTAAAAGTTTGAAATTATTAGTTCAGGTGTGTTTCCCCAGTAAAAAGGAAGCTCCGTAGAGGAAGGCCTTGTTGTTCTTGTTTACTGATGTGTTTTCAGAACGGAACTCAGCCCTTTGCTCCTGCTGATCTTGATTCAAATTTTGAGTGATACAAAGCTTTTTAGTCCTAGTAAAAATGTTGGTGTGTGAAAAATCACATCAAGTGGCTGCCCTAAAATGTCATTACTCTAATTGTTTTATGGCAGAAAATATTAAATACAGAAATGCACAAATGTTTTACAATGTAAACTTCTGACTAATTCTCCAGGGAACCTTAGTCCTATGTAACTAAATTACTTAATATGCTATATGGAATGTTTGGAAATAAGCTATAAATATTGGAATCTGGAATCCAGCTGCCCAAAATCATGATTTTTTATTTAGAAGAGTTGGTTTAAACCACTGTCTCTAAATTGCATTAGATAGAACATTAGATAGAACAGTAGTGAAACTATCTCGAAGGATAACACTGTTCTGTTACCATAGCAGTAGGCCTTGGATCTTGGTCTGTCCAATATGATTTCAGGTCAAATAGCATAGCTGACTTTTTTAAAATAGCAAATGGGATAAGGAGCAAGATTTGGAAAAATCAGTGACGTGTAACCACCTAACTAGCCAATCAATAATGACTCGGACCCTTGCGGTTTCAATTAATATTATACTCTGTGTAAACACCATTTCCCAGAGTGTTATTTTGATATTACACTACTGATCCCACTACTGGTTACTGTCCAGAGTCAAAGGTATCAGAAAAACCAATATAAACTGAAAAACAGTCTCATTTTTATTCCTAACAGACTTCTCCATATATTATTGACAACCATCATTACTGATCTATCTACCTAAATTTGGCCTCTTTCTTAGCAGTGTGTTGTCCTGAAAAAAATGTAGACTTGCAATTTTTAGAAAAGGAAGTCAAAGTACAATTTAAAGGCTATGTCTAGGAAACTACTGAATCTATAAGAGATACAGAGAATTACTGCTTTTGAAAATAATAGACTCTTTTTACCTGAGGCTATTCAAAAGTGTTATGTTTTTGGTTTTTTTTAATCAACAAAGGTATATTAATTGGCAACAATTAAACCCATTAACCTGAGTAGAAACTGAACTGTCTGGGTGACCAAAAATTAAAAAAAAAAAAAAAAAAACTTTATTGGACAAATTTTCAAGTTGTGTTTTTCAATAAATTGTGGAATTATTACTGGTACTAAATCAGAAAGAAGTTTTGGAACCAGTAAACTTCTGGGCACTTTTTCTTGACTGTAAATCTGTAATATGTGTTTCTCGCTTTCTACAAGCCACTGGAAACTGAGAAGTATATTTCAGTTTCAGTCTATTCATTATGATAAACAACACCCACAAATTCCATAGGTCATGTTATTCTCTACGTTGATCCTCTGCTTTCCTAGCTTAATAGTTACCTAATTTTTTCAGATGAATCTTTCAGTCTTTTAATTCATCTTTGATAAAACACACATACATACACACTTATCTTTTTGTTAGGAAAGACAAAACAACTTCACTTATTTCACCATGTGGGTAAAACAGATAGCCTCTTGGACAAACTTTGTAAAATGGGGACACTTAGTTTGTGTTCCATGAGTGAATAATGCCATTTTGCTATAGGTGGATACAATGTCTTGGCAGTCAGTAATCTCCATGTACAGTCCCAAGTGGTCTCATTTTTGAAATCCCTGAGTAGCATTTTCAATATTCTTGGATCGATAATTTATCCATTTTTTAAACTTGTCCTCCAAGATTCATTTTTCTTTGCTTCTCCAAAAACTTTTCTGTTCCCTCTCCTTTCAAAGTGATTTTTCTGGCTGACCACTTTACAAAGGAGAATTTTAACTATCACTGCAAATTAAATTCATGGAGAACAGTGAAATACACAACCAAACATACCAGAATGATAAAGCCTCAGATTCCACTAATTTAGTTCCCAGACCTGTACATTTTTCATTTATACCAATACTTATGGGATAAATCACCCTAAACTGCCTAAATTCTTAGTTCACTTTACAGATGTAGATGTTCTCAGACTCTTATGTTCTCAAGGTAGTTCTGTTCTTTTCTTCTGTAACTAAATTTTGTACTCCTTTATGAATAACATTTTTGAGAAGAAAAAGGATCTTTGGAGGTGAGAATTTTCATTTTAGGGTGTTCAAATTTATCATTTTCTTATACTGAATTTCCTCAGAAGACAACCAGTCCATTTCACTGATATTCTTGTGACACCAGATGACTTACAAAGATCATGGTCCGGGTTTTGTGTATGGATTTAGTAACTTTATTATTGAAAATTATGACCAAATAATTTTCAGAAATCAGTAATGCTTACCACAGGTGGGCACTGTAAGCTAACTGTATGTTTGTATGTATTTATGTATAGCAAACAAACTAAACAAACAGACAAAAAAAATCCATCTTATTGTACTTCTGCATTTTTTTTTTTTAACTTCTAGAATAAAGACACAAGCCTCTCAAACTATTTCAGGAGAGAACAAAAGGGAAAAAATGACATGTGGTCCAGGCTCTGTGAATAAGCACACTTCTCTCTGGGTTTTCAGGGTATAATAGAATCTGCAGTAACTCTGTGAAGCAAACACAGAATGGCTAATAGCAAGACAAGTTCCTCAGACCTGTGTCTTCAAAGAAACAGGGAAGAAACTCACTCCTAGCCTATGAGGATATGGACACTACTGTGGAACCCTAAATGGGTCAGAAAGCATTAATATCCTATAATTTGAAAAGAAGGAATATTCCTCAGGGTCAGAGGAGTATATCAATTAGAAGACATCAGTGAAACATCTGTAATAAAGTACAACCAAAACTGTTATGAAGCAGCTCAATTTGACATTCTTTTAAAAATTCCCAGAAAGTCCATCTTTTCACTCAGAAAGTCTAAGGACAGTAGACTTACTCAATTCTAAATTGTTACTGCTCCTCTAGACCAGTCTCTTATCTTCTGTCATATTGACTAATTTAAAACTAGAACCACATAAGTGTAGAACTAGAAGGGGAGCTCTGGTGGTGTAGTGCCTAAGGCATTTGACTGCTAGCCAGAGGTTGGCAGTTCAAACCCACCAGCCACTCCTCAGAAGGAAGATTGAGCAATCTACTTCCGTAGAGATAGCACCTTGGAAACCCAAGGAGGGGTCACTATGAGTCAAATCCATTGGATGGCAGTGAGTTTTTTGAGACCTAGAAGAGCTCAAGGATATAATCCACATTATCCACCCTTGTTTTTACTAGTGATGAATATGAGAATGCAAAATTTTGGTGACTTGTCCAATATTAAACAGAATTTTAGACATAGATTGATATTAGAACCCACAGCAAAATCTTGTGGTCCTTGTTTGTAGAGGTTTTATCTTACTCATCTCTGAGTTCTTAGAACTCAACACAATATCTTATACATTATATCCTCAATTATTTTTGCATGAACAGTCAATTTATTTTATTTATTGCTTTAACCTAGTGTTCTGGTTACCTAGGGCCACTCTGACAGAAATATACCGCAAATGGGATGGCCTTATCAAACAGGAGTTTATTCTCTTACAGTTCAGGAGGCTAGAAGTCCGAGTTCAAAGTGCCAGATTCTAGGGGCTGGGTGAAAGCCCCTCAGCCTTGGGGTCCAGCTCTGCCTGCTGCCCCTAGCCCACTGGAGCTAGAGGCGTTTGTTCAATCAGACAGCTGCTGGCTGCTGAGACTGCCAAGCCCAAGATTGACAAGTAAAAAGGAACAGTCTCAATGTTACCAAACCACATGGCAGGCCATTAATTCAAGTCCGTTATAAGTCCCAAGGTCGGCAGAGCATGGCAGGCTGCTGAACAATGACATGGTTACATGCAGGGTCCAAGTGTGCCCTAAGCTAGAGACCGTTCCCAAGGCTTCTCCTTATACACAGGAAGCAAATCACATCCCTAAGTCAGCTACACAGCTGTTCACATTATATTCCACCATGGAGTTGCTTACCCGTCTCATCATGGGGAATACTACATCCAGCTGCCCAGCCACTCAACCAGGCCCAGCCAAGTTGACACACAAACTTAACGACCACAGCTGGTGATTTTCAAACTATGGTCTTTAGACAAGTAACATTGGATACACCTTGGAATTTTTTTAGAAATGTCAATTCTTAAGGCCACACCCCAGACCTAATGAATTTGAAACTCTGATAGTGGGGTATAGTAGTCCGTATTTTTGAAGTTTTCCAGATGATTCTGATGCACACTGAAATTTGAGAATGAATGGTAAGAGATTGGAATTCAACCATAGTTAGAACTACCTACCTAAGGAATTTTAAAACCTAGCAATGCCTGGAGCACACTCCAAAACAATAAATTAATAAAATCAAAATGTCTGTGGTTGATCTTGGGCATTGGTATTGTTTAAAGCTTCAAGATGATTATTTTTTGCAGCTAAAGTAGCAAACTGCATTCTCATCTCAAAATTCGTGTGTGTGTGTGTGTGTGTGTGTGTGTGAGAGAGAGAGAGAGAGAGAGAGAGAGAGGGAGAGGGAGGGAGGGAGGGTGTGAAGAAATAGCTGGCCTCAGAAGACTCTGAAGCAAATTCAAATTAGCTTCCTAGGAGGTAGTTGTGTACTACCTGAATATTATAATTATATACCATCACCACACTGTAATCAAAGTAGGTCTGATTTTGCCTCCCTCAATGCCAAACACCTTCACCAAACCTCATTCTTCTTGAAATTTCTTTTCTCCTTATCTCACAGTCTTCCTCCAGTAACTCTTAAATTATAACCCAGTTTCTCCAACTAGATTTATAAAAAATGTATAAATGCATATTCCTAAAAGGCTTGAAAAAATTTATTTTCTACTTTCTACTCTAATATCTAGCCTCATCAGTCTTCACAATAGTTATTTTTTTTCCAGATATAATACTGATGCTAACTAATTAAATCTTGTTTTCAAAGTTCTCCCCCAAATAGCATATCCCAACTGGTTTGCCATATTTTTTGCAAATTGTCTCGTTATGAGATAATCCACATTAACGTGTTTCATTAACACTAAAGATCTGTATTAATGTTCTATATTAATGCTAGTAACTGGAATTTAAGTTCCTGGAGGACAGTAAATGTATTTATTTACCTTTGTATTCCCAACACCTCAAAAATTCCTGGGCAGTGTAGACCTCAATTAGTTTATTTTCAGTAACTTATTTCATTGGTTAATGAATTTACTGTAAAATTAAGTCAGCACAACAAATAATTTTTTTAAATGGCTGTAATAACAAACTTTTTTAAAAAATAGTCACAGAATCATGTATAAAGCATAATGCGTACAATAATAGAACATTTGCAAAAGTTAATGGCAAAATAACAGTGGAAATAATGATAACTTGAAGAATCAGGAGTGTGTTAGGAAAATATGATTAAAATTACTTTGAAAATGTAGAACTTGTAATTGCATGATCACAGTTGAATAAAGATGTTGATGATGATGACAACAAAGAATATAACTGAAGCATTATCTCCACAATCCCGTCTAAACAAATACTTAGAATGTCTGGAAATCAGATTAATTTCCCAATAGTTCTGATCAAGAGTTCTTTTGTGAACTGTTTACCAGTAAAGAAAATTACAGTAAAGAAAAAGTCCGCAAATGGGACTTTGAATTCAGGCATATTTGTGATGAAAGTTTTTATCTGTCCTTGATTGTCGATGGGACATTGAGTAGATTAAGTGACTTCTCTGAGATCCTATTTCCTTGTTTAGGCAGCTGTCGATGAAATAAGGTCACATATATAAATTGCCTGGTAGAAGGCTTAGCACATAAAAGATGCTCAAATAATTTCAGTTTTCTTTCTTCTTTTCTCTTGAGGATTTTCACACTTTCATTTAAGTAAAATCATGTTATTTCAATTAACTGTATTCCACTTAATTTGAGACAGCAAAATTTAAAACCTGGGATCAAGCTTTTCAATAGCATTTCTCATCATAATTGCTTCATAAGCTTTTGTCCTGAGGACTGATTCTATATTCTTTGTTCTTTTGCTGATTGTTATTTCATACTTGTCTGAGGAGCAGAGAGAGGAATATTTAAGAACTGAAATACAGGAATGCTGAATTCTACCTTGTTTATTTAATATTTTAGTAGTCATCACATCACCGTCATCTTTTGTTAATTATTAGTAACCAAACCCACCATTGTTGAGTCTGTGCAACCTGTAGCAACCCTATAGGACAGAGTAGAATTGCCCCCTGGGGTTTCCAAGGCTGTAAATCTTTAAGGAAGTAGATGGCACATCTTTCTCCTGTGGAGCGGCTTGTGAATTCGAAGTGCAGAACTTTTGGTTGGCAGCCAAGCACTTTAACAACTGCCCTAGTAGGGCCCACTTATTTCACAGTAAAACACTGTGAAAAGCCTCGATCCTCCATCCCTTCCCAGAATATTGTATTTGAATAAACACTGTAATTCGGAATAAAATGTTTTCCCTCTACCTATATGTCATCCATAACCCCTCTGACTACCTCAAGAGCACCAGTGCTCTGAAAAAATAATTTTCACTTAATCTGATGTGTTGTACAAGTTGCCTTAAATTGTTTGTCATACGGTCATTTTGCAGGAGTGAAATCAGCACAGGAAGGACTATTTCCCATACTATTGAGGTAGAATGACTTAGGCTAGAAGTGAGAGATTAATTGATAGAAATGAAAAACATACCTAGGCCACACAGAAAAAATTCTTCTGGAGTGATAATCATGAGCTTGATTATGTTTACTATTTCAGCAAGAGTCAAAAATGCAAATGGCTTTGCCAAACTCTCAGCAGTATTCAGAGTAAAAACTACAGAAATATAAATGGACTTTGAAATAAATAAATGTATTTTCAACACATTTTGATATCCCCGTTTTGATCACTCTTAGGTGGATTTAAGAACATGTTACAGTGAAAACATACAGCGGGACTATGGAGGCTTAGCTGTATCACTGGCTCCTGTCTCTAACTAGTTACCTGTGTCTTGGGGTTCCGGTTACCTCATCTACAAAATGAGAAGATTGGACTATGTGATCTCAAACAGCACTTTCAGACTTTACCAATTTAGAATACAGTACGTTTGTATCAAATTTCACTTCTATGAGTCTTAGTTTACTTGGAAATTCTTAAACTACTGATCATCATTGTGATGTTTGAGGATGTGTTGAAATCTACTCTCA
This sequence comes from Orycteropus afer afer, assembly GCF_000298275.1. NCBI lineage: Eukaryota > Metazoa > Chordata > Mammalia > Tubulidentata > Orycteropodidae > Orycteropus > Orycteropus afer. Next base: position 1,167,955 of record NW_006921672.1, read on the forward strand.
AGGATATTCAAAGCTTGCATACATAACTCAAGATTTATATATTAGGAAAAAAAAAAAAAAAGATAACAGAGCTGTTTATTTTAAAATAAGCATATGTTTGTATCTTACCCAAAAGATAAGATCACACAGTGAAAAGGAAATGAAAGTAATGGTCTGACGGTTTGAATTCATTAGGCTCTGCCTGAGAATAAATTTACATATGTGTCTTACTTGCAAGAATGGGAAGAGAAATCAACCTCCCCTGACCCACTGCTCCTAAATGCCTAACAAAATGCCATCGTTTAATGTTTAATGAATTCCTGCAGGTAAATGGCAGAAGCCAAAATATAATTAGCAAGGTCAACACAGAAGGAATCCCAGGAGGCCCAGTAGAGTAAATCTGAAAGGGTCAGATTCATTAAACATCAGGGATTCTGAAAAGCGTTTCCCTTGAGATATTAGAGGCTTTGAGGTTCCTTCTGCCTGGTTTCTTTTTACGCAGGTATTCTTATGATGAGGAAAAAGTGGGGAGTAATAGCTGCATATTACAAATAGTCCATACATTGCAAGAGACTTTTTACCAAAATAAAACTTGACTCATCTTTGCACAATCTTGCAGTCAAATGAACTGGGGACAGAAAAAAAAAAAGAAAGAATTAGAGGAGTGTGACAGATTGCTCAGAGAATTCCAATACCATTAGTAAGAAATCCAGTCATACTCCTGGGTCAGGAACATGGAGATTCCCTGGGGAGTATCTAGGGCTGAAAAACTGTTTATATTCCAGGCTATATCCAGGGGTTGGAGTACAGTGTGTGGAAGGGAGAAAGAGAATGAGACCATAAAAAGAACCAAAAAACAGGGTTTGAGAAAGAAATGGCTAATGTACAGTAATGCTAAGACTAATTGTCTATACTTGGGCTAAGGGGCTAAACAAAGATGACTTCCAAAATTGGTAGAATAGTACCAAAAATTTAACCAAACTACTGGAAATACAATTAACAGTTATTTCACTAGCCATGACCAAGTTGCTTTCATTGTCTGAAACTTATTTTTCTTGCAATAAGGTTAATATTTGTGGAAGCAGTAGTATATTAAACTTTGCGTTCGAGACTTTTTTGCATTGTTAATGGTTCTCACTCCTTTCTCAACTTCTTACTTGTCTTCATACCAGATTGATGTAAAGAGTGAACCAGAAAGTTCAAAACACAGTTATTTTTATACCTGTAAAAAAAGAGACTATTGCACGTATGCACAATGATTGAATGTTTAATGGTACATAATTGGTAAATGTGCCTCTCTCACAATCTTCTTAATACATCAAGGGGTTTTTGTCTTCTTAACAGAATATACATGTAATAAAACAACAAAGTTAATTGTTAATTGAAGTTAATAGGTAATAGAAGTTAATAGTTTTTAAAGTCCATTTTGAATAGGTTATACATATACCTGAAAAGACACAAAAAGGTTTATGGTGACATCTCTGTCCTACTTCTGTTCTTTACCTACTCAGTTTCTTTCCTAATGGTAGTTGTCCTTCTAATTCCATAAGGACCCTTTTTAAAAAAGTATTTGTTGTATATTCAAATGTATATATTTCCCAAGCCATGTATACACGTATATGTTGTTTATAGACATAATGAAAGGCTATTGTACATCTTACTTTTTATACTTAATCTGTTTTGGAGATTGTTTCATGTCATTTCACAGAGAATGACTGATTCTTTTTAATGGCTCTTAAGTATTCCATTTTATCAATATATAAGAAAAAAATCCAGTTCATCTTAGATGATCAGTTAGTATTTAGATTCAACCTTTTGCTATTACAACCAATGCAAAAATAATATACCTGGAGGTTCATCCTTTCACTCTCGTGTATGTATATGCAGAATAAAGTCCTGGGAATGAAGGTAGGGGTCAAAAAGTTTGTGCATATTTAATATTAATAGGTATTGCAAGTTTTCCTTTGTAACTCTTGTACCATTTTACACTGCTGCCTACAATTTTGAGTTCCTGTTTAGACATATTCTTGCTAATAATAGAATATGTTATCAAAGTTTTCTTTTGTGAATATGATACATAAAAATGCTGCTACATTGTACTCATTGTTTGCATTTCTGCCATAATGGGTAAAAAATGAGCATATTTTTATATTTGTTAAGAGAACTCTAAGTTTCTGCATAGTGGTTAAATTGAATTTCACTTTATATTAATTCATCTATGTTTAATCTCTTTCTTTTGTAATTCATGTTTTCAAAAATTATATTTCCCACTTAGCAAAGGTCCCAGTCTCCATTCAGAAACATCACTAGCAGATAACATAGAGAGTCCATTTTTAGCCAATACCTCTCGCAGGGTGGCGTGACTATGGTCCCTGGGTGATAGCTATGTTGTTGTTGTTGTTGTTATGTGCCGTCGAGTCAAACCCGACTCATAGCGACCCCTCCTTGGGTTCCCGAGGCAGTATCACTACGGAAATAGGATTTCCCAACCTTCCTTCCGAGGAGTGGCTGGTGGGTTTGAACCGCCAGCCATCTGGTTAGCAGGCTATAGGAATGTATTTCTGGAGCCAATATGTCCAATTGTATTTTTGTGTTTCCCATGCTTTTACACATTTCTGGACAGTCTCTAGTTTTGTTTTGTTTTGAGCAGCAGGAACAGCTCTGATGCAGTAGTCCAGATTTGCTGTGTGGTTATAGAAGAGCCTCCAGGAAGCTCAGCCCAGAGGTTATTCCTCCAGAGCTTCAAAGAGTGTGTCACTGTCACTTCGTCTCATTCATTTTCACATAGAATACATGGTTCTTTTTTTTTTTTCCCCTGTTAGTGAACACTTACCTTCATAGTATCTTTACAGATTCTGAATCTTTCCAATTTTTTTCCCTAGATCTGTGAAAGAGATGAGTTATCCTTGGACAAGCTATCCCCAAAAGTTTTGTGTTGGGGAAGGCATGAAATAATAGGCTCCCAGGAATTTTTCCTAGTTAAGATCAAAGCTCATTATAGCATAGGGTTGAATACAAGATTCACCTATTTTAGTCTCTACTTCTCCCCAGCCAACAAAAAGTAATGTTTCTCCTTCACCTTGCCTCACTGACAAACTACTTCCTACAAATATGGCACAACTGTTATTTCTTCATCCAGTACCTTCTCCCCTACCATTCTGTGTTAGCAAATGGTGTACAGAAAAGTATCTACTTTCAGTTTTCACATTATATGTCCTTTATTCCAGAGATGATACTGTTGATTTTATTGCACAGTATAAACCACTTATGTTAGAGAACTGTGCAACACTTGTTTGATTTGGGTAAACACAGCTATAGGCATACCTTCTGGTGTCTCATAGTTTCATTGACAGTATTGTCCACAATTTCTGAGAGAACAAGGAGCAATACCATCTATACTCTGCCATTTTATTAACCACATTGTGATAACCTTTGGTGGTATAAAGTATTTTTCTCATAAGCACAACAAGGAATAGAAGTAAATTTATTTTCAGAGTGTACTCTGGGTATGAAAAGTGATTGATTCCATGTTTATTTATTTTTACCACCAAAATGAGTAGACTAGGATTATTATAAAATATGAAGGGAATTGGCACTGCTGAAGCACATCTCTGGTGTTTTCAGGTTGGTTTTGCCTAATTAAACCTAATGTTATTTTGTTTACATTTTAAGTCCAAGTAACTGTCTATTTTTAGGAGCTGTGGTAGCATACTGCCTAAAGGCACTTAACTACTAATCAAAAGGTTGGCAGTTCAAACCCACCAGCAACTCCTTGGAAGGAAGGTTGGGCAAATTACTTCCGTGATAATACTGCCTTGGAAACACAAGGAGGGGTCACTATGAGTTGGGTCCAACTCGATGGTGAATAACAATAAACTATCAATTTTAATAAGCAATTGGGATAATGTTAAACATTGCCTTTAGCAGAAATCAATTATGAGAAAACAAAAACTTGGGAAGGTCTGCATTCAAGGTGAATTCAAGAATCTAGCCATCTTGGCATGGAGAAGGGAAAACCTAAATATCTATGTTTGTCAGAGACCAAAAAAGAAAGAAAGGTTGGCTGTTTGTGTTTTGTGACTAACACTCTTTGCACTCTGAAATCACATATAATAGTAGAAAGAATACCACAAAGATGTTTACTTGTGTTTTATTGACTATGCAAAAGCATTTGATTGTGTGGATCATAACAAATGATGGATAACACTGAGAAGAATGGGAATTCCAGAACACTTGATTGTACTCATCTGGAACCTGTACAAAGACCAGGCGGCTGTCATTCGAACAGAACAAGGGGACACTGCATGGTTTAAAATCAAGAAGGGAGTACATCAGGGTTGTATCCTTTCACCATACTTATTCAATCTGTATGCTGAGTCAATAATCC
>NW_006921672.1:1172420-1173713 GCF_000298275.1 Orycteropus afer afer
AAAAAAAGAAAAAATTTCAACCAGGAATAGGGAAAAGAAAAAATGCTGAAAACTAGGACCTGGGAGGGGAAGATTAAGAATAATAGTAAAAAGGACAAAAGTATTAATAATAATAGTTGTTTTTAAAAAAGACAAATACAAGCAAATGAATCACCAGAAAAAAGTGAAAAAGAAAAAAATTAAAAAGAGGAAAGAAAAAACAATCGGTGGAGGACAGGGCAGGGCACCCAGGCTCCATCTGAGCATACAGACTGTGATGGAGTTTTTGTGGGCCCAGAAGGTGAGTGGGAGTGGGGGATGGCCGTACCTCCATTCACCAAGCAGGTGTGTGGTATAAGAGTAACAAGAGGAATGTGGTACCTTTTCAGTCTTACAGGTCCAGAGTGTCCTTGGGATTGTTGGAAAGCAGAACATGTTCTTAAGTCCCAGGAATCGGTGAGAGCACTGTCTCTTTAAATATCCAAAATAGTCAAGCTGCTTTTAAACCTTCAGAATGGCAGCAACCTCTGGACCGGCAAAAGTCCACAGCTCAGCCTGCCTTTCTCTTCACCTTCTCCATTTATTCCCCAGCCACCAGAGCAGTCTTCTGCTCAGTCCCTGGCTAGCAGAGCTGATTTTTAGCTGATTCTTAGGTCCTACCACCACTCTGGAATCTCCAAGCTGTCTGTACTGTCAGAATCACTCAGGATTGCTGCAAGACCGCAGCTCCTTATATTTCCTTTTTTGGTATTTCCATGCAAATTCCTCTGCTAGTTGGGGTTTAGTCCACTTCTATACCCTTCCCTTCAAGGCTCAGGGGTCCAAAATTATCTTCTGTGTCTGTGTTAATTGGTTTCCCTTTTCTTTGTTGAAGAGGATCTATACAGTCAGTTTCTGCCTAGTCCACCATCTTGAGGGAACTCTGAGTGATTCATTTCTTATCTTACCTGTTCTTAATATTTTTATGAAAATTGTGGTCAAAGTTTCTATAATAGAATCCTTATCAAAATGGAGCAAATGTGGAACAGAATTCCAAATTCTCATTGCATCCAGACTTTCTGGAGCTGAGGCTTAATGGACATCAAAACTATTGCCCTTAAGTAATCTTTAAACTTTAAACCTTAAACCAAAAATATCTTCTGAAGTCTTCTTTAACCTAAACAATGTTGTTGTTGTTGTTATGTGCTGTGGAGTCGGACCCGACTCATAGCGACCCCTCCTTGGGTTCCCGAGGTGGTATCACTATGGAAGTAGATTGCCCCATCTTCCTTCTGAGGAGTGGCTGGTGGGTTTGAACTGCCAGCCTTCTGGTTC
>NW_006921672.1:1173813-1174480 GCF_000298275.1 Orycteropus afer afer
ACCTCTTTCAAGTGCTGAAGAGCAAAGATGTCTCCTTGAGGACTAAGGTTTGCCTGACACAAGCCATGGTATTTTCAGTTGCCTCATATGCATGTGAGAGCTTGACAGTGAATAAGAAAGACCAAAGAAGAGTTGATACTTTTGAGTTGTGGTGCTGTTGGAGAATGCTGAACATGCCATGGACTGCTAAAAGAACTAAAAAGTCTGTCTTGGAAGAAGTGTGGCCAAAATGCTCCTTGGAAGCAAGAATGGCCAGACTTGGTCTCACCTACTTTGGTCATGTTGTCAGAAGGGGCCATTCCCTGGAGAAGGATGTCATGCTTGGGTAAGGTGGAAGGTCCATGAAAAAGGGGAAGGCCCTCAACAAGATGGATTGACATGGTGACTGCAGCGATGGGCTCAAGTATAGCAAGGATCGTGGACCTGGTGCAAGACCGGGCAGTGTTTCAGTCTGCTGTGCATAGGGTACTATGACTTGGAGATGACTGGACAGCACCTAAGAACAACGTTGTTGTTTTTATGTGCCATCGAGTCAGACCTGACCCATAGCGACCCCTCCTTGGGTTTCCGAGGCAGTATCACTACAGAAGTAGATTGCCCAACCTTCCTTCTGAGGAGCGACATTTAGAAAGTATAATAAATAACAGAAAGCATAATAAAGTAAGAG
>NW_006921672.1:1180160-1180696 GCF_000298275.1 Orycteropus afer afer
CATTGCTGAAAATTATCCAAAAATATACATGGATTCCTTACAACCATTTTAGTGCTTTTTCCTCTTTAACAAAATTGTCTGTTTTCTTATATGTCTTGGTCTCCTTTAGGCTGTCCCTTCTTATGCAATTAAGTTTTCATTTATTTTTCTGCCATCTCTAAACTTCATATTTCTTTTTCAATGCAATTAACAAATACATTTGACCTCTTTTGGATCTCAGTGTAATTTGGGTAACATGTGAAGACAGAGACAAGGCTTGAGGAAATAAATTAGTTTCATGATGTTTGCTGATATAATTAAAGCAGGCAATGTGATGTTTAAAGGCAATTCAGAGGTGTAAACATGTACAAAAGTTTACAGAACAGTTTGAATCATTCCAGTCTGATCCAGAGTTACATCTACCTACCTTCTAATTACCATCAAAACTACACACAATAATAAAGAGTAAGATCTTTCCAGCAGGGATAGGAAGAATAGGAGAGGACATAGAAACATCTGTCCCAAGACATAAGTTCTTGTCCTCAAGAGCTACATTG
>NW_006921672.1:1185459-1195633 GCF_000298275.1 Orycteropus afer afer
CAGTCAAGTGCCTTAGGCATTATGCTACCCGGGCTCCTAAACTATAGGTTAACTTATTTAGTAGAGAATGTTTGCGTTGTGCATAATATTCTTTTTAGATGAAAGGTTGTAGAGAAAATTAGTTTCCAATTCAACAATTTATACACACTTTGTTTCATGACATTAATTGGATGAATATAATGCTCATCAGAAGAAATACTTATAGTATAGCTTCCATCATTACAGCAACACACAAGCTATCACAGTACAACAGACAGACAGATGAATGGTGGGTCTGAACAATGCTAGTTATTAAATATTTTGACTATGAACTCTGAATAAATAGTTAGGACTTTAAGATTAGCTTAACAGTATATAAAAAAGTAAGGGATATAATACTAGACATTCATTAATTCATCAGAAAACCAAAAACCAAACTCATTGCCATCGAGTTGGATCTGACGCATAGTGACCTCTCTTTGGGTTTCCCAGGCGATATCACTATAGAAGTAGATTGCCCAACTGTCCTTCTGAGGAGTGGTTGGTGGATGTGAACCACCAGCCTTCTGGTTAGCAGTCAAATGCCTTAGACACTACGCCACCAATTCATCAGAAGTTATTAAAAAAATGACATAGGTATTAAGTCAAACTGAGTTTGCAATATCCACTACAAAATCTTCTTCTGGTACTTTTTTTTCCAATTACGTGTGTGCATTATTCTTTCAAAGCCCAAGAAGAGTGCAAAGGAAGAATATGAGGCTTACTTTTAGATAGAATAGAATGCAAATCCTGAATCTATGATCTTGAAAAGTTAATTTAAGTCTCTTTTTCTTCAAAAGTAATATGAGAATCACAAAAGAACAAATATTGTATGATCTCACTTACATGAAATAAACTAAAAACCAAACCAAATTCACTGTCATGAAGTCGATTCGACTCATAGCGACCCCTCCTTGGGTTTCCAAGGCAGTATCTCTATGGAAGTAGATTGCCCAATCTTCTTTCAAGGATTGGCTGGCAGGTTTGAACCACCAGTCTCTGGTTAGCAGTCCAATGCCTTAGGCACTGCACCACCAGAGCTCCTTACATGAAATAAGTAAAGGTATAAAAACAAACATTATTAGTGGTTGCCATGGATGGAGAGGGAGGGGAAAGGGGGATTTTTTCCCCCTTACTGATTTTATTTTATTCCCCTCCCCCCTTTATTTTTTTTTTTAATTTTGCTTAGGGTGCAGATTTCTTTTGCATTCAACAGGTCATGCACATTTGATTTCACTGCCTCTATTACCCTTCCCAACCATCAAAAATTCTCTTTCCCTCTCTTCCCTGTGATTACCCCCTCCCTGTGCCCTTATCTGTTCATTCCTGTCTGTCCAGCTTTCCCTCTGTGTGAATGCTATTCCTTTGATGTCTCATGGCTGATTGATCTAAGGGGTGCATCTCCCTGGGGTAGAGGTTCTACATGTAGGTGAAAGAGGGACTTTTGTTTACTGTGCTTTGAGTTCATGCTATGGTTGTAGAATGATTTGGAAAAGGAAAGTGAGAATGGTTGTACAACTTGAAGAATATAATCAATGTCACAGAATAGTACTCATAGAAATTATTAAGATGAAATATGTTTTATTATGCATAGTTTCATCACAATAAATAAAAAGTAATATTAGGATTATTATCACACCTATGTTACAAAATGTTTATAAAGGTTGAATGAAGTAAACCAGCATTCAGCACAGAGATGCTAGTACATGTGTTAGGTTTGCTGCCCTCTTTTAACAGCTCTTGGAAAGGAAAGGGCTTTAGATAGCAGTCAAAGAAATACTCCCCAAAGAGACTAAGCATAAGTTTGAAATATTTTTCCTTTGGTAACTTGAACCCACAGTCAGAAAGTAAGTCAAACATGTCAAAAATAATCCATTGTTTACTGTTACCTTTTATGTGCCATTTGAAGAATGGAAACAGGCATTTTATACATTATCAAAGTGGCACCATATGCCTGCTCACATTACTGATTTGAGAAACAAGAATTCCTGAAAGGAAATCAATTTCAAACATGGAACAATGCTAAGTCTTGCTACAAAACAACAAATCTTCAACTGGACAGTTTACAGATCATCTTTTAGACCATTATATCATACTGTATCCGACAATCTGACACCTTCTTTTAGCACCAACCCTCTCATAGCAAGAGTTCATTTAAGATGTCCTCAGTAGCAATTAGTTTACAGACATGTTTGACTTTAATACTCAGAAAGCTTGTTTGTTGCAAACACTGGTCTCATATGTACCCTGTAAGTTAAGGAATCAAGTCACCTCTTACCAGACCATTTATACTAGCACTCTGTACATGACTCTCCTTCTGCGTTTCATTCTACAAGTTCTGTTTTCACACCAACACACTGTCTTCAACATCTGAACTACTACTGGCAACACTATCTGTATTATAACCACCTCCACTGCTTTGTCCTCATTACCTCTCTTCATTTTTCTCCTTCCACAACAATGATTCTTCCCTTTGAAATGCTTCACAGGATGAGATAATAACAATGGTATTTGTTTCTTGTTTTTGCATGAATACCATCATTTTTTTTAATTTATAAATCCCAACATATAGTTCATATTCCCTCCCTCATGAAACTTAATGTATATTTTATACCAGAAAAGACTTCAGAGTGGAATAATTTGCATGGTACATTATTTATGATTTAAAAGTGATCAAAGTTTTGGTCTATTTTAAGTTGATTGCATGACTTAGCATGAAGTTGACAGTGGGCATCAAAATGGTTTTCCAGAAATCAGGTTCTCATTGGTTAGAAATCCAGGTGTTTATTTTCTATTGTTTTATAGCTAATCAGTGTAATACAGAGGGAGTTTGGTCCACCACCAGTGTTCACAGAGCCATTACCCATGGCTGAAGTTTCAATCAAGTGTATGAAAGTTTCTCCCTATCTGTGAGATGAGCAATTGAATGTAATAGTCACTTAAGATTCTTCCTTCTACAGAGTTAGATGGTCCTCTTGAATAGCCAATAGAAATTCTGTACATTTTCAGTGACTTTTGAAATGACATTTTTCAGTAACTAAAAGACTGCCCTTTTTAAACTCAGAAAACTTAACCTCATTAGGAATTTAAGTAACTTCAGGGATTCTATATCAAGATTTTAGCATTAGGAAGTGACTACTAACAAAAGTCACAATGTTATTGGAGGTTGGAGTGGCCTCATTTCTTCTCACCTGTTTGCTGGTAACACTGATGGGAAGCTCTAAGCTCATATGTTCTATCCATTGGCATCGATTGTTGAACCAAGCAATGTGAATTCCTTGACAACCTCAATTTTCTCTCCATTTATTGTGATGCTGCTCATTGGTCCAGTTGTGAGGATTTTTGTTTTCTTTATATTGAGATGTAATCCATACTGCATACTGTATTCTTCAACCTTCATCAGTAAGTGTCTCAAGTCATCCTTACTTTCAGCAAGCAAAGTTGTCTGCGTATCTCAACAAAGACAATATATACAAGTCAAAATAGGATTGAAGCATTAGCTTGAAAAAAAAAAAAAACTCTGCTAAAACTGGAGTGGAGAATGTAGGCTTTTGTTAGCTCCTACTTGGCCAAGTTGAAAACCAACAGGCCAAGACAGAGAAAATAACTTGTCTAAGTTACTAAGCAAATCTCAGATAGAAAGAGCAGACAATATCCAACCCTTCCCAATCTTCTCATTTCCAAGAGGCCTCATTCAGGTGGGCCTGGTTCATGGAGCCTAGAAGCCCATTGTCCTTCTTATTATCCTTGAGGAAGAATAACACTACACATTTTTAAGAATATGACCGAATTATAGTAGTTATTCCTAGCGTAGGAAATAAGTAGACTAAGAGTTAGTAATAACTATTTTAAAATATCCTGTAAGGACATGAACAGCATCCAGCAAGCCTCCAATGGGCAGAGGAGCTCTCTTTTATGTGGTATCCCCTCCATAAGATGGGGAAATGAGGGTATGCTCCCACAGAAATCAAGGGCACATATCCTTCAAACTACCCTGTGAAAAGAAGTAAACACTGAAATGGTATTTAATATCTGAGAGTAAGGCATCCTCCCACAAAAAAAAAAAAAGTAATTTTTTTCTTTTATTTGAATAAAAGTCCCTTAATATGATCTTGAAAATAAAACTTCACTGTCTCTGCTCACTATTCAACACACTTCCAAACATGTAATGATCTAAATGAAGCTGAAAGATAATATTGTTTTACTCATAGCTAGAATTCTGGAACTAGACCTACATCTGGCTCAGTGGTCATGAGGAGAAATTAGGCAAATGAACACAAAAATGATAACAGTCTAAGAGACTATGCTAAAAGGGTCAGCACATGAAAAAGCAAAATTTCCATTAAATTTAAGGTATGTGTGTTTTGCCAAAACTGGAAAGTAAAATATAAAGATCATGTACTGAGTAGGTGTAGTGATACCAAAACAAGCAAACTAATTGGGGGGGGAAAAAAAAACCTTTGCCATCAAGTTGATTCTGACTCATAGCAACCCTATAGGACAGAGTAGATCTGCCCTCATAGTATTTTCAAGGCTGTAAATCTTTATAGAAATAGGTTGTCTCATCTTTATCCCCTGGAGTGGTTAGTGGGTGTGAACCACTGACCTTTTGGTTAGCACACAAATACATTAACCACTGTGTCACCAGAGCTCATTGGTAGTAATATAAGAAGAGAAAAATGGTAAATCAAATACAGATGGTTACTGCCTCTCCACCCTCTCCATAATGGTCCACTAAATGGCAGTCAAGAAGTAAAATATAATTTTCACAAGGATGAACAAAATGGATAGAAGACCACAACTGGTGAGAAATGTAAATTGTCACAGTAACATTAGCTGCTGCAACAGATAAACTCCAATTTCTAAGTGGCGTATATAAGAGAAACATTCCTTCCTGACCAAAATTCCCAATTGCTGTTCTTGACTAACTAGAAATTCTCCTCCATGGAAGGGTAAAAGAGACTGAAAACTGCATATGGGAGGCTACCATGGTCCAGGGCTGGACATGGTACTTACTACCTTCCTTGTATTTTATTACCAGAATTGTGTTACATGACTGTAAGGAGGGCTAGGAAATGTTGTACAGCTCTTTGTCCAGGAAATAGGGGAATAGTTTTTGTTAGAGAAAACCTGCCTCCATTACAAGATGTCAAGAGTAGATGGAAAAGTCTTAGGGAGATACCCCTGCCTGACAGGAGAATATAACACCACTGGAAAAAACAAGGTGAGTTAAACTGCAGAAGCTCTCAGAGAATGAGGGGCATCAAGAACCTCTGAAATGCAAATGTGAGACAAGACTGAAAGAGTAGAACTGACAGAAAGTCATTGCACATAGAAACTTTATTGTTGTTCTTAGCTGTCATCAAGTTGGGCCCCAAATCTTGGTAACCCCATGTACAGCAAAACACTGCCCAGTTCTGCATCATTCTCATGATCAATTACAGATTGGACCTTTATGATCCATAGAGTTTTCAATGGCTGAGTTTTGGAAGTAAATCATCAAACCTATCTTCACAGTCCATTGTAGTCTGGAAGCTTCTCTGAAACCTGTTCAGCATCATAGTAACATGCAAGCTTCCACCGACTGATGGGTAGTGGCTGTGTGTAAAGTACCTTGGCTGGGAATCAAACCATGCTACCTTACCTAGAAGACAAGAAGTCTACTACATAACCACCACTAACTCAAACCAAACCAAACCAAACTCACTGCCACCGAGTTGATTCTGACTCATAGCAAACCCCTTTGGGTTTCCGAGGTGGTAAATCTTTATGGAAGTAGATTGCGCAGTCTTCCTTCCGCAGAGTGGCTGGTGGGTTTGAACCACTAACCTTCTGGTTAACAGTCAGTTGCCTTTAGACACTACACCACCATAGCTCCTTCACTAGTGACTAGACCCCCAGATATCTTACTCTCACCTAGCTAATTGACTACCACTCCTGAACTCCAGAAAAATAAGAGTTTACTTTGTACAAATGTGTATACTATTGAGCACAGAAAAGAGATACTATATTGAGAACACAGAAGTGGTTGAAAGTCAACATAAATAATACTGAGAACTACTACAGCTAAAAAAAATAAATAATTAAAAAAAAAAATCTAGGATCATGCCCACTCACAGGGAAGAGTCTGAAGATTACTCTTGGGCATAGTCCTAGAAATAACCACAGACATTGCCATTGTGCGAAGGTTTTCCAGTTAAAAAGAAAATGCCTGCCTCTTGTCTAATCACCATATAGATAAGATGATTTGTCCACATGATGGGTTTCCTCATCAGTGTGTTCTCATCCCAGACTTCCAATCATCTTTTCTGTGTTTAGCTCTGAATTATGAACCCCTAGCCAATGTACCAACACACTGGGAAAATCCTCCAATGTGACAAAATAACATTAGAAGAAAATCAAAGTACTATAGAAGATTGGGCAATCCTACTTCCATAGTGATACTGCCTCGGAAACCCAAGGAGGGGTCGCTATGAGTCGGGTTTGACTCGACAGCACATAACAACAACAACAACAACATAGAAGAAAGAGGCAATGCAGAAAGCAGAATAAAATATTTTTTATTTAATATTTTATTTAAGACGTTTTAAAGATGTTCTATAATATCTTCAGAGGAATACAATATTTTTATTGTTGTCATCAAGTTGCCTTCAGCTCATGGAGACCCTATGTACAATAGAGCAAAATGTTTCCAAATCCTGAGTCCAGGTATGCTAGAGACATTGTTGTGTCCATGGTGTATTTCCAGTGCCTTCCAACTTAGGGTGCTAATTTTCCAGTATTATATCAGACAGTATTCTATTGTGATCCATGAGGTTTTCATTTGCCTTTTTTCCTAGTCTGTCTGAGTCAAGAAGCTCCACTGAAATCTATCGATCATGGGTGACCCTGCTGGTATTTGAAACACCAGTGGCATAGTTTCCAGCTTTACAGCAACGCACAACCCACCACAGTCTGACAAACTGACACATGGGTGGTGGAGATAAAATAAAGCATACAGCAAGATGCTAAAAATAGGAAAATTGTTTTTCCTTTCTCCCTGATAAGACTTATGAAATTCTGTACCATGGCATATTGAAAGAGAGACCCAGTGTTATCTGTATTACAACAAATCAACCTGTAGAAAACAAACATTTCTGTCATTCACCCAGTTGCTTGTCATCCAAAAAATATACCTGATTTGAGGGCATTTTTTTTGTAAGCAGTTGAATTGTTCATGCTGTTGGCTTTGACGATATATAATCTAAATTAGTTCAAAGTTAAATGAATCCAGTCCCTTTTCCTTTGTGAGTTAAAGATCAATAATGACATAAAAACCTTCTCTCTGATGGTTCAGAGAAGGTGAGTAATTATTTGATTTTCAAGGGCAAGTCCATAGTTGTCTTTATGTATGCTTCAGCTTCCTGTGAGGTGTATCCCCCTCTTGCATACAATAAGGGCATAATGAATTACACTCTTTTAATTTGTGAATAATATTGAATTAGTTAGCATTATCTTTATGAATTCCATGTCTAACAACTAATGCTTTTCTTAGCTATCTAAAGAACAGAATTATAGTTCATAGACTTGTATTCATGCTTTCATCTTAATACAGTTCTGTTACTCATAGAGTTTTGCCCTACAAACTCTGTGCCATAGAACAAATTGCTAGAATTTTGAAGAAAACCAATGTGCAATTTTCTTTTCACTTTGTAATGCTTCTTTGAGAAACTCATTAAGGCAGCCTGGAAGGTCATCTTTCCAAGCCCACTTGTCACAAGGGAGGCAAGGTATCCGGTTTCTCCAGAAACCACCGCTTCTTCCACACTCAATAATCAGGTAGCATTCAAATGAGTAAGAGGAATTCCCTTTCTGCAACTAGATAGACAGAAATAACATGTGTCAGGCAGGTTTTTAGTCCAGACGCAGAACCCTAAAGAATGTAGATAATTGTTGTCTGCATTCTCCTCCCAATTGCTGAGTGTTGGTCTCTCGTTGACCTGAGAGTGGGAGGGAATCTTGAACTCAGTTTTAAATAAGATCACAACCCCTAATTGTAAATAATAGATACAGCTGGCAAACTGAAACATTCCATTTTAATTAGATTCTTTGCAGCTGTATGTCTTTGATGTGCTCCATGTCTGTGCTGTTGTTGTTTTTTCCATCTACTGGTGTGTGGGTTAAGCATATATAACAGTTTTGATTGATAGGTATGGGTTGGGGATGGGAGAGAGAACCCAACTGAAGAGCTTCATTGTTGGTTCTACTAGTAAGTTTAGGAAACTGATATATTCATTCTAAGGCTCATTTCCTCTTTTATTATGCTGTTGTGAAACTACAATTAAGTGTACCTGCTTTTTGACAAAAAGCTGTGAACAGTATTTTCTTCTTTCCTATTATTTGGAAAATAGAATCTTTGTTGAAGAAGCATAAAATTAAAATTATTTAGATTCCTGAATAGAATATCAATAGCAAATGTTTTTCAGGACAGTAAGGTTCTCTTTAATATGTGTGTGTGTGTGTGTGTGTAGATATGTATATTATCTATCCATTAATTATGTTAGCCAATATATGTTTGCTGGACGCACACTATGTGTGAGACACTGGGCCAGGTCCTGTATGTGTGAATCAGGCATATCCTAGCCTCCCTTCCTGGAGCTTATAATCCAATGAGGGATACAGAAAACCAAGCAAGCAATTCAAGTTTAGTAAATACTATCATGAGAGAGTTTATGGTGATATGAAAGCACCTACCTAGTTGGGGAATGAAGAATCAAGAGTAAAATGAGACCAAGAGAGGTAATTTTTTAAAAGATTGTATGAGTTTTACAAAAATGACTAGTATTACTGGTTGGAAAGAGACTGGTGGAACCCTCAAGACTATGGCCCTCAGTTACCCTTAGAGCCTAGAGATGGACTCACATGGATTGGATCTCAGCCCAACAATAGAAAGACATACATACGGAACACCTACCCTAGGTCGATGCACCCACCTACTCTAGGGAGATGCACCCATTAGATCAATCAGCTATGAGACACCAAAGGGGTAGCACTCACATAGAGGGAAGTCTGGGCAGACAGGAATGGATGGGTGACAGGGGCACAGGGAGGGGGTGGTCACAGGGAGGGCAGGGGAAGAGAGTTTTTTATGGTTGGTAATAGGGCCATGAAACCAGATGTGCATGAACTGTAAAACATGTTTGTTATGTAAATTTGCACCGAAAACATAATAAATAAATAATTGTGTTGGTTTAGCCATAACCACTTAACCACTTATTGCTATCCTTGATGAGAGAAACTTCTATAGAGTAAAGAAAGTTAGAACAAGATAAGAATTGTTTGAAAAATGATTGAGAAGTGAGGAAATGGAAACAAAAGATATAGAAAAATATTTTAAGAGGCTTGTCTATAAATGGAGTAAAGATGTCCATTTATGTCTAGTCCAACTCGATGGCACATAACAACAACAACAACAGTTGTTTATGGAAAAAATATTGCAAAATAAGTATTTTATAAGTTATAAAATATTTTATAAATTATTTCATAAATAATATAAACACTGGCAACATTTTGGGTTTTTAAATATGTGTGTATATATATAGTAAATGTATATTTTTACTGCATAAATTTTATATACTTATATATACATAAATATATATCTTTATCTATTTATATTTGCATATACAGGCAGTGCTAGGATATGAACAAGATCTGTTCCTGTGTCTTTGAGCATTTGTACATAAGTGAGAACAGCTACCTATGGTTCTTTTTTAGACTTATTTTAATGCAAGAAAAAGTCAAAGCCTTTTCAATGATTTAGAAGCTGCATGTGCAGCAAGTAAAGGTTGTTGTGATGAAGAATTTGTTGAGAGTAAGGGTGGCTTCTATAGTTTCAAAGTGAAGGTAAATTCGCATAAAATTAAAAGGCAAGTAAGAGTTATCCATAAGTCTGATGTTCTTAACCTGAGAAGTGCCTGTAAACCACTATTTGTTGTTTACTATGTGAACATACATACATACACACTTAGTTATATATACACTTACATATGAACACTAGCAACATTATATATACACATATATAATGTTGCTAGTGTTCATATGTAAGTGTATATATATGTGTGTGTGTGTATGTGTATATATATACACACACATATAAACACTAGTAATATTCTATTTA
>NW_006921672.1:1196098-1197503 GCF_000298275.1 Orycteropus afer afer
TTCTAAATAGAAACAGTATAATGTATACTTCTAATTATTTCCATGGGATAACTGTACATTTGTACAATTGCTTCTTCAGAATAAATTCCTAAAAATATTTTAGGTTTCCATTAAAGTTTTACACCTGAGTTTGAGCACTTACTCTGACGTTGCCATAAGGGATATGTGCTGGGAAAACCATAACAAAGTAGCTAAATTCAGGACCTGACTGATTTAGAGCTAGCCTTGCTGATGGAGAGTGATGGCAACCCAGATAGCCTGTCAGTTCTTGGGAGGTTACTGCAATCCTACCCAATGGTGTTGCTGAGCCAGAGGAGGAATAGGCAAATAACTGGTTAAACATGTTGCAGCAGAGCAAGAACCATAGGAGGGGAGAGAGTCAAGCTGGCATTGACATTTGTGAATGTGAAGAACCCAGAGAGTCTCCTGCATGAAAACGGGTTGATTTGGCAGATTAGAGTTAAGACATTGCTTCTAAACTGAAGGACTGACAGACTGATAAGTATTTGTCAAGTTATATTGTAGATCTGTCATCTTGGAAAATGCTAAGCTTTTAAAGATTCCAGTTAAGCTGACACTAAAGAGGAAAAAACAACAAATACGACAAAAGCAAACACATGTTTCTGAACTATCAGCGTCACTTCACAGTGTTTCATGTTCACCAACAATTCTGAGTTTGCTTTCTCTTGCACAGAAGGTCATGACTGCCAAATGATGTTGTCTAGTAGTCATCATAGAACTTAAGATGAGGAAGCTCCACATTATACTCAAAGAGCTAACAGCAACAGCAACAGCAACGACAATAACATAGAGACAGGATAAAATTAGTGGAACTGTGGTGGTACAGTGCCTAAGGCATTTGACTGCTAACCAGAAGGTTTGCGATTCAAACCCACCAGCCACTCTATGGAAGGAAGATGGGGCAATCTACTTCTGTAAAGATTTACTGCCTTGGAAACCCAAGGGACATTGCTATGAGTTGGATTCTAATTGATGGCAGTGAGGGTTTTTTCCATTTTTCTTTTTTCCACCCACTTACTGATGAACTCAGATGGTTCAGAACTTAAGTGCTCACCTGCTAACCAGAAGGTTGGCAGTTCAAACCCACCAGTTACTCTGTAGAAGAAAGATGTGGCAGTCTGCTTCCTTAAAGATCTACAATCTTGGAAACACTATGGGGCAGTTCTACTTTGTCCTATAGAATCACTATGAGTCAGAATCAACTTGACAGCAATGGGTTTGGTTTTATTTTGGGTCTATTCATTTGAGTCAGCCCCAGGGTTACAGGTGAGGAGAGACAACTCAGGGACGCCCAGAGTAGCAGGCCGGAAGAGCAGGAGAAAGGGGATAAAACCCAGGAAGCCAAAGAGAAGAGAAATCAGCTGAAGGGATTAGGTGAGGAGGG
>NW_006921672.1:1220735-1232590 GCF_000298275.1 Orycteropus afer afer
TCTTTATTATTTCTTTGCTTCTAGATATTGTAGGATTCTTTTGTTGTTCTATTTCTAGTTGTTGGAGTTGATGAGTTAAGAGTGTTGATTTTGTTTCTTTCCTCTTTTTTGATGTATGCATTTATTGCTATAAACTGTCCTCTGAGTACTGCTTTCGCTGTGTCCCATAGGTTTTGCTATGATGTATCTTCATTCTCATTCGTTTCTAGGAATTTTTTTATTTCAGTTTTTATCTGTTCTAATACCCAGTAGTTTTTGAGCAGTAAGTTGTTCAGCTTCCATATGTTTGATGCTTTTTCCTTGCTCTTCCTATTATTGATTTCTAGTTTTATAGCATTGTGGTCCAAGAAAATGCTTTCTAGTATTTGAATGCTTTTGAATTTATTTAGCTTGTTTTATGTCCTAATATATGGTCTATTCTGGAGAAGGATCCATGTGCACTGGAAAAGAATGTGAATTGTACTTTTGTTGGGTGAAATGCACTGTATATGTCTATGAGGTCAAGTTGGTTGATTGTACTGTTGCATTCTTCTGTATCCTTGTTGAATTTTTTTTTTTCTAGTTGACCTGTTCTTCTTTGAAAGTGGCATGTTAAAGTCTCCTACTACTATTGTAGAGTTGTCTATTATCCCTTTTAATTCAGTTAATATTTGCTTCACTTATTTTCGAGCACTATCATTGGGTACATACATATTTATTATTGTAATGTCTTCTTTGTCAGTTGACCCTTTCAGCATCATATAATGTCCTTCTTTATCTCTTATGATGTTTTTCACCTTAATGTCTCTTTTGTCCAAAATTAATGTTTCTCCTGTTCTCTTTTGGTTTCCATTGGCTTGGTACACTTTTTTCCATCCCTTAACTCTTAATTTGTTTTTATCTTTGTGTCTAAGGTGGGTCTCTTGTAGGCAGCATATCGATGGGTCTTCTTTTCTTATCCAGTCTTCCACTCTCTTTCTTTTGATAGATGCATTTAGTCCATTCACATTGAGTGTAATTAGTGATAGGTATGAATTGGTTGCTGTCATTCTGTTATATTTTTTTGTCATGTTGTTGGTGTTCCTTTGTTCCATATACTTTTCTGTGCTGAGTTTGGTTTGTTGACTAATGCTTTCTCCTTTTTCTTTTTTATTGTTAGTTTTCTGCTTATTAAACCCATATGTTTTCCTTCCTTCTAGATTTGCTTAAGGGGATTGTTAATTTTCTCTGTGGTTATGTTGGAGTATATTCTTGTCTCTACATTTTTACAGCAGTGTGTAAAGTGAAGACATTGTTCTGTTTTCCTCTCCATTTGGAAGATTGTACCTAGAAGTTGTAGTCCCTCTGATAAGTTACTTGCTGTTGTTGTATGCTGATTGACTTTCTTGGTTTTTAGAGTACAATGTTTTATGGTCTTATTTTGAGTTTCTGTTTTTGATTTGGTTTTAGTGTTGATGCCATAAATCCTAATTTTGTTGATGTCTGTTGTGGGTTCTCTATTGGAAGAATTTCCTTAAGCATTTCTTGTAGGGTTGGACTGATTTTTAAAAATCCCTTAATTTCTGTTTGTCTGAGAATGCTTTGATTTCACCCTCATATTTGATGGATAATTTGGCTGGATATAGGATTCTTGGTTGGAAGTTCTTTTCTTTCAGTGTTTTATATATGCCATCCCATTGCCTTCTTGCCTGCATGGTTTCTGCTGAATAATCAGAGCTCAACCTGTTTGATCATTATAAGTAATATTTCTTTTGTCCCAGGCAGCTCTCAAAATTTTTTCTTTGTGTTTGGTTTTAGAGAGTTTGGTTATAATATGCCTCAGTGTTTTTCTCTTAGAATCTATCGTGTGTGGTCTTTGTGAGCTTCTTTGACAAATATCTTTTCTTCCTTCATGATATGGGGGAAATTTTTTGTTAGCAAGTCTTCCACAATTTTCTCAGTGTTTTTTTTTTCCCCCTCCACCTCTTCTTGTTCTGGAATTCCAATGAGTCTTATGTAGTTTATTTTTTTGTCGTCCCATATAATTCTTAGGTTCTCTTCATTTCTCTTAAATCTTTGTTCTGATTTTTCTTCATACAGGCTGGTGTCCAGGAATTTGTCTTCTAGTTGGGATATATGTTCTTCAAAGCCAGTTCTAACCTACTCTTTTGTGCTTTGACTGTGTTGTATAATTCTGTAATTTTGGTATTCACCCTCTGGATTTCTAACTACTGTTTTAGTATAAGTTCTAATTGTGCATTAATCTTGTTATTTTGTTCTTGAATGATTTTCCTGAGTTCTTCCAGGAAACTGTTTATGTTCTCCTTACGCCTGTTTGGGGTTTCCTTAGCCTCCTGTAAAGCTCTATAAACTTATCTTCTAAATTCCTTCTCAGATAATTCTATTGCCTCCTCTTCCTCCATGTTTAATGAGACCTTTGTTTGTGGTTTTGCTTCTAATGCCTTCCCCTCTTTTTTTGTTTTATTTGAGGTTGCCTGTTGTTTCCTAGACATTCTGAGGTTGTCTTTAACTGTTGGTTATGTATTGATCTGTTTTGTCTTGGTTTAATGGCTTAATATTTTGAAAAGGTGAAGCTGGTGTTTTTTGTTTTTTTAAGTTATTAATTCAGGTCTGTTGGCTTTCTCTGCAGTTTTCTTTGTGATGGTGGAATCACTGTGTGAAATGTGGATATGGGTGTCTGTCATAGAGAGGGTTTAGAGGTTGAACCAGGAGGTTTTATGTTGACTGAATGTAGTTTCTTCTATTGGTTGAGTGAAGTTATTGGCTGAGAAGGTGGAAGCAGAAGAAGGAAAGCTCACTGTTGCTTGGGGTGGTTTCTAGGGCTTTGAGTGGGCTGCTCCCAATGATGTCATAATGTTATTTACAGGCCCACAGCTCAATTTCAGCAAAGACTCTAGTTGTTAGGGGGTTGCCACTTTCCATCAGGCTCAGGCACATGAAAAAACCCAACTTCCAAGGCCCCTTGCCACCAAAAAGCCAACCCAAGACAACTTCCCAGCTCCTCAATCCGCTGCGGGGGTTTCTCTCTCTGGCCCTGCCCACCTGTGGTGTTGGCCCAACAGACACAGACCGCAGTCTGCCTCAGGAGTTCCTCTGTGTGTCTGCCCACCCACAGTGCCAAATCCACTTGGTTTCAGTGGCGCTGGAGTCAGGAGAGTGCCTGCTAGTAATCTGTGGTCCCAATATTATTGATAAAGTCAAGCTGACCCAAGCCTACTTGGTGACCCGCTGCGGGGGCACCTTCCTGGGCCCACCCTCCTGTAGCACCAATGGATTCTATGCTTGGGTTTCAGCAGCACTGGACTTGCCCATTTGCACCTAGCCAACCCAATTTACTGATAAAATCAGATACTGAAGGTTGATCCTTGTGGTGATCGCTGGTATGCTTGTGTGGTCACTGGTATGCTTCTGTGGTCACTGGTATGCTGGTGTGGTGTGTCTTCTTCCTGAACCCAGGGAGGTCTCAGATGACCATTCTTGCCTGCCTGTCACTCCCCCAGGGAAGTCTCCGATGGTCATTCTCGGCTGCCTGTCAGTGCCCCACAGGATAATCATCTTATTTTTTTCACCCTGTACCTTTCTCCTCTCTAATTCTACTCTGAGTTTGGTGCACTCTGACTCAGTGAGTTGTTCAGAGCACCAGGATCCCTAATTCAGAATCCCTAATTCAAACTGCTCTACCTAGTTTTTCAAGCACTAAGATACTAGAGGGAAATAGCATGGTGATTACTAACGAGATTCTATTTTGAATCCCCTGAATATCTTTTTAATACTGCTCACAGTATCCTTCCTCTCTCTCTCCTAACTTTTCTCTGGTACTGGTTGCTGTTTCTCTACAGTCTGAAAACTCCTTGTTCCTGGCCCTTAACTCTTCCTGCTGCTGCAAAGAGCCTTCTAAAGCAAAGGCCAGTCAGGGTCTGTTGTCTTAACAGATAGACAAGCAGGCAGGCAGACAGTTTATTAAAAATGGATAGATAGATAGATATTGATAGGTAGGTAGATAGAGAAAGAGAGGGGAAGATCTTTAAGCAGAAATACAAATATCACTGGAAAAAAATATTACTAGTATAAGTATATCTTTTTTGAACTCATTAGTTCTTATTTAATTAAATGGGGAGGGGAAAAGACCAAGCTTCATTTTAAATGTTCAATCAAGATATGTTCTTAACTATATCCTAGCTAATAATTTGAATATGTCTTTTTTGCAACATAATAACTTTAATAAATAGATGATTTTTACATAATTTTAAATATCTTCTTAAAAAAGCAGTGATTTTTCCCTTTAAATCATAGAGGTAAGAAATGATCTTAAAACTATTTATCTCAGTTTGAATAAAAATAAAATTGTCATCTATCTCAATAAAACATTTAGGTTAATATTTACCTTGTTCTGTATTCAACGGAAATAAACAGCATATGTTTCATATCAAGTAGTTAAGACATACACCATTTGGACAATTTAACCCACAGCATTTATAGAGCTATAAAGGGATGGCAGTACATTTTTATATCTCATAGTACTACTTAGAAAGAATAGAAAATGTAAACAGTAAGAAGATACGCTTATTTTAAAAGTATTCGCTGATCCTGGACTACTGCATAATGGTGTGTAAAATGAGCTACAATTTTAATGTCAGAGGATATAGCATATAGTATGAAAAATTATATTAAGCATTAAAATCTTCCTATCATTTCTTTTAAAAACTTTTATACTTCCGTCATCATGATACTTTGCTTAGAGAGACTTACAAAAATTTATAAAGGTAAAGTGTACAGCATCTCAGAGTATAAAATATATATTTGTTAACTTGTCTCATTGGAGGAAAAGGCCCCCTGGCTTTTGCAGTTATACACCCAAGTCATTTTAGGCTCAATGATTTTATTATCATTACTATCATTTTTTCCAGTGGTTTATCTTCAACTACCAGAGCACAAATGGAATCCAAAGAGTGGAACGTTTCTCTATTATGTTACCTTCTATTGTTTGAACAATCATCTCCTTTAAAGCAGCAAGAAATGTGACGAGATAGATACTTTAGGGCATATATTTACCAATTTATCTATTTTACCTAATGACCAAAAATGTACCTTCATTTTATATGCTCTAGGCCTGCTATTTTACTGTAGTAACTAGTGTCAACTCTCCATAGTGATGTATTTTATAGTTAAGAATCAATTTAATTCATTAAACATTTTAGTAATTATTTTTGTCCTATCATCTTAACAAATAGGACAGAGCTGCTGCCTTCAAGAACCTTACAGTTTAATAATAGATATAGGTATAAGAGGACACAGAGAAGATTATGGATCTCAAAGGACACAGAGAGATATTTTTGGAACTTGATATTCTAGTCAAGCCTTAAAGGATGTATAGAGTTGGCCAGGTGAATGCATGGAGGATGCCCTAAGCAGAGAACAGTGCATTTATTTCCTAGGCTGCGGTAACAGATTACCACAAACTGAGTGGCTTAAGACAACTGAAATTTATTCTCACACAGTTCTAGAGGCTAAAGTCTGAAATCAGTGGGGCAGCAGTTGTTTCTGTCTTGGGGGTTATTAGGGAAAATCTGTTTCATGCCCCTCTCCAAGTTTCTGGCAGTTGCCAGTCATCCTTGGTATTTCTTGGCTTGAGCTGCATTACTCCAGTCTCTACCTTCCTTGTCACAATCTCTGCCCCCTTCCCTGGGTGTGTCTTTGTCTCCACACATGGCTTTCTTCTAAGGGCACCAGTCATTGAAATTAGGGACCAACCTAATCCAGGATGACCTTATCTTAATTAATTATATCTGTACATGCACAGACCCTGTTTCCAAATAAGCTCACATACTGAGCCTCCAAGATTGACGACGTCAGTGTACCTTTTTGGGGGACACAATTCAACCCATAACAAAATGTTATTGTGAATCAAAGAATGTGTGAATGTTCGTGGCATAGGCTGCCAACAATAGAAGGCAACATACTGGAGAAACGTTCCACTCTTTGGATTCCATTTGTGCTCATCACTTTAGAGAAATGCAGGTAGTTCAGAATACCTAGGGATTGTAGCACACATTACAAAGCAGTAAGAGATGATTGTGGAGGCAGAGCAGGATAATTAACAAGGAGATACTAATTTTTGCCTAATTGACCATCTCAGTGTTACCTCATGACTGGGAGCTGGAAGGAAAATAGCAGAATTTATTTAAAATCCCACTAATTGTTCATAAAGTATGATATAGCTGGCTTCACACACACACACACACACACACACACACACACAGCCCTGTTCAGTAATGTGTTGGTATGTTGTTGTTGTTAGGTGCTGTGGAGTCATCTCTCACTCATAGTGACCCTTTGCACAGCAGAACAAAACACTGCCTGGTCCAGCGCCAGCTCCATGATCCTTGCTATACTTGAGGCCATCTTTGCAGCCACTGTGTCAGTCCATCTTGTTGATGGCCTTCCCCTCTTTTACCAACCCTCCACCTTATCAAGCATGATTTCCTTCTTCAGGGAAT
The DNA here is from genome assembly GCF_000298275.1 of Orycteropus afer afer. Lineage (NCBI taxonomy): Eukaryota > Metazoa > Chordata > Mammalia > Tubulidentata > Orycteropodidae > Orycteropus > Orycteropus afer. The sequence goes on from NW_006921672.1 coordinate 1,227,212, forward strand.
GGTCCCTTCTTACAACATGACCAAAGTAGGCGAGACAAAGTCTGGCCGTTCTCGCTTCCAAGGAGCATTCTAGATGCACTTTCTCCAGGACAGATCTGTTAGTTCTTTTAGCAGTCCATGGCACTTTCAGCATTCTTCACCAGCACAGCAGCTCAAAAGCATTAACTCTTCTTTGGTCTTCCTTATTCATTGTCCAGCTCTCACGTGCATATCAGACGACTGAAAATACCATGGCTTGTGTCAGGTGCACCCTAGTCCTCAAGGAGACATCTTTTCTCTTCAGTACTTGAAAAAGGTCCTTTGCAGCTGATTTGCCCAGGGCTGTCCATCATCTGATGTGCTGACTGCTGCTTCCATTGGTGCTGATTGTAGAACCAAGTACTATGAAGTCTTTGATAACTTCAATCTTTTCTCCATTTGTTGTGATGGTGTTTAAAGGTCCAGTTGTGAGGATTTTTATTTTCTCTATGTTGAGGTATAATCCATACTGCAGACTGTAGTCTTCTATCTTCATCATTAAGTGGTTCAACTCATCCTCACTTTCATCAAGGAAAGTTGTGTCATCAGTATATCGCAGGTTGTTAATGATTCTTCCTCCAATCCTGATGCCACATTCTTCTTCATATAGTCCAGCTTCTGGGATTATTTACTCAGCATACAGATTGAATAAGTATGGTGAAAGGATACAGCCCTGACACACTTCCTTCATGATTTTAAACCATGCACTGTCCCCTTGTTCCATTTGAACGACAGTCTCCTGGTCTATTTACTGGTTCCTCATGAGCACAATTAGGTATTCTAGAATTCCCATTCTTCTCAATATTACCCATAATTTGTTATGATCCACACAATGAAATGCTTTTGCATAGTCAATAAAACACAAGTAAACATCTTTCTGGTATTCTTTGCTTTGAGCCAAGATCCATCTGACATCAGCAATGATATCCTTTGTCCCAACTCCTCTTCTGAATCCAGCTTGCATTTTTGGAAGTTCTCTGTCAATATACTGCTGCAAACATTTTTTAAATTATCTTCAGTGAGATTTTACTTCCATGCAATATTAATGATATTGTTCGATGATTTCCACATTCTGTGGGATCACCTTTCTTTGGAATGGGTACAAATATGGACCCCATCCAGTCAGTTGGCCAGGTAGCTGTCTTCCAAATCTCCTGGCATAGCTGAGTGAGAGCCTCCAGTGTGGCATCAATTTGTTGAAACATCTCACTGGATATTCTGTCAATTCCTGGAGCCTTGTTCTTTGCCAGTTCCTTCAATGCAGCTTCAACTTCTTCCTTCAAGTGGTAACTGGTTTTTGACCATATGCCACCTCCTGAAATGGGTGAACATAGACCAATTCTTTTTGGTACAGTGACTCTGTGTACAGTGACTCTGTGTATTCCCTCCATCTTCTTTTGATGTTTCCTGCATCATTCAATATTTTGTCCATAGAATCTTTCAATATTGCAACTTGAGGCTTAAAGTTTTTTCTTCAGTTCTTTCAGCTTGAGAAATGCTGAGTGTATTCTTCCCTTTTGGTTTTGTAACTCCAGGTCTTTGCACATTTCATTATAATGATTGTCATTCTCTTTTCTACAGGTATTAGGTATAAATACCTATTATGTGACAAATGACAAAGCAATGACCATAGGCACTGGGCATACTCTGATGATTTGTCTTCTGTCTTTGTCAGGTTTCTCTAGAGAAACAGAAACATGATTATGACAAATTGAGAAATAAAAAATCTATCAATCTTCCTCTTTACTAATACACCAAAAAACATACCCACTGGAGTGGAGTCAGATCCGACTCATAGCAACCCCTCCTTGAGTTTCCGAGGCAGTATCACTACGGAAGTAGATTGCCCATCTTCCTTCTGAGGAGTGGCTGATGGGTTTGAACTGCCAGCCTTCTAGTTAGCAGTCAAATGCCTTAGACACTACACCACCAGAGGCCTAAAATTGCCCTGTTGAAGAAAACTCAAACTCTAGGATGGAACTCAAGCCCCAAACTTTTATTTACAAATAAATACAAAGAAGAGAATGCTCTTTCTTCGTATTCTATCATTTGTGATCCACCAGTAGTGCTTACCTTCAGGGAGAAAGACCAGACCAGGCAAGGGACAGAATTTGGACAGGGGTGGCAAATGCTCGATGTCTTCATTGCTCTTCCCTCTTCATGTGTCAGGAGGGATATTGGTAATTGGAATTCTTTCCAAATTTACTGAGAATGACTTTAATTCTTAATAGGAAAGAGCTCCAAGATCAGACAGTACCCATCAGAGATTTGTGAGTTAAAATATATTTTCTTTCCACATTTGGGGTGATGGAGGTATCAAGGATAGATTATAATTTAGGTTTAGTGTGAGGGTAAATGTTAAACCTAGTGTGAGAATTTAACTACAGTCAGAATTAGGATTAAATCTATGGCTAAGATTAGGATTAAAACTAGAATTGGTTTAGGTGGTGTAATTACAATTTCATTCTAGGGCTAATTCTCAGAACTTTGAGCTTAATATTAGAAAGGATGGATTTAGAATTAGGCTGAATTTACTGTGAGTGCCATAACTCTAAAACTCACTGCCATTGAGTTGAATCCAACTCTTAGCGACCCCAACTGGGTTTCCTAGGCTGTAAATCTTTACTGAAGTAGATCATCCCATCTTCCTTCTGTGGAGCAGCTGGTGGGTTTGAACCACTGACTTTCTGGTTAGCAGCCAAATGCCTTATCCACTATACCACCAGAGCTCCTTGTGAGTGCACCATAGTCAGATGAAAATTTTGGAAACATAATAAAACCTCACAAAACTATCATATTTCTCTGCTTACTTTTCTTCTGGAGCATGTATTTTGAAAGAATTGTAATGAAAGTGCTCAAAGAAACCTGAGAGGGGAAATAACTAAGATGGGTGATTTTAGTTTGTACATTGTTCTAGATCACTAACAGATTTTTACTGGTTAATTTTAATATTTGCTTAATGACATTAGTTAAGCAACCTAATAAAGTACTGCAAAACTTTTGCAAGTATCTTTTCATCACCATTTCAAAAAATCCCTGACCAAGGTGATGAAAAGCCACCAACAAGGTGATAAGTACAAAGAACAGAGCAGTATATACATTAGATCAGATAAGTTTCTGTCAATCACAGTGGAAACTTACATATTCTGCAGACATGTTTGAGGACAGAGCAACACACTGCACATACACTGCTGTTCATTTCCACCGACCTTACCCAATTTATCATTCTTGTTTCAAAATGGGAAGCAGGGAATGCTTTATAGGTATTATAAATCGTTCCAAACAGGAAGAAAATGTTAATCCCTTTAGGAAATATCTCATTTTAAACTGTGAAAACAGAAAAGAACTCTGATTGACACAATGCAATCAGAGTAAATGCAACATTCTTGTTTCCTAACTAGCTATTTATTGTACTTCAAAATGATTTTAAACAAAGCATAATAACAATAGTTAATGAAGAACAACATCAAAATGAGTATTTTTTAAAAGAGAGAATGGAGGAATATGGATAAATTGTATAAATCAACATCAGAGGAGCAAGTAGTAATAAAAATTCACACCACTAGCTGTTTTGCCTCTACATAGGTTGGACTGTAAATGAATCTAAGACCTTTCTAGTTGCAAACATAAAGAGAAAAACAAGGTGTTACAAGTTTCAAATTTACCGTAAGGTAAAATATTCTCAGCATATTACCCCATGGTGGTTTGAAAGCACACCATTGTCCCAGTTCACTTCTCAAACCTCAGTAAAATAGCACTCCCACAAGGTCAAAGTGAATTAGAGAGGAAACAAGTGCAATAACATTTGGAAAGTTAGAAAACAGATGCAAAAGTGACAACTGTTCATATCATAGAAAGCTGAGTCCTAATGCAACAGTGGTAAAAGCCAATAAGTAATCCCATTCTCCTATTGAAGCTCCTTTAAAAATTAGAAACTGGCAGTTCCTGATACCTTTGGAAAACCCACTGCTGATTCCAACTCATAGCGACCCTATTGGACAGAGTAGAACTGCCCCATAGGGCTTCCAGGGCTGTAAATCTTTAAGAAAGCAGACTACCTCATCTTTCTCCCAGGAAGTGGCTGGTTGGTTTGAACCAGCAATCTTTTGGTTAGCAGCCAAATGCTTTAACTGCTGTGCCACTAGAGCTCTGAGGTAAAAATAGTAAGGTGGGGGGGGGGGACAGAAGGATTATGTGAAAGTATGTTTAGGACATTGGTGTATTCCAACTGCTCTTCTCAAGTTCCTTCAGGTTTGTAACAGCTTCTTAATCTACCCCTCCTCTTGCCCCCAGCCAGATCACAAGGAAATGCATCTTTGGAGAGGAAAAAACAGAAAATGTTTGGGCTGGGCCTACCAGGCAGAAATTAGAGCAAGTCAGAAGGTCCTTGAGAAAGATTTAATCAATAAAATGAAATTAATAGAGTACCTAATCTATTAGGATGTATTGAAAGGGTAATTAATTACATACTGTTGAGGAGAGTGTGGACCATAGTTATTGTTATGTGCCGTCAAGTTGGACCTGACTCATAGTGACCCCTCCTTGGGTTTCTGAGGTGGTATCACTACAGAAGTAGATTGCCTAACCTTCCTTCTGAGGAGTGGCTGGTGAGTTTGAACCGCCAGCCTTCTGTTAGCAGTCAAGTGCCTTAGGCTGTATGCTACCTGTGCTCCTGTGGACCATAGAGTGAGTACATAAAATAAAATGCATATAGAAATTAATGAAATACATATTATGTCCAAAAAGAAGGGAATACTATAGAACATGAAAAAGAATTCCCACGTTTCAGCTGTGGAAAACATTTACATAGCTATAATAATATAAACACTATGTATTGATCTGATCAAAATAATAACAAAACTAAATTGAGTATACATAGGATGGGAGCAGAAAGCTGGTGAAAAAGAATTCAAAATCTTATCCTCTGGTTGAAAAAAAACATAGAATCTGCCTAAAACTGAGAAATTGAGAAATGTTAGAGATAAGAATATGATGACCAAAAGCATCAGTTGGAAGTGCTGACTGTGGCTAAACTGGAGAATAAGGGTATGATGGAGGGGCAGGCAGGAATTATTCATTTTCTTAACATGCCTTAAAGAATTATCAATCCCTATTACTAATGCATGTACAACTGTTTTAAAGTATTAAAATTTAAATTTAAAGACCTTACTGATTACTCTAGAGAAGCAATGCTTTGTGGGGTTCTGAGACCTAAAAAAAAACCATGCCTTCTATCAGTCCAGAAAAGAGACACTGTAACTGATGAGGTGGATGGTGTCTTAAACATTGTTCCTAACAGTGCTCTATTTAGTAACAACACTTTGACATTATTCAAAGATAAAATACTCAAGGAGAATTCAG
>NW_006921672.1:1234534-1235687 GCF_000298275.1 Orycteropus afer afer
TTTTTTTCAGACCCACCTCCTCTAAAGGAAAGAAGTCCTAGTGGTGTAGTAGCTAAGTGCTGGGCTGCTAATGGAAAGGTCAGCAGTTCAAACCCACCAGCCACTTCACAGGAGAAAGACTTCACAGGAGAAAGATGTGGCAGTCTCTTGCTGTCAGCATTACAGCATTGATTGGAAACCATTTGGGGCAGTTCCAATCTGTCCTGTAGGTTGCAGTGTGTCAGAATCAACTCAGTGGCAACAGGTTTTCCTTTTAAGGAATTGCTGTAATGTAATCTGTCATGCTCGTGCCATGAAACACTGGCATCATAGTTACAACTTGTTGGGCCAGGGGAGACACCAGATTTGAGAACAATAGAGACACCGGTGGCTTTGGCATAGTCCCATATGAAAATCCTGCCTAACAGGGAATAACACTTCTCACCAGATTAATGAAATTCTCTCTCGAGGGAACTCTGACATGGATTTAAGTAGTTGGAAGTGTGAATGGAAGGCAAAAGACACACAGGGAGGAGAGTAGCTAAGTTATCACAATAACTCAAAACTATGTTACTTCCTTGTTTTAAATAGTCCCATCGCCTTTAGCCTATAGGATGAAATATAAACTCCTACATTTATAAGACCACTTAATATTTTATTCCACTGTGTTTCAAAATCTTTGCCACATAATTCACATGCTCCATCCAGCTGAATGTCTCACTTTCCTGTAACACATGCTTTTTTCTATGCTGCTCCACTTGGGAAGAATGCTGTCCTCACTCCTCTACATATCTTCCTAATAAATCCTTGTCAATTATTTCTTCTTCTTAGAGACTTTCCTGTCCCCTCTTAGTGGTAGTAATCATTTTGGATTTTCAGAACAATAATAGTATGTACCACATTGTACTGTAGTGTATTACTCATCAATATATGAGCTTATTTGTTCTCATAGTATCCTAGAGAAGGAGCCATGGTAGCACAACAGTTAAGCATTCAGATTATAACCAAAAGATGAGCAGTTAGAACCCAGCAGCGGCTCCATAGAAGAAAAGCCCTGGTGATCTACTCCCATAAAAATTTACAGCTTATAGGAGCAATTTCTATAGGGTCAATATGTTAGACTGGGTTCTCTAGAGAAACAAAAACGAGTAAAGCTTATATATATGTATATATA
>NW_006921672.1:1236092-1243909 GCF_000298275.1 Orycteropus afer afer
AAACCACACAGAATTGTGGTCCAGCCAAGTTGACACACAGTTCCAACTATCATATTCAGTATGAGTCAAATTCAACTCAGTGGCACACAACAACAACATACCTTCGTGGCTGCAGTTCACTTGGTGTTCATCAAATATTTGATAAATGAATGAAACTTAGCATTTCATAATCACCTTTGTAATAACCCAAGGAAGAGTTGTATATATATTTTTTTTAACAGTTCTGTGACCCAAAGATATCTATCTTGTAGGGATGACTGATAGTCAGTAATAGAAAGATGATAATAAAGAAATGAATGAAAAATTATTTAAAATCTTTCTCATCCTAAAGCATTCTTTACTCATATATCCTTGGATATGCTAAAAGATAGAAAAAGAAAATGAGATTATCTTTTTTGTTATCTCTGATTTCCTTACAAAAATATCTAAAGTGAAAAGTTATAGTCTACTTATGCAGATAACTTCAAGTAAGGTAAGAAGCTATAGAATAATAAATCTATTTCTAGTTTTTCAAGCTTTCAAGAGAATATAAAATAGCATCATTTCATCAAGGGCAAAGTTTCATGTCAAATAGTGTGTAAAACTGAATAATACTCAGCAGGTAATAGAGGTATTGTACAGGAAGAATAAAGGCTATATAGAAACATTATCAGGGATATTATTGTTGTGACTGAAATTTCTTGAAGTTCTTTTGTTCAGAGTGTTCAATCATGTACAGAGAGAAAGAAAAGGAGTCACAATCCTGAATATTGTTTGTGGCAAGTGCAATTTTCTCAATTTTTTCCTTTTATATCCCTTCTCTGCTTTTATACTTACAGTTTTTCCAAGCACGTAACAGGCCCAGTAGAAATAATAGATTAGAAAGAGCACTTGCTGGGAGGGATAGAATCTGAGGTCTAGGTCTGGCTTTGACTCCTTTTCCCTTCATCTTATCACAATGTTCCTACCTTTAAATAAGAAGTCAGTGGCCTGTTCACATATAACCAATATATGTTGTTGTTATGTTGTTAGGTGCCATTGAGTCTGTTCTGACTCATAGCGACCCTTTGTACAACAGAACAGAACACTGCCTGGTCCTGCACCATCCTCACAATCATTGCTATGTTTGAGCCCATCATTGCAGCCACTGTGTCAATCCATCTTGTTGAGGGTCTTCCCCTTCTTCATTGACTCTCCTCTTTACCAAGTATGATGTCCTTTTCCAGGGACTGGTCCCTTCTGGCAAAATGACTAAAGTAGGTGAGACAAAGTCTGGCCAATTTCACTTCTAAGGTGCATGCTGGCTGCACTTCTTCCTGCACAGATTTGTTCTTCTGGCAGTCCATGTATTTTCAGTATTTCCTAACACCACAATTCAAAGACGTCAATTTTTCATTCTTCCTTATTCATTGTCCAGCTTTCATATGCAGATGAGGCAATTGAAAATAGCATGGTTTAGGTTAGGCACACTCCAGTCTTCAAAGTGACATCTTTACTCTTCAGCACTCTAAAGTGGTCTTTTGCAGCAGATTTACCAAGTGCAGTACAATGTCTGATTTCTTGACTCTACTTCCATGGGTATTGATTGTGGATCCAAGTAAAATGAAACCTTTGACAACTTCAGCTTTCTCCATTTATTGTGATGTTGCTTATTGGTCCATTTGTGAGGATTTTTATCTTATGTTGAGGTGTAATCCATACTGAAGACAGTAGTCTTTGATCTTCATCAGTAAGTGCTTCAAGTCATCTTCACTTTCAGCAAGCAAGGTCATATCATCTGCGTATCTCAGGTTGTAATTGAGTCTTCCTTCAATTAATACTGTTGCCACATTCTTCTTCATGTAGTTGAGTTTCTTGGATTATATGCTTAGCATACAGATTGAATAAGTATGGTGAAAGGATACAACCCTGACACATACCTTTCCTGATATGAAACCATGCAGTATTTCCTTGTTCTGTTTGAACAACTGGCTCTTGGTCTATGTACAGATTCCTCATGGCACAATGAACAATTCTGGAATTTCCATCCTTCTCAATGTTATCCATAATTTGTTATGATCCACACAGTCAAATGACTTTGCATAGCCAATAAAACATAAGTAAACATCTTTCTGGTATTCTTTGCTTTCAGCTAAGATCCATCTGACATCAGCAATGATATATCTTGTTGCACATCTTCTTTTGAATCCCGTTTGTATAACCAAGATGTGCCTTCTAGTAATTATATGACTCAAGACAAATCCCTTCACCTTTCTGACTCTTTATCTTTAAATGGTATCCAACATGAAGTAACTTAGAGTACATCTGTAAGGATTGAATGAGCTAACAAAGTATCCAGAACATAGTATGTCCTCAGAATTCTTTTCTTCCCCTTTTTCTTTTCAAGAGCTCTGGGCTCTGTGGCTAAAGCATTGGGCTTCTACCCAGAATGTTGAGACACCAAACCCACCAGCTGCTCCTCGAGAGAAAGATGTCACAGTCTGCGTCTGTAAAGATTTATAGCCTTGAAAGTCCTGTGGGGGCAGTTCTACTCTGTCCTGTAGAGTAGCTAGGAGGTGGAATAACTGTATGGGAGTGGGTTTGTTCTGTTCTGTTCACCTTTCAATCCCTCTTCCCTTCTAAAGTTTCTCTCAACTCTAAAATACCCACTTACATTAAGAAATAGTATATGCAAAGTAATGCCTTTCCAGCATGGATTACAAAATAGATCACACTTCTTTCTGTATTCAAGTTAAATCACACCATACTCCAGATAAAGTATGGGAATATCTCTTTCCCCTCCAATTGAAGGACTGATCCCTAAATAAATCCATGAGTTCTAGGGAGCTAACTTGGACCACTTTTCTCAAAGAAAGAAAAGGGAAAATATGACAGAAGAAAAAAGAATAAAAGAAAAGAAAACCTTATGGACCAAATTCACTAAGGCCTGTGTCTTTGTTGTATAGGTGTTACTGCCACATGGCGGTGGATGCACTAAATGAGGTTGCCTAAAGTATGCACTAACTTCTCTGCCCAGGCAGAAGCTCTCCTGATATGTCTGTCTGTCTGTCTCTCTCTCTCTCACTGTGTGTGTGTGTGTGTGTGTGTGTGTTTGTGTGTGATTATGGAGCAAAGAAAGGGGAGGAAAAAGGAAGTCTTTCCTCCTCAGTATTATGCTCAGCAATTGTCACTTTATGCTATTCTACACCTAGACTGTGTGTTCCCCATCATAAATATTTAGTACTACCACTTTTTAAGTGTGCACACATATACACACACTCAAAGCTATTTTTCCAATGATGCTAGAGGAACTAGGTTAGATAAAATGGAAGGAAAAACTGCTGACTAGGAATTGGAGGAGCTGGGTTATTGGAGAGAATCTAGTAGCAAAACTGAATGATTTAGGAATATAAATCAGCTAACAATTTGGTTTATTGTGAGATGGTAATATTTGGCACAAGAAAAAACTGCATCATATGGTATCTTTTGCCATACTTTTATTTCCTTCTTGCCATACTTTTATTTCCTTCTTTCCACTTCTAGGCTATATTTTGTTCCTTTTCTGCAGCTTGTCTTGTGGCATATCCTTAAATGGCAACAAGGTTCTCTCATAGGTGCACATTGCAAACCATCACTGCCTGGGGAGCCCACAAACAGAGGAGCAAAAGATAATAATGAGTCCTTATGTAATGCTGCAATATTTGCTGTTCCCAACAGCTCTGTTCCTTGCTAAGGCAGTGTGGGGAGCAATTACACTACCCATATAAAGTCTGACTGCCTTAATCATCCTTGGAAAAACAATTTCAGTACACTCATTAGAGTCAAAAGAGTTTCCCTTCTCCAAAGGGATTTCTGAAATGGGAACACTGAAGTAGAATCTGACAAAAGCAGCGAAGCAGGAGGAGCTCAGGGGATAAGAAGGCAAGGAAAAGCACTTTGTTTAGATTCCATCATGGGATATGAAATAAGCCCACTTTTGATTCAAGTTTTTATGACCATCATGAGTTAGACAGCAAGTTGAATATACTAAAGTATGTGAGATGAAGTCTCACCATCCTTGCTTCTATGCGTGCTGGCTGTACTTCTTCCAAAACAAATTTAGGTGTTCTTCTGGCAGTCCATAGTATACTCAGTGTAGGGCAGAATGTGATCAAGCATGGGAGAGCCTGGTGGCAAGGATCACGTGAGTCGGAGTAGTTTCAGTGGTTTTCAGATGAAGGAGAGGAGCACTAGGACTTTCCAGTCTATCGCTCATCCTCGTGCCGCCCCATGTTGTTGCTAGTCCAGTAACAGTTCTTTGAGGTGAAAAAACCATATGTTACGAAAAAGTTGCTTGCAGAGTAACTAATGCTTCATTAGATTTTCAAATTATTTTTTGATGATGTGAATGACAAAAGAAATGAAGCCTTTGTTTAACTATCTTTAAACCCTATCTGGAATTTTTCCTACTCAGTCTTTAAAAAATCCTTCCACAACATACATGGAAAAAGTATCTTCCAATCATTGTTTACCTCCCACTAGCTAACAAAAGGAGACTTTCATTAAAAACATGAGAAAAAAAGTTTGTTTTGACTTTGTCACTGATGCAATTTTGATTTGAAGCTGTATTATTTTTAGCTCAATCATTGACATGAATGAAGAGATTATCAGTTTCAAAGCAAGAGAAAGGCCTTAGATATTTGCAATGAATTCAATTTGTTGTACATGGAGTGGGGAATTTAGAAGCGGTAGGGACCAACTTGTTGAACAACTTCTATTTTTGCATTTATAATTAAAGTTATGGATGAGGAAGTAAATCTCATTTCATAAGCATTTATTAAGCACCTATTATGTAAATGTACATCCACAAATTGATACACCTTGGTTATTATACTTGAGGGACTCACAACATTTGATAGATGGCATATGAAAAGCGACTTAATGGGATAAATATAACTAACAAGTAGGTATGAAGATGAAGGGCATTTCAGGTGGCAAAGGCACAGAAGTATGACTTGTTGTTAGGTGTTGTCAAATCTGTTCTGACTCATTGTGACCCTATATACAACAGCACGAAACAGTGCCTTGTTCTGTGTCGTCCTCACGGTAATTGATAGTCCATCATTGCAGCCACTATGTCATTCCATTGCATTGAGCGTCTTCTTTTTTGCTGACCTCCACTTTACCAAGCCTGATATCTTTCTCCAGGGACTGGTCCCTCTGACAACATGACCAAAGTATGTGAGATGAAGTCTGGCCATTCTTGCTTCCAAGGAGCATTCCAGCAGCCCATCTTCCAGGACAGATTTGTTCAATCTTCTGGCAGTCCTTAGTTTTTTTCATATACTTTGCCAATGGCGCAATTCAAATGCATGAGTTCTTCTTCAGTCGTCCTTATTCATTGTCCAGCTTTCACATGCATATGAGGCTATTGAAAATACCATGGGTTGGGTCAAGCACATCTTAGTCTTCAAAGTGACATCTTTGCTCTTTAACACTTTAATGAGGAATTTAGCAGCAGATTTTTCCAGCACAGTATGTCATTTTATCTCTTGACTGCTGTTTTTATGGGTGTTGCTTGTGGATCTAAGTAAAATGAAATCGCTGATAACTTCAGTCTTTTCTCCATTTATCATGATGTTGATTATTGGTCTAGTTGTGAGGATTTTGTTTTCTTTATATTGAGGTGTAATCCATACTGAAAGTTGTACTCTTTGATCTTCATCAGTAAATATTTCAGGTCGTCTTCACTTTCAGCAAGCAAAGCTGTGTCATCTCCGTATCACAGATTGTTAATGACTCTTCCTCCAATCCTTATGCTGCATTCTTCTTCATATAGTCCATTGAGTGGTGGGAAACATGACTTAAAAAAGTACAATTTATATTCTACTGTTTATATTATCAAAGTTTTATATTATCAAAATATAAATCAAAGAAAAGGAAATATCATAAAATCAGGTTGAAGAAGAACAAGAAGAACTTGAGCTTGAACTTCAAGAGTAGCTAAACCAGAGATGTGGACATACACAGTAGAGTGTCTGTTTTTGTTTAGAGAGAAAACACTATAACTACTATAAACATTATTTTCAAACTTGGCCAAATAACTTACCATACACCATAGTTTTTCACACATTCTCCATTTATCATCATGTTAAAAATGGGTAGTTTTAAAAATAAACAAATCAAATCAGGATCCCTGGACATAATGCCCAGTCATCATTTTTCTTGTATCTAGATTTGAGAGTCACTACATTAAACCAGGGAGCTCTGGTAGTGTAGTGCCTAAGGCACTTGACTGCTAACCAGAAGGCTGGCAGTTCAAGCCCACCAGCCACTCCTTGGAAGGAAGATGGGGCTATCTACTTCTGTAGTGATACTGCCTTGGAAACTCAAGAAGGGGTCGCTATGAGTCAGGTCCAACTCGACAGCACATAACAACAACAACAATAACACATTAAACCAGTAATGTCAGTTCTCCATTTTGGGGAAGAGATGTGATGCATTGGGATCAAATGATGGTTTGCTAGAATCAGAACTGCTCTTCTGAAATCTTTACTAAAAGTAATGACATTGAAGTAATGGAAACAGACCTGATAATTCTTTCTCATGTAGGCAAATCTAAGCAGTGACTATTCAATTTTAAAAGACCAAATGGACTCCATTTAATATGCCAATAATGGTTAGCATGGGGAAAGGTTAAGAGCTTAAGAACTAAACCCCAAAACATGGATGTTGTATATAAACTAGAAGAATTTGGTGAAAATATATCTTGAAAACAGTAAACTGAATTCAGTAGACTCTGGCTTCCTCGTCAATGAAGGTTTAACACCTGTGCTGACCCTGTTGTTCACTGTGCTTGACTACTTCCTTCTTAGAAAAGAGTCTGGTTACTATTTGCAGATAATACTGAGTACCTAGAACCAAGAATAACAGACCCTTGTTTAGGTCTTAACATAAAAATTATTATTAATTCCTCATAAGGAAGATTAATCACCATCACATTTTAGTGCGCATACTAACTCGTCAATTGTTTCAAGATCTCATTAAAGTACAATTTAATTATTCCCAGCAAATTGTTTGTCTCCTCAAACAAATGTGCATACATACTCACATCCCTTGGCTAAGTGAATCCCAGCAGACAGTTACTACAAGACTAAGGGTTTCTAGATTAAATTCAGCTAAATGATATGTGGAAGTCTTATGGCGCAGTGGTTAAGCTCTCGACTGCTAATTGAAAGTTTGGTGGTTAAACCCACACAGCTGCTTCTTGGGAAAAAGACCTGTAGATCTGCTTACATAAAGATTACAGACTGGAAAACACTATGGGCAATTCTACACTGTCACGTAGGGTCACCGTGAGTTGAGATCAATTGGAAGGCACCTAACAATGACAACAAATGACATATGGTACTGAGCTTTCTTTAATGTGGCTCACTTTATGTTTTCTACATGGCACACAACTTCAGATTATGCTGAGCCTGCTAATTCCAGGAAGTCCAAATGAAGAGTTAGTAGCTATTCTAAGCAATCAGTATAATTACAAAAATAAAGTTAGTATGTGCCAACTCATATATGGAGCAAGAGTACAACTTCTCAGAAGGTAGAAAAATTCAAAAATGAATATACTATTATTAATTGAGAATCATCTTGACAACAGAGACTATACTAGGCTATTCACCTATCTTAAATAATTTACTTCTGGATTTAATCATTTCAGTTGCAGTCCACTTAGAAAGATAAACTGAAACCCACCATCTAGTTGATTCCTATAGTGACCCTACAGGACAGAGTAGAAGTGCCCCATAGAGTTTCCAATGCCATAAATCTTTATGAACACAGACTACCTCATCTTTCTGCTGCAGAGGCTGGTGGGTTCAAAC
>NW_006921672.1:1244874-1249487 GCF_000298275.1 Orycteropus afer afer
ATCTTCCTTCCGAGGAGTGGCTGGTGGGTTTGAACCACCAGCCTTCTGGTTAGCAGTCAAGTGCCTTAGGCACTAGGCTACCAGAGCTCCCAGAGTCTTGGTCAAGTGGTTTCAAATGGTATGGTACTCAGCAGAAATGTAATGAGTTGGGGCATTCTCCTTCCTATAATCTCAGGCTGCAGTTCATCTGGAATTAATTAATCAAAGACATTCTTGCCATCAACTATCACGAAGCCTGAGGATAGCAACTACATGCAAAATTGAAATAAGAATTGTTGATTTGAATGGTGCCAGCATAGGGGTGCCCAAAGGACCTAAGTGTCTCTATCAACTCCCTTCTCTATGCCTCTTTGATGGAAAGTGAGTAACTCTAGGACCCAAAGTCAGGTGAGGTCAGGGTTATCATTCTTTGTGCTCACTAGTTACTTCTGTTAGTTCTACATTGGATGCAACACCAATAGGATAGTTTTTTTCATTTTGCTTTTTTTTCCCCTTGATGCAGTCTAAATATTGTACTTCTAGATATTTCCAGGTTACAATTACATTCAGATACGCCTTCTCTGCACTAATACTTATTACAGTTGGCACATTGTTTAGGAAAAGTATAATAACCTCTGTAAACGCAAGATACTTTACAACAAAGTAGAAGGTGTTAATATAATGGGTACAATAGTTCTTGAGTAGGGGAAAAAAATCCTGTATCTTACAATTTGGAGTCATTTAGCACCTCTGAGCCTATTCTGGAAAAGATTGTTTAAATGAGACAATAAGAGGAAACCAATTTACAACTTGAAATAAGCAGAACTCATGTTTCCATATTGCTAAAAGGCAAGGTTAGACTAACACTGTACAGTTATCATAAAATTTTTATCAAGAAGCTGCAGTACCTTTAATAATTCATTATTTCAACTTCTTGCAAGAACTCCTCTATATGCTTTTAAAATGTTGTTTTCATTATCCTGGAAGAACTGGTTTTGGAAAGGAATCTTTCTCTAACTATATGGTGTCAAATCTATTATCAAGGCATCATGATTAGTATAAACTAATTTTATGCCTCCTCTTTATACATCTTTCAATTGATTGTATTAACAAAAGCATCCTCCTTCCTTCCTATATCAACTTAATGGCATATGAGGGAAATACAAAATTACATATTAACATCACCCTGAGAAAGTATAATGCATTAGCCAATTTTTCTTATGAAGATCCAGCATTAACAAGCATGTATCTTGTTTCATTAAAAAAAAAGATTTTTTTCCAAGCCCTTAACAGCACTTGGAACTGGTTCATTCCAGGTTCTACCCCCCGCTGAGAATTTGCCTTTCTACCCCATATACTGAATCAGGATTTACCTTTTAACAAGACCCCCAGGTGATTCTTACAGATCCCCAAACCCAAACCAAACCCACTGCCATCGAGTCTCTTCCAACTCATAGTGACCCCCATTGAGTTTCTAAGGTGGTAAATCTTTACAGAAGTAGATTGCCCAGTCTTCTTTGCCCAGAGTGACTGGTGGGTTTGAACTGCCAGCCTTCTGGTTAGCAGCCAAATGCTTAGGCACTGTGCCACCAGAGCTCCTTTATAGCTCCCAGGATCTTATTAAAGTGTAGATCCTGATTCTGTATGTCTGGGGTGGAAAAGCAAAATCCTCAGCAGGCGAGCTAACTGGAACAGACCAGTTTGAAGCCCTGACCCTTAATGAAGTTCTATAGATTGCTAAATATACAACCTATCAGGAACCTGAAAACCTACCTAAGAAAGCATTTAGTTTGAAGCGTAGGAAAAGTTACATGATAAGTCATCGATCAAGCTGAGCCAGTCAGCCCAACTTCTGCATTCAGATAAATGATCAAATGTGGCCATGGCTGTCCAATCATTCCTGGTTACAGAGGAGTTGCTGGGCCTTTGTTAGATGTG
This sequence comes from Orycteropus afer afer, assembly GCF_000298275.1. Taxonomy (NCBI): domain Eukaryota; kingdom Metazoa; phylum Chordata; class Mammalia; order Tubulidentata; family Orycteropodidae; genus Orycteropus; species Orycteropus afer. The sequence continues at coordinate 1,246,792 of NW_006921672.1, forward strand.
ATTTAATTGCACATGCATCCACCTCGCTGTCACCCTGATTCTTACTTCAGTGCATCTTGTCAGGTTATTCTTTAAGGCATTATCTACTGACTGACTTAGTTGGTGTCACAAAATTAATACATGGTTTACAATGAGGAGCAACAAAAATCCAACAATTGATTAAATTGGAAAAAAAAGAACACAAAACAAAATGTTTGAATTCATGATAAAATGTGGTAGCCTGAGTTTAACATTGCTAGAACAACCAAATGTACATTTTTAAAATGTGTTGAAAGAGTCTAGTATCCATGCCATGGTTAGATAATGTCTAAATTATGGATTTTATAAGTTAATTAACCTTAGTAATGATAAAAATCAACGAAAAGATTTTCTGTGGCTTCCTAGTTTGGTGATTCTCATAATTAGCAAATAAATATTTACAAAAAGTAAACATTTTCTTTCTTACACTATATCTATCAAATAAATTCGGACTGTTATCATTTATGAGAGGAATAAAATTATTTAACTCCTTGAAGAATCATGGGAAACATTTCACATTTTTCTATAAAATCCTGTCTCTCTCTCTCTCTCTCTCTCTCTCACACACACACACACACACATATATATAACATCAATGGAGAGATTTTTTGGAAAGTATAAGCCCAGTTCCTGACCTCACCGCCTTAACTGCACAGCATGCTGCACATAATTTGACCATTTAATGAGCTAAACCCACATAAAATAACCAGCAAACCAAAGACCATTCACTCAAATGGCCTAAAGGAGAGGTGGAAGTCACTTGACAAGAATCCAAGGGGAGCCAGTTTGCTCATAATTAATGGGATTTGGCCTCAGGAGAAAAACAGAAAGAAGCCTCTTTTTGTTTCTTTCTTTCATTTCCTCTTCTCTATCACCTCTTTACTCTTTATCTGCAGTGGGAATAAAAGGAACAGGCATAGAAGAAGGACCTTTTTAGAGCAGTGCTGTAGAGTTAGGCCCTCTTTGGCCATGTTTCTGTTCAGATTCATATCTTCACCCCACTCTGACCCTGACCACAGAATCATGAATATTTTAAGTCAAGGGACAAACTGGAAACATTGTGTGTGTGGGTATGTGTGTGTGTGCACACATGTGCTTGAGCCATACACAGGCTGAGAAAGAGGATAAGGAGATGATAGAGCTAGGAATAGAGAAACCTATAAGGAGAAACACTATTTGTAGGACTTGTATTCCTGAGTAGATGGCTATCCAAGAACGCAGGTGTGTGTGTGTGTGTATGTGTTTGTGTGTGTAGAAAGAGACAGAGCCAGTTGGTCTGTCAACTAAGATTCGGGCCTCTGTACACAGCATGGATTCAAACCTTCATCTCACTCATCTGTAAAACAAAGATAATATTAGAACCCCCCTTAAAATTTTTCTGTGAATATCAAATGAGATAAAAATTTTCAAGTCTCTAACAGTGTCCAGCATGTAGTAAGTGCTAAAAAAAAAAAAAAAAAATGCTATCTCTTAAGAAGTCTTCTAACCTATTATCAAGAGGTTTTATTCCAGTGGTTTGTTCAGTAATTTATTCATTATCAAGCATCTACTATGGGCCAGGCAATGTACACTGGTACCCTAGAGAGAGAACTATGAACAAGACAAATATAGTCCTTATACTCTTGGATTCAATACTATAGTAACAAATTACCTAAGTACCTGGCACACAATAAGTGGTCAATATATAATTAAGTATTCAGAAGAGAGGTGCTGTAAGAGTTTATAACAAGGGCTTTAGCTCATCCGTAACATCAGAAGAATATTCTCTGGAGAAATAAATTATAGGCCAACACCTGAACAATGAGTCGGGGTGACTTACTTGTAGAGGAAGGGAAGATAGTTCTATGCAGAGGGATTTGTGTGAAAGTCCTGTAATGGGAGGAAGCCTGACATATTTTTGGGATCAGATAAAAGAGAATATTTGAAGCACAAAACCAGGTAAAGAAGAGGAGATATACAAGAGTCCTGTCAGGCAAGGCCTCACAAACTTTATTAGAGATTGGGACTTGAACATAAGACTAATGGACAGCTATGAAGGTTTTGATCATGACACTGACCATATTTTCATGTTACTAGAGTGCCCTCTTTGCAGAATAGAGAATGAATTGGAGAGACCAGGAGTTTAAACAGGGAGACGTGCAATCATTCTGGTGAGAGAAGATGGAGGCTTGGATTAGCTTGCTAAAGTAGTAGAAGTAGGAAGAAGTGGATGGCTTCAAGATGGGTAGCAAGATCCACTGAACTAAATAATGTTACACTGAAGACAGATAGGCAAGGTGCTAAATGATCATTCTGTTCAGAGCAAGATCCAAGTCAGACCCTGAGGGACAATTAGAGGTCTCTGGAATCACCTTGTTGAATGGTCTAGTGAGAACCACTGGACAAAGATTCAAAACAGCTGTCGAGTCGCTAAGATTTGGGACATAGGCAAGACTCCTAGCTCCCTTGAAGGCCTGAGAACAAAGCAAAATGCTGACATTAAAGTTGACAAACCCTAGGATTTTTAAAACTTGAGTCCTGGAGGGTGATCAGAGTATATCCCAGGCATGCCCAGATATATATATATATAAGCCTGGGACCAAGTGGAGAGGCAATGGGGTGAAGAGGTTAAAGGCCTCAGATATATAGCCAAGCTGCCTGGGTCCAGATCCTGGCTCTGTCACTTACTTTGGATAAGT
>NW_006921672.1:1254182-1255184 GCF_000298275.1 Orycteropus afer afer
AATCTGTTCCACAATCAGCTCCTGGCCTTGTTTTGGCTGAAGATATTGAGCTTTTCCATCACCTCTTGCCACGGATGTAGTCAGTCTGATTCCTTTGTACTCGATCTGATGAAGTCCACATATATAGCCACTGTTTGTGTTGTTGAAAACAGGTATTTGCAATGAATAAGTTGTTGGTCTTGCAAAATTCTTTCATGTGATCTCCAGTGTTATTTCTGTAACCAAGGCCAAATTTTCTGACTACTGATGATCTTTGTTTCCAATTTTTGCATTCTAGTCACCAGTGATTAACACATTTTGATTGCATGTTTGGTCGGTTTCAGACTGCAGAAGTTGGTAAAAATCTTCAATCTCCTCATGTTTGGCTTTGGTGGTTGGTGCATAAATTTGAATAATAGTCTTATTAACTGGTTTTCCTTATAGACATATCGATATTATTCTATCACTGACAACATTGTACTTCAGGACAGATCTTGAAACTTCCTTTGTTATGATGAATGCCAAGCTATTCCTCTTCAAATTTTCAGTCCTAGCATAGTAGATCATATGGTTATCTGATTCAAAATGGCCAAAACCAGTCCATTTCAGCTCACTAATGCCTGGATATCAGGCATCTTTATGTGTTCTATTTCAAAGTTTAATCTTTATGTGCTCTATTTCATTTTTGACAACTTCCAATTTTCCTTGATTCATACTGTGTACATTCCATGTTCCTATTATGAATGGATGTTTGCAGCTGTTTCTCCTCAATTTGAGTTGTGCCACATCAGGAAATGGAGGTCTTGAAAGCTTTATTTTATCCATATCAGTAAGGTTGGCCCTACTTTGATGATGCAGCTCTTTCCTAGTCATATTTTGAAAGCCTTCTGACCTAAGGGACTTGTTCTCCTGCACTGTATCAGATAATATTTCCGGGCTATTCATAAAGTTGTGCAGTAATGTATCAGACAGTGTTTCTCTGCTATTCATAAGGTTTTCCCTGGCCAATTCTTTGAGAAGTGG
>NW_006921672.1:1255284-1260218 GCF_000298275.1 Orycteropus afer afer
GAACAAACAAGTCTATCCTGGAAGAAGTGCAGCAGAAATGCTCCTTAGAAGCAAAAATTGCCAAACTTCTCACCTACTTTGGTCATGGTGTCAAAAGAGACCACTCTCTGGAGAAGGATATCATGCTTAGTAAAGTAGAGGGTCAGTGGAAAAAGGGAAGACCCTCAATGTGATGGATTGACACAGTGGCTGCAATGATGGGCTCAAGGCTAGCAAGGATTGTGAGGATGATGTATGACCAGGTAGTATTTCATTCTGTTGTACATAAGGTCTCTCTCTATGAGTCAGCTAGCTCGATGGCACCTAACAACAGCAGGCACTCTGAGCAGGGACAGTGGCATTGCTAAGCTCCTTCCCTAGGAACTATGCTGTACATACATTATTTCTACTTTATATAGACTTTGTATTTGTCATGTCATTCCTGCTTTTATTATATGTTATGTTATTTTAGGCTATATGTGTTATTTGGTATGATTTAGTAGGTTATTTTTTGGATCTGAAAACACTCAAAAAATTTTCCCATGTAGATAAGTTGTAATTACTTCTTCACTTTATGCTGTTTCATCTTACAAAAAGTTACATAGAATCCTCTCTTTGAGATAGTGGGCATACCCTACACATGCACACACAGACTGCTAGATTTTGCATAATCTTTGGAGTTCTGAGGTCATTGTATTGTAATAGAAGCAGTACTAAGTTCTTGATCAAAAGATCCAGCTATGATTTCCAACTATTCAGCTTGTTTGTGTGGTCTTAGACTAGTCAGAAATTTTCTGAGGTTCAATTATCTAATCCTTAAAATGAGAATTAAAATAGCTACATGTTACTGATCACTAGTGTAAACAAGGCCACATGTTGACCTACTATATAAATTATCTCACTTAGACCTCACAAATATGCTAAAATTATTAATAGCTTTCCTTCAAAATAATGTCTGAAGGAGCATTTTGTAAACTGTAAATGCAATAATGCATACTTCTACATTTAACAATCAGTGGAAACACCTCGAATGAATGAAGATAAGAAAATTAATAATAATAATGAAACCAGCTTTTGGCTCTTAAACTCAGAAATAGATACACAAGAACTGATTCCCCCCCACACACACACTGGATTTTTTGGAGTCTTAGGTGGCCCTGTCCCAGAAGCTGACCCTGAATTAAGAATTTGCATACAAAAGTTTTATAAAGGAAATGTGCTCAGGAAAAAGCAGTATGCTAGGAGTGGTGCTCAGGGGAAGCAGGACAAAAACTTGGGAAGAAGACAAACCAAAATACAATTTTGGGAAAAGTCGTAAATGCGTCTTGTTCCTTCAGGGAGCTCCAGAGGAGGGATGTCCCGCAGAACTTTGTGTGATCAAGAAAAGATTCTTCATCTCTGTTGCTCATGTGACTAATGAGTACTTGAAATGTGGCTAGTACAGCTGGAAGACTGAAATTTTCATTGTATTTCATTTTAATTACAGGTAGTTCACAACTTATGATGTATTCACGTTACAACCATATAGCACTTCCAACCTTCAGTTGTTTGTTTTAATTTTTGTACATATTATCATTAGTAATAAGTACTACATACAATGTTCCAAAGTGTACTTTGTTGATGTTATCAGAGCCAATCCCCAAAGACAAATAAAGATCAGACTGATAAAAATACTGATAATGAAAGGCAATGATAACAAAACTATACACACACACACATGTATACATACATACATATATATATATATATATATATATATATACGCATATATATATGAGTTATTCAACTTACATCAGGATGAACTTATAAAGAAAATGTCAGAAAGGGGTCCCATCCTAAATCAGAGGCCAACTCTAATTTAAAAAGCCACAAGTACTGGGCAGCTCACCTCTAGAACACACAGTACACCTCAGAGTGTATCATCCCACCTTCAGGCAAAGGAACTGGGCTTTTCTGTTCCCATACTAGTCAGCTCTTGGGTTTAGCCCCACACAACATGAGATGCCAAGCCACTTCCTGCTGCCCCTTTAGTAGGTATGCAAGTATCCAAGGTAAATCTTTAGGTTGAAACAATTCATCACAAAACAGATGAGAACTGAACGATAGACACACAGTTTGCGAAAATTGATTCAAAGGGATGTAGGCAGGCACCAGCAGAGTCCACTACACATGGTGTCATTAAAATTCTCCCCATCAGCTGATCTTCCACCACCGGGATTTAATTACTGAGGCCGTAGTTCTACCAACTGACAACTTGGGGCCAAATTTCTTTGACAGGCCTCCTTGCTTTACCAGTGTAGAACCTAGTTCTCTTTGTACCGTCTAAAGCTGTTTTTGCTAAGGCAGAAAGAATTGTCAGTCTCCAGCTTTGCATCTTATAAGGGCCATAAATTGTTCATGCTATTTCAATTTCTTATCATACCCTACTGTTCAATTATTGTTATCTGGATTTTTTTTTCTTCTGTCCACATTATCTCCCTCAGCAAATGTACACACAGCATCTGTCCCCACCTAAAAGCACGAAACGTTATCCTGGAATAGGATCAATTGATGTATGAGGGGCAACTTTAAATGTTATGCCCAGATATAGGCTACCCCCTTGACATTTGATGAGTATCCCTGGAAAGATTCAAAGAACATCATTACTCTGCTACTCCAAGCAATTCCCCTGTCTGCTTCTCTAAGCAAATCCCCTGTCTGCTTAGAATTTACCTGGGAAAGGTAAGGAATCTTAGAAAACACCTACAGGAAAATTTTAATTCCAGAACTTTGGGACATAACTATTCATTTCACAGTTTTCTCTGGACTGTTATAGGTGGTATGAAGTTTGGAAACACTACTGGGGAACTATTTTCTTTTGTAGTCAAGGGCTGACTTTGATGACTATTGGACTCAAAGGGTATACTTTACTGAGAGTCTTTATTTTTTTTCTTTTTCAAGAATTTACAAAAAGGAAAACAATGGAATTTTTTTTGACTCCTCACAAAATGCCATACCATTTGTGACTGATGCAAGCAAAAACTGCATTGTTAAAAGTGCAAATGAGTTTTTCTTTAAAAACAAATAATAATTTGAATGTTTGTGAGTTAAACTGTTAAGCTAATTGGAATGTAGCTCATTTGTTTTCCAAAGAAATCATCATTTTGTTGTTAATGTGGCTGTTTAGAGCTGATGACCAACGTGCCTCCCACCAGGCCCACAAATGACAGATAACATGTTGATTTAAAAAAAAAAAAATTTTTTTTTTTTTTTAGCCTGTGTGTCTGTGCCTAAATTATCTCACTGACTGACACTGCTCACATCTTGTTGGAAATAGTTACATTAGGGAAGACAATAGAAGAATGGAAGGAAAAAAATCCAACCTGGAAAAAACTCAGACTCATTAAGGGTTCCCTGTGCTTGTCTCAGTAGTTTTACTAAGCTCACTAACAACAAAGACTCGTGCAGTAATGGTTTACTGTTGTCTGTCCTTCAGTTTCCTTATCTGGAAAAGAGAAAATGGATGATCTATTCCTTCAATAACATTTTATGTTTTTTTGTGTTTTAGTAGAGTGTACACTGGGCTGGAAGTCAGAGGACCTAAATTCTGGTCTTGGATCCATCCTATACTAGATGTATGCTGTAGGTAAAAACCCAGGTGTTTCTTCTCCCACGCCATTGTTCTTTCCCTTTATCATTCTGTATAAGACTGTAAGAGGTTGAGGGTGAAAAGATCCTCAGAAATATTTAGAGAGTAGTTCCCTATGGTTTAAACTTATGATCAGGAAGATCTCAACTTTGCTCTTGGAAGGAAGATGGAGCAATCTACTTCCATAGTGATACTGCCTCAGAAACCCAAGGAGGGGTCGCTATGGGTTGGGTCCGACTAGACTGCACATAACAACAACAACAACAGCCATGTAAGTCAGGTTCCTTTCTGCTCTAAGACTATACTTCCGTTCACATTGACTTACACAATTGAAAAGCCTAGAGGTTTTCAATGGTTGTGATTTCAAATGTAACTGCATTTGGGGCCTCAAATAATGTCATCAGGTCCTGTTCTTGCCATTCCTGGGCTCTACCTTCCACTCCTTTGGAATTTATTCATAGATGCTCTATGGAGGTGACTTCTAGCTCCAGGCTTACTTTCCTACAAATGCAAATTCAGTTGTTGTTGTTATGTGCCATCAAGTGGGACCTGACTCATAGTGACCCCTCCTTGGGTTTCTGAGGCAGTATCGCTATGGAAGTAGATTGCCCAACCTTTCCTCCGAGGAGTGGCTGGGGGGGGTTGAACTGCCAGCCTTCTGGTTAGCAGTCAAGTGCTTTAGGCACTATGCTACCAGAGGTCCTGCAAATTCAGTAGAAAAAGACAAATTCCCATTCTGTTAGCTTCCACATAAATCCTGAGAATGACCCAACGTGGGTCACATGACTGAGACTGAACCATCATTGTATTCATAACAACGCTATTCTCTGGCTGGCTTCCATAGTGATACTGCCTCAGAAACCCAAGGAGGGATTGTTGTGAGTCGTTTCTGACTCGACAGCAGTGAGTTTGGGTTTTTTGGTTTTATTGTTAGAGCAGGTAGGAATCTTTATGAGATCGGGCAAATTTCCTTACCTGAAGAGACAGAATATCTTTCTCTCAGACATTGTAAGAATAAGGAAAATAATATTTATAAAGAACCTGATATTCTTTCTGGAATATCAGAAGATATTAAGAGTTTAATAATAATTAGTTGGCCATATGTCCCAGCAAATCGCAGGTTTTTAGGGGAGTTTCTCCAAATATCTATGACTTTCTTAGATTCCCACAGCCTACCTCCCCAAAAAAAGAGTATTAATTTTCTCTCTATATATAACCAGACGGCTGGTGGTTCAAACCCACCAGCCACTCCTCGGAAGGAAGGTTGGGCAATCCTACTTCCGTAGCGATACTGCCTCGGAAACCCAAGGAGGGGTCGCTATGAGTC
>NW_006921672.1:1263811-1271532 GCF_000298275.1 Orycteropus afer afer
CTATTCATAAAGTTGTGCAGTAATGTATCAGACAGTGTTTCTCTGCTATTCATAAGGTTTTCCCTGGCCAATTCTTTGAGAAGTGGATCGCCTCTTCCTTCTTCCTAGTCTTTCTCAGTCTAAGCTGTATTGAAACCTATGCACCATGTGCAACCCTGCCAGCACTTGAAACACCAGTGGCACAGCCTCAAGCCTCACAGCAACACACAAGCCACAATAGTACAACAAACTGACAGACAACTTTGTCTTACTTAGCTGTATGAAACCTCTCCACCCTCCCCTTACCTGGATCCCTGGCAGTGCTCTGCTCTGTCATGCCCTCTGGTTTCTCTTTCCCCTGCTTTCCTGGCTGATGGGGTTGGGGCATGGGTCCCTCCCTTACCTGGATGCCTAGCTGCTGCTGTGCTCTGTCCTCCCCCTGGCTTCTCATTCCCCTGCTCTCCTGGCTGGTGGGGGTGGGATTTGGGTTGCTCCCTTTACCTGGATCCCTGACTGCTGCTCTGTTCTGTTCTCCCCTCTGGCTTCTCTTTCCCTGGCTTTCCTAGCTGGTGGGGCATTAATAATAATAATTAGTTTCCTAGGGCTGCCATAACAAAATATGACTAAATGGTGGCTTAAATAGCAGCAATTTGCCTCCCAGTTTTGAAAGCTAAACGTCTGATTTCAGAAGGTCAGCATTGTTGATTCATTGTGAAGTTCTGAGAGTCTGTTGCATGCCTCTCTCCTAGCTTCTGGTTCCTGCAGGCATTCTGTAGCTTGCATCTGTAGAATCACATAATATCCTTCCTCCGCTGCTCCTTCTCTGCATATATTTTCCTCTATAGTCACATGTTACTCTATTATGATCTCTTGTTATTCTAACTGATAACACCTTCGAAGATCTTATTTCCAAACAGGGTCATATTCACAGTACCAGCAGGTACAAGGGGTTAGGACTTCAGCATATCTTTTTTAGAGGGATACAATTCAATCCACAGCACATACTTTGCCTTAACTGTTCCTTTGCTTAGTAATTCACAAGGCTGTAATCAAGGGATTAGCAAGGCCATATTCTTGTTTGGGAATTCAACTAGGAAAGAATCTGTTTCCAAGCTCATTTATGCTGTTTGCAGATTTCATTTCCTTGTGGCTAAATAACTAAGGACCCTAGTTTCTTACTAGCTACTAGTTAAAGGCTACCCTCAAGTCCCAAAGGTCCCCTGATACCTAGTCCCTTCTGTAGGCTATTCACATGTATCTTTATTTCTTCAACAATTTCTCTCTCCAGTATGCTAAGATTTATATAACCTAACTTAATCAAGGCAGTGAAATTGCATCATGTTTGCCATCATCTATCATTTAGAAACAAGTCACCAATTCTGTCCCTACTTAGGGGAATACACTTATGCAAGTATGTGATTAGTGGGAGTCTCCTTAGGGTATATCTACCACATCCTCCATTGCAACAGTGGATAATGATTTTACAAATATCAAATACATTAAATATCCCATTTAATCATCACAAGAAAACACTATACATTAGATGAATTGGGAAATATTATCCATATTTAAATAAAAGAAAACTGATGTTAAATAAGATTAAATTACTTGCTCAAACCGCACAGAGAGTGTTGGCAAAGTAGAGAATCCATAGTTTTGGATTTTGTATCCTATCTTCTTTCTGCCATATCATTTCATATCACAGTGATTCCCAAATGTCAGTCACTTGAGAGCCACCTTCTGATCGTCCATCAATATTTTCCACCAACACCACAATTCAAAGGCATCAATTGTAGGTCTTCCTTATTTATCATCCAGTTTTTGCATGCATATGAGGCAATTGAAAATACCACGGCTTGGGTCAGGAGCCTTAGTCCTCAAAATGACATCTTTGCTCTTTAATACCTTAAGAGGCCTTTTGAAGCAGATTTACCCATTGTAATACGTCCTTTGATTTATTGACTACTGCTTCCATGGGCATTGATTGTGGATCCAAGTAAAATGAAATCCTTGACAACTTCAATCATCTCACATTTTATCATGATGCTAGTTATTGGTCCAATTGTGAGCATACTTGTTTTCTTTATGTTGAGGTGTAATCTATACTGAAGGCTATAGTCTTTGATCTTCAGCAGTAAGTGCTTCAAGTTTTTTTCACTTTCAGCAAAAAATAATTATCATCTGCATATCTCAGGTTGTTAATGAGTCTTCCTCCAATTCTGATGACATGTTCTTCTTCATATAGTCCTGCATACAGGTTAAACAAAAATGGTGAAAATATACAACCCTGACACACAAATTTCCTGATTTAAAACCAGGAATTATCCTTTTATTCTATTCAAATGACTGCCTCTTATTCTGTGTTTGGGTTCCACATGAGCACAATTAAGTATTCTGGAATTACAATTCTTCCCAAATGTTATCCATAATTTGTTATGATCAATACAGTCAAATGGCTTTGCGTAGTCAGTAAAACACAGGCAAACATCTTTCTGGTATTCTTTGCTTTCAGCCAAGATCTGCCTAACATCAGCAATGATATCCCTTGTTCTGTGATCTCTTCTGAATCTGGCTAGAATTTCTGGCAGTTCCTTGTTGCCTAGCTACAACTGCTTTTGAATTATCTTCAGCAGAATTTTACTTGTGTGTGACATTAATGATATTGTTGGATAATTTCCACATTCTATTGAATCATCTTTCTTTGAAATGGGCACAAAATCAATCTCTACAATCATTTGGCCATGTAGCTATCTTCTACATCTGTTTGTTGAAATATCTCAATTGGTATTGTCAGTACCTGGAGCATTGTTTTTCACCAATGCCTTCAGTACAGCTTGGACATTTTCCATCAGTACCATGGGTTCCTGATTGTGCACTCCCTCCCAAAATCATTGAACATTAACTAGTTGTTTTTGGTATAGTGACTCTGTTCTTTAATCTTCTTTTGAAGCTTCCTGCATCATCCAGTATTTTGCCCATACAGTCCTTCAATATTGTAACTCGAGGCTTGAATTTTTTTCTTAATTTCTTTCACCTTGAGAAATCCTGATCATATTCTTCCCTTTAGGTTTTCTAATTCCAGGTCTTTGCACATTTCATTATAATACTTTATCTCCTTGAGCCACCCTTTTAAATCTTCTGTTCAGCTTTTTTATATTATCATTTTTTCATTCACTTTGGCTATTCTATGTTCAAGAGAAAATTTCAGATTCTCTTCTGTCATCCATTTGGGTCTTTTCTTTGTTGTCTTTTAAATGACCTTTGCTTTCCTTATGTGTGATGTCTTTGTTGAAATCCCACAGCTCATCTGTCTTTAGTTATTGGTGCTCAGTACATCAAATCTATTCTTTAGGTGGTCTCTAAGTTCAGGTGGGATATAACTAAGGTCATATTTTGGCTCTTGTGTACTTGTTTTACTTTTCTTCAGCTTCAATTTGAACTTGCATGTGAGTAACTGATGGTCTGTTCCACAGTCATTTTCTGGCCTTGTTCTGACTGATGATATGGAGCTTCTCCATTGTCTCTTTCCACAGTAGTCGATTTGATTCCTGTGTATTCTATCTGGTGAGGTCTACATGTACATGTACAATAATATGTATGTTGTTGAAAAAAGGTGTTTGCAAGTAATAAGTTGTTGGTCTTGCAAAATTTCATCATGTGATCTCAGGCATCATTTCTGTCACCAAGGCTATTTTTTCCTTCTTGTTTCCAAATTTTGCATTCAAATTATCAGTAATTATCAATGCATCTGATTGTCTATTTGATCAATTTCAGACTATAAAAGTCAGTAAATATCTTCAGTTTTTTTCATCTTTGGCATTGATGGTTGGTGCCAAAATTTGAGTAATATTGAGTAATAGTCCTATTAACTGGTCTTTCTTAGAAGCATATGGATATTATCCTATCACTGACAGTGTACTTTATGATTGATCTTGATGTGTTCTTTTTGACAATGAATGTGACACCATTCCTCTTCAATTTGTCATTCTTGGCATAGTAGTCTATATGTTTGTCTGATTTTAAATAGCCAATACCAGTTTCTTCAGCTTAATAATGCCTAAGATTTTGATCTTTATGCATTCCATCTCATTTTACTACTACCAGTGTTCTTAGATTCATACTTTGTACATTCCACATTCTGATTATTAGTGGATGTTTGCACCTCTTTCTTCTCATTTTGTGTTGTGCCCTATCAGCAAATAAAGTCCCGAAAGCTTTACCCTATAAAACCAAAACCAAACCAAACCAAAACCAAACTCACTGCCATCAAGTCAGATCCAACTCGTAGCAACCCCTCCTTGGGTTTCCAAGGAGGTATCACTACAGAAGTAGATTGCCCAGCCATCCAAGGAATGACCAGTGGATTTGAACTGCCAGCCTTCTGGTTAGCAGTCCTTAAAGTCAACTCTACTTTGAGGTGGCAAGTCTTCCTAGTCAAATTTTGAGTGCCTTCCAACCTGAGGTGCCCATCTTCCACCACTACACTAGACAGTGTTCCACTGCTGTTCATAGTCTTCACAGGCCATTTTTTTTTCTAAAGTAGACTGCCAGGTCCTCCTTTCTAGATTCATAGTCTAGAAGGTCCTCTAAAACCTGTCTGTCATGAGTAACCCTGCTGGTGTTTGAAATACCTGTGGCATAGCTTCCAGCATCACAGCAACATGCAAGCCACCATAGTATGACAAACTGACACATAATATTAATTATTGTAATTAATATTGCTTGTGTCCTGAAATTCATGTTGCATGCCACTTGTGTATGTTACACCTGGGAACAATAGATAACAGATATGTTGGAAAAATACTTCAAAAGGCATCTTCTCTCCCATTCTTAATCAGAGCTTAAAGGAAGGGATTTGGCGTATATTACAATGTTTTCCTGCTTTGCAAGGAAGATACATTCTCTGTAAGGTGGCAGGGAGCCCAGCACATGCTCTGGGCACTCCTTCTCTGGCTGCCTCTGAAAGCAATAGTGGTGTCTCTTGTTAGACACTGCTGTGACTGTGGGTTTGGACACACCAACAGAGGAGGATGCAATTAGCAAATATAATTAGCTCCAACACATTTAAGCATGCCCCTTTCCTTACTATCCCCAAAGCCATACACAGCTCTGCATATATTTGCCTATAAAACAATGCATACATTTTTGTAGCCTCCTCCTTCTACCCAGCCTCCTTCAACACCCTTCTCACGATCCCTTCAAGGCCCCAGCATAAAAATGTAGGAAAATGGCAGGGAGAAGCCTCATCCTTGCCTTGTCTCTTCCCACCCCCTTTGCACAAATGATTTATCTCAAAACACCTCTCTAGGGATAGCTCTATTTCTGTTCAAATTCTCTTTAAAAGGCTTCCATAACACTCTTTCATGTCAATTTTTTAGTGTTCCTTTTTAATGCAGATTCCCACAACTGTATTTATTTCTAAAATTTTATTCTATCAAGCTCACTATGAGCTCCTAGGAATAATGCTTCCCTAAATCAGCATATAGATCTTAAGTTCATATTTTTGTCACAACAAATGGGACAGATGTGCTAATTCTATTCTCTTATCTTCACTCATGGGAAGTGAGGTTCATAAAAAATAAATGTATATGAACAAATAGGGGCAGAACAAATATGCTGCTTATGTATAATAAGCACGTTTGAATAATTAACCAACCACCAGATAGTTTCTCCATAATTCTTTTAACCACTGAAGAGGCAAGGAAAGAAACATTTGCCTGGGTTTAAAGAGAAAGCAGGAACACCACAATATTAGTACTTTGCATAACATTAAGATTGGACATTTCAATCATGATGGTCGCAATAGCCGGTATCTGCATTGGAAGGCTCTTTTGTATATATGGTTTAATTTGAATCTTGGACTAACCCTGATATGTAGCTGTTCAAACCATGACTCCTTAAATAGATGAAATCTTCCATTGAAACCAGCCGATCTCTCTGGATGAGCATTTGCCCCCGACTGTGCATCATCCTGCTTGCCTATGAGATCCATTACTCTTTGCTTGCATCATTCTGGGTTGCTGATTCCCAATCCCAGACCCTGATGTCTGCTTCTGGAGTACCTGTTTATTCTGATGACCCAGTATAAACTTTCTTTTCTGGTGTTATGTCCCACACAAATAGCAACTCTGTGTCTCTCTTAATTTTGATGCATCCAGACTCTAGCAAAATCACATCCCAAATTAGCCTTGTTGTTGTTGTTGTATGCTATCAAGTTGGCCCCAACTCATAGCGACCCCTCCTTGGGTTTCCGAGGCAGTATCACTCTGGAAGTAGTTTGCCCCATCTTCCTTCCCAGGAGTGGCTGGTGGGTTTGAACTGCCAGCCTTCTGTTAGCAGTCAAGTGCCTTAGGCACTTTACAGAATTAGCAGATTAGACTAGCTACCATAATTACCCTCTCCAAAAAATCAGAGGTCATAGCCAGATACAAGAATGCTTATTAGCATGATTTTGGAAGCAGTACAGTTGCTGCCTAAGTCTATAGCATCAGTGGTTGAAATAGGGTAAAAGAAAAGACCATTAACAGTGAGAAAGGCTAGGGGCCAGCTCGTAATGGGTTTACAAATCATCCATTTAGACCTGGAAGTCACTGAGGGTGGAAAAGAATGAGTTGAAGAGAAGAAAACAGGGAGTCAAATACTAAACTCATAAAGGAATGTTAGTAGATAAAACCAAACAATAAGGCTACCAAATGTTAGGTTTAGATCAGATGGACTCCCAATGAACTGAAAGTTTTAATGGTAGGAAAATAGGGTGGAAACAGCAGAGGGAAGAACCTCTAGGCTTGGGACTATGTGGAGTATGAAACAAAAGTAAGCTTCTACTCATGGGAACTGCAGGAGTCATCCGTGATTTTAGGAATTGTTTGGGAAAACAATTTTTAGGAAGGGGTTGGAAAAACTGGTAAGCTAAGTAAGATTAAGAGTTGCATGGGGCTGAGAAATGATGACCAGGAATGCTTAGACTTCTGGTAATGATTGAACCTAAACTATACAAGGCATGATGAAAGTAGTCTTATTAATCACTTGTTGTTGTTGTTGTGTGCTGTTGAGTGGGACCCGACTCATAGCGACCCCTCCTTGGGTTTCCAAGGCAGTATCACTACGGAAGTAGATTACCCCATCTTCCTTCCAAGGTATGGCTGGTGGGTTTGAACTGCCAGGCTTCTGGTTAGCAGTCAAGTGCCTTAGGCACTATGCTACCAGAGCTTCCTATTAATCACTTAGAACTGTGCTATCCGTTGTGTGGTCCATGTACCATTTTCATCAGCATCATCCAGGAGCTTGTTAGAAATGCAAACTCTCAAATCTCACCTTAGACTTACTGAATCATAATCAGCACCCACTGGAAATGAGCAGGAACATTGCAATTTCAGAAGCACTGTCCTAAAGGAAAAAGATAATCACTTCAGACTAGAAGATATGGGCCCAATCGGCAGCTCCTGTCACTTGCACATACTCTTAGAGTGGACCCTAGAAGAGTAAGCCATGCCTCCTCCTGGAGCCATCTAGCTGTAATGCAAAGGGGATCCCTTTTCTTCTATAGTGTAGTAGAGTATTAGTCACAGGAAATGGTGGCATTAATTATGCAAGTACAAGTTAATCATATAATTATTATATGCTATATTTTTATCTAGGAGCTCTGGTAGCATAGTGCCTACAGGTACTTGACTGCTAACCAGAAGGCTGGAGGTTCAAACCCACCAGCCACTCCTCGGAAGGAAGGTTGGGCAATCTACTTC
>NW_006921672.1:1271632-1273544 GCF_000298275.1 Orycteropus afer afer
ATATACACAGGAGCTCCAGTGGAATAGTGCCTAAGGCATCTGACTGCTAACCAGAAGGCTGGCGGTTCAAACCCACCAGCCACTCTTCAGAGGGAAGATTGTGTGATCAACTTATGTAGAGATACCACCTCAGAAACCCAAGGAGGGGTCACTATGAGTCATAATAGACTCAATGGCAATGAATTTGGGGATTTTTTTGTATATATAGGAAATATACTAATATTATTTACTCACTCACACAGGGAAAGCAGTCTCCCCTGACCTATATTAGTTTTCTATTGTTACCTAAAAAATTATCACAAATTTAGTGGCTTAAAACTGCACACATTTCTTATCTCACAGTTTCCATGGGTTGGAAGTGCAGGCGTGGTGTTTTAGTTTCCTGTTGTTGTTGTTGTTAGGTGCCATCGAGTCATCTCTCACTCAGCGACCCTATGCAAAGCAGAACGAAACACTGCCTGGTCCTGCACCAGCTCCACGATCCCTGCTATATACTTGAGCCTATCGCAGCAGCCACTGTGTCAGTCCACTTCGTTGAGGGGCTTCCCCTCCTTCGTCGACCTTCCACCTTACCATGCATAATATCTTTCTCCAGGGAATGGTCCCTTCTGACAACATGACCAAAGTAGGTGAGACGAAGTCTGGTCATTCTCACTTCCAAGGAACATTCCGGCTGCACTTCCTCAAGGACAGATCTGTTAGTTCTTTTAGCAGTCCATGGTACTTTCAGGAGCTCTGGTAGCACAGTGCCTAAGGCACTTGACTGCTAACCAGAAGGCTGGAGGTTCAAACCCACCAGTCACTCCTTGGAAGGAAGGGTGGGCAATCTACTTCCGTAGTGATACTGCCTCAGCAACCCACGGAAGGGTCACTATGAGTTGGGTCCAGCTCGACGGCACACAACAACAACACCACCACAACATGGTACTTTCAGCATTCTTTGCCAGCACCACATCTCTAAAGCATCAATTTTTCTTTGGTCTTTATTCATTGTCCAGCTCTAACATGCATATGAGGCGATTGAAAATACCATGGTTTGTGTCAGGTGCACTTAGTCCTCAAGAAGACATCCATGCTCCTTGGTATTTGAAAGGGATCCTTTGCAGCCGATTTGCCCAGTGCCATATGTCATCTGATGTTCTGACTGCTGCCTCCATTGACGTCTATTGTAGAACCAAGCGATGTGAAGTCTTTGACAACTTCACTCTTTTCTCCATTCATCCTGATGCTGCTTATAGGTCCAGTTGTGAGATATTTTTTTTCTTTATATTGAGGTGGAATCCATACTGCAGACTGTAGTCTTCAGTCTTCATCAGTAAGTGCTTCAAGTCATCCTCACTTTCAGCAAGCAAAGTTGTATCATATGCATATCGCAAGTTGTTAATGATTCTTCCTCCAATTCTGATGCCACATTCTTCTTCATGTAGTCCAGTTTCTCTGATTATTTTCTCAGCATATAGATTGAATAAGTATGTTGAAAGGATACAACGCTGATGCATTCCCTTCTTATTTTAAGCCATGCAGTCTACCTTTGTTCTGTTTGAATGACAGCCTCCCGGCCTATGTACAGGTTCCTCATGAGTACAATTTAGTGTTCTGGAATTCCCACTCTTCTCAATGTTATCCACAGTTTGTTATGATCCACACAATCAAATGCTTTTGCATAGCCAATAAAGCACAAGTAAACATTTTTCTGGTATTCTTTGCTTTGAGTCAAGATCCATCTGACAGCAGCTATGATAACCCTTGTTCCACATCCTCTTCTGAATCCGGCTTGCACCTCTGGAAGTTCTCTGTCAATGTACTGCTGCAACCATTTTTGAATTATCTTCAGTAAGATTATACTAGCATGTGATGTTAATGATATTGTTCAATAATTTCCACATTCTGTGGGATCACCTTTCTTTGGAAT
>NW_006921672.1:1278746-1287777 GCF_000298275.1 Orycteropus afer afer
GCTGGAGGTTCAAACCCACCAGCCACTCCTCGGAAGGAAGGTTGGGCAATCTACTTCTGTAGTGATACTGCCTCGGAAACCCAAGGAGGGGTCGCGATGAGTCAGGTCTGACTGGAAGGCACATAACAACAACAACAATATTTTTATCTTATTATATAATATGAAGGACACGAAAAGAAAACTTTGTTCTTCTTTTCTACTTCTAGAAATGACCTGGCAAGCAGGGTATGAGGAATTATTGCCCTTTCTCTACTCTAGCTCCAGGTAGGCATATTCACTTATCTAGATTTCCATACATTTTCAAATTTGTGCTTCTCATCTGTCTCTCCAATTTCAGTTTTATGTCAGTTATATGTTGCCACAATGATGTTGAAAAACAAACCACCCCAAATCTTAGTGGCTTAAAACAACAACTAATTATTATTTATTCTGTATCAGCTTAGCTATTCTGGTTGGCTGAGGCTGGTTAGTCTAAGTATGGCCTTGGTTGGGATGACATAGGCCTGCTTTATATAGTTTCTCATAGTGCAGAATGTTAACCTAGGCTTCAAAGACAGAAGGCAGACACAAACAAAGACTCCTGAGATCTCAACTCAGAACTGAACACCATTGCTTCTGTTGTCCAAAGGATGTAAGATGGTCCAGTTTCAAAGAGTAAGGAAATCCATTTCATCCATGAAAAGAGTGGAAAAGTCACATTAAGAGCGGCAAAGGACTTAAGCAGAGGGTGTGGTGGAGAACTGGGGCTATTTTGCAATCATTCTACCAAAGGACACTTTGTGCACCCATGTAGTAAAGTTTTCTCCCAAAACCATGCTGGAAGTATTATGTAGGAAGGAACATTCTTCCAATAGCATGAATAATTTGATCCTTTACAAAGAAAAGTTTCTGGAAAGAGGGTCTCTTTCCTTATTATTGTAGCAATTACTTATACTTACTCCATGTCCCCTTTCCCCTCTAGGAACAACAAAAGACATTGCTTTCTCAAACATTTGCACAGATGTAATGGAGGACTCTTACATTGTTCAGGATGCCTACTATTACCTGTAGCAGAAGCTGAGTGAATGTTGCTTGTGAGAATAAATGAATAAACAATAAATGAAAGCCATGCAAATTCTCCAGTTTTCTTCTCTTAGTGTTTTCGTAGTTCTATTGATTTTGATTTTCATGAAATACAGATGAATATGGATGTCTTGATCCATGTTTTTTGCTTGAGTTCCTTGCCACAATTTATTCATCTACCTATAGGAGTCAGTGCCCAGCTTGAAAAATTTATCCCTTTTGAATAGATAAGATTCATAAGTGAGAACTCAAAGACAACTTTTAACATTTAACACAACAACTCTTTATAGTATGTATCCATTGTCAAAGAGGAGGTTATGATTTTCTTTAAGTTATTAGTAGAAACCACTGCTGTCTAATAGAAACTTTTCTGCAATAATTGAAAGGTTCTGCACTTACATTATATTATATGATAGCCATTAGCTATGTGTGGCTGGCTAATCATTATATGAAATGTGGCTGGTACATCTAAGAAAGTATTTTTAATTTTACTTAACATTAATGAATTTTAGTTTTAATATCTACATGTGCTCTTGTTGTTGTGTTATGTGCCATCGAGTCGGACCCGATTCATAACGACCCCTCCTTGCATTGCTGAGGTGGTATCACTACGGAAGTAGATTGCCCAACCTTCCTTCCAAGGAGTGGCTGGTGGATTTGAACCGCAAGCCTTCTGGTTAGCCGTCAAGTGCCTTAGGCACTATGCTACCAGAGCTCCTCTACATGTGCTGTTGTTGTTGTCGTTATGTGCGTTGAGTCGGACCCAACTCATAGCGACCCCTCATTGGGTTCCCAATGCGTATCACTACGGAAGTAGATTGCCCAACCTTCCTTCCGAGGAGTGGCTGGTGGATTTGAACCACCAGCCTTCTGGTTAGCCGTCAAGTGCCTTAGGCACTATGCTACCAGAGCTCCTCTACATGTGCTAGTGGCTACTATGTTGGACAACTCAGGTATAGACAAAGCATGATGTGAATAGTAGTGAATCTCAGATTTTTGTTTTGCTCGTGAAAGAGAAAATGGTTTTACTGATATATCATTTGTGTTTGAGTCCCTAGTTTTTGCTGGTGTTTAAAAGCACAGCAATACAACTTGTTAAAAGTACAATGTGCACTGGCTACACTCCTACACTGGAGATACGGAATTATCCATAATCTGAGTCAGGAGGAATTTGTTGAATTAGATACAGATTACTATGTAATAAATTTTATAGAATTGATACTCTTCTCATCCTCTTTTTACTTGAGAGTACTCTCTTACCATTTCCTAAGAAGCCCAACACCTTCTGATTCTCTATGTAAATCTCTGCCTTCCTAATCAGGTGGAAATGGATTCAAATCTCATCTCTGTTATTTAAAACTGTTCATTTGGCAAATTATACCATGCCTCAATTTTCTGACGTGTAAGATGACAATGCTAATTCCTACATATTGACAGTGTTTGAAAAATTGAATGAAGTTATGTGTAAATACATATGTACATTATGTATGCTATATTAGATCTCCAGTAATTGTGATTTCCTCTTATTGGAACCTATTCTTGGAAAGATCCCAAGAATTTACACTAGTATGCCTTCCTAACCCAGAGACTTATTCCTGTAACCTTAGGTAAGCTAGATAACCTTTGGGGAAAAGTCTCATTAAGGTTGATTTTTTGGATTAGGAATATTATATGCAAAATGCCTTGCAGTTAGTAGATACTCAAAAGTAGCTCGAAAGAGATACTAATGACTTAAGTTAAAACAGTGGTGTTGTCAAGGAAAAATTCAGTTGAGAGAGGGTCAACATTGATTCCCACCTACCGAGGCTTACCTTCCCTTTCCATCAAAATAGAACAACTTTCTAAAGTGGCTAAAATGAGGAAAGTAAGTGCATATTGATCTCTGTTCTCTGACTTGGTTCTTCCCTCTTCTTCTGCTCTCCTTCTGTCTCCAAATAGATAAAGGAATCCATTCTTTGACCCTCTACCTTCTCTCAAACTCTCCTACATTGTACATTTAGATCAGTAGTCTTTTCTATGTGTTGTTGTTAGATGCCATCAAGTCAATTTCAACTCACAGCAACCCCATATGACAGAGAACTGTCCCATAGGATTTTCTTGACTATAATCTTTATGGAAGTAGATTGCCCAAGTCTTTATTCTACAGAACCACTGGATGAGTTCAAACTGTCAACTCTTAGGTTAGCAGCCCAGGGCTTAACTGTTAGTGCCACCAGGGATCCTTCTTTTCTATGTAGTGCTATGGTTCTTGGCTGAAAAGTATCTTTGATCCATCCTTTGACCTCTTTGTGGCCAAAGACTGTGTGTGTATATATGTGTATGGGCAGATGTGTTTGTTCATGAAATGAGCATTGGCGGAAGAAAAGAAGACTATAAACTAAGACCTAAGAGCAGGGGTGTTGCTGATGGAAAGTCAGAGTGAAAATTAGGAAACACTGTTACCAGTGTTCTTACTAAGCCAGGAGAACAGCAAGTTGAATTTTTCCCTATGTTGAAGGCAAATCTCAAGTTAGCATTTAAAAATAGAACTTTTCAGAAGATGAAAATGCACAGAAATCCTCATTGTAGCTACAGAGCAAACTGCTTCTCTAATGATAGAGAACATGCTGAACACATAAATTGATCCCATCTAATAACTTCCTGAAAACATTTGGGATGTTTAATGTGTGTCAATTGCAATACTAGGCAGAGGAATGTCAAAGTTTATATGAAGAGCCTTTGGCCTTCAAAAGCCCACAGGCAAGTGAGGAAGATACACATAGATAACAATAAGCAGTGTGATTCATGCTTTAAATGAAGCTAGGACAAGGCCCGTGAGAGAGAAGAGAGAAAAGGACCCAGTTACTCTGCAAGGAGAAAAGGATAGAAACTTGATGCCTCTGAGGAAACAGTGTCTGGATCCAGTATTTAGACTCATGGTACAAACTTTGGGTACTACATTAAAATACATAAAAAGAGAATTCAACCGTTCATAAGTTCTCCTTCCTGGGTCAATTGTTTATATGGGAGTAGGGGTAGGAGCTCTGGTGGTGTAGTGCCTAAGGCACTTGACTGCTAACCAGAAGGCAGTGGTTCAAACCTACCAGCCACTCCTTAAAAGGAAGATTGGGTAATCAACTTCCATAGAGATACAGCCTCAGAAACCCAAGGAGGGGTAGCTATGAGTCAAATTGACTCAACGGCAGTGGTGTTTTTTTTTTTTTTTTGGTTTAGGAGTAGAAAGCTACTTCCCATGATCCCTCAAGGACATCAAAACCAAAAAACCAAATTCACTGTGGTTGAGTCAGGTCCGACTCATCGTGACCCCTCCTTGGGTTTCCGAGGCAGGATCAGCTGATGGAAAGTTCCACCATTGGAAGTGTAGTGACACAATAGCAGAAGAAGAGAGATTTGGACCTGATGTTTCTTCCTTTAGCCTAGAAGTGCACATATTTAATCACAGGGTTCCTCCTCACTTTATAGGGGCTGGAAAATGTAGAGGAGAGCTTGGAATTATTTATACTTTCCTCTTAGCTAGTTTGTTCTTTTGTACATAAAACTCACTCAAATCTTCTCAATGTGAAAAACCCAAGAATCCCATTTAGACCCTGGATCATCAGGTTGATCAGGATATCTGGCAATGCACAATGGTATATGCAACAGATACTATCTAAGTTCTTGGTGGAGACTTATTGATTAAATAGACAAGAAATCTGATTAAGTAGACAAGAAATCTGCCCTCCTCCAGTTCAACACCCAATACAGAATAACCACAGTAAATTCTTAGAATTACACAGCAGTAAGAGATCCAATTCTGCAATCCTGGCTGGCCTACATGGTAAGTAACAGCACCCTTGGGGGTGAGAAAGAGTTTGGGTTTTGCCCTGATAGTGTTTTCTGACAGGAATGCATCCATTGTTTTCTGTGACCTCTGGTTCACTGTTTTGAAAGGTTCTCCCTGCCCACATGCAAAGTTATTGTTGGGGGTAAAATCCCACTTTCTTCCCATAGACATTTGTGGCCCCAAAACCTGCTAGTCTAGACTCTTAGTTTCAATGCCAGTGTTAACACTCTCAAAAAATGGAGCAGGCTTCATAGTTACTTGTTCCCAATTGTTTCCAAATGCAAATAACCTTCCCACTCTATTCCCAACCACTACTCCCCAAAACCAAACCAAACTCACTGCCATTGAGTCATTTCGGACTCATAGTAACCCTCATTGGGTTTCCAAGGTGATAAATCTTTACAGAAGTAGATTGCCCAGACTTCCTTCCAAGTGGCTGGTGGGTTTGAACCTCCAACCGTCTGGTCAGCAGTCAAATGCCTTAGGCACTACACCACCAGAGCTCCTTACCACTATCACCAGCCACATCTAATTCTTTTAGAAATTTGGCCTTCACATTGGTTAAAATTCTTTGCCTTCTTGCCCCTAAATATTCTGTCTGCAATTAGTGATGGACACTTTTGAGTTTATCGGAAAGAGTAGGCATAAAGGAAGGCCTTCATATGAACTTTGCCCTGAGATGTTTAATCAGTTGATAGGTTCTCTTGGCTATTTTATCCTCTCTCTGATCTTTGGTAGCATAGTACCTAAGGCACTTGACTGCTAACCAGAAGGCTGGTGGTTCAAACCCACCAGCCAGTCCTCGGAAGGAAGGTTGGGCAATCTACTTCTGTAGTGATACCACCTCAGAAACCCAAGGAGGGGTCGCTATAAGTAGGGACTGACTCGACAGCACATAACAACATAACAACAATAACTGATCTTTGGATTTTAGCTGTTTTGAAGGCCATACCCATAATCTCTGGTGGCGTAGTGCCTAAGGCACTTGACTGCTAACCAGAAGGCTGGTGGTTCAAACCCACCAGCCACTCCTCGGAAGGAAGGTTGGGCAATCTACTTCTGTAGTGATACTGCCTCAGAGACCCAAGGAGGGGTCGCTAATGAGTCATGAGTTGGGTACCCTTTACCTGAGCTTTCCTAAAGGCTGACGTTGTAATTGAGATTTGGCTTTTGCAGCAATGCTAACTCACCAAACCAAATCCCTTGCTGGTAAGTTGGAACTGCAGACCTTTCAGTTAGTAGCTGAGCTGTTGAACACTGTGCCACCAGGATTCCTGCAGCATTGCTAGGTCATGCATCTCTGGAACGTGTCTCTTCCATTTCTACTTGCAACCAACTGATTCTTTACTGAGTTTATCTTTTTCTTTCTGTAGTCCTAACCTGATAGCAGACAATAACCACGAATGCATACTACTCTCATTTTGTTTTCCATCTCTTTTCCCCCAGAGCTATTGTTCATTAGGTATGTTATTGCTCTTCCAAGTTACTGCAGAGGACAGTTTTAGCAAATGTTCTTCCATTGTATAACAGGGACTGCTATTACTCCAGCTTTTTTACTTAATATCCTTGCCACCTACCATTTTTAGTTTTTCTGTAAAACTCACACTGGTACCAATTGTATTGTTAATCAGGACAGGCTAGATATGCTGCATTACAAGATAACCTCTAAACTTCTAGAGCTCAGTGCCTTAACTCAACAAGTACTAATTTCTTTTACATGCTACATGTCTAGTACAGGTTGGCAGGGGGCATTGTTGTGCATGGTCCCTCAGGGACCCCAGTGGAGGATAGCTGTAGCGTATGAATACAGCTTGTCACTTCCGCAAGGGAAGAGAAGCCTGGAAAACTCACAGAGCTTTTCTGTGCTTCAGCCTGGAGGTAGTATGTATCACACTGAATGAGTTGGGCAGGACTGCCTAATTATGTGAGTGCTGGGAAATGCCTTGAGCACATCAATAGTTGGTAAGCATTTCTATTTCTGCCATATGCATCTTCTTCCAAAACTTCAGTATCAGATCCATTTCTTGAAGCATTGAGAGTTATTTTAATCTCCACAAGGAAAACCGTACCAAGAGAGACTCTTTCTTTCCACTACCATCCCACAAATGGAACACCTCATGCTGCAACCTGTGAAGTTTGCTTGAAATTGTTTCTTTAGAATGGATTTGATTCCACTTGCATTGAAAAATGCCTCTATGGAAATGAATGGTTTTGCTTACAGTGTAACTATAGTTTAGGTCAATCTGACTAAAATTCGAGTACATCCTATGACATTTTGAAGAATTTCTTCCTTAAAGCCACTGTATTTACTGACATTTCCACCCCCTGGGAATCTGGTTCTCTTGTTTATTAGAGCTACTAAACTGAAAGTTTGCCACCTGATCAATTTTAACAGTTTAGCCAGAAACCTGTGGATAATGTATATTGGCTGCCAAGCTTGAGATAAATTCTGTTGGCTCTATTGCAAAGATTTTGGCAGAAATAAAGTGTGCCCTTTGCAAAAGAAGCACAGAGGAGCTGGAGGAAAGGAATTTCAAAAGCAAGTATGAGGCAAAAGACTGTTTTGTCTTTCTTTGTAACTTCCCTCTTGCTGCAGGGATCTGATAAACCCATTGAGCAATTTTTTTTAGACCATCTATGTTTTATTTTGGTATTTTGGTTTAAAAAACAAAGTATGCCTTTTGTGTACAGCTGGACTTGATTCAAAGTCGGGAAGACTTCAGAGATGGCTTGGTGAGGCCAGCTTCAGGTTGTTGTGATTTTTAAAGAGATCAGGACAACTAAGCAGCATCTTAAAGCATCAGGCGTTTACCGCAGGAGATTCATATTGAAAGAGGTCTCATTGTCAGGTGATTTGGTCATGCCATGTAGTTTTTCCGTGCTGGTTCTTCTTGAGGATCTGCTACAGAATTTTGCTGGGCACAGTGTTTAAAAAATCCAGGGAAATATTTTTTCATGAAAAGTATTTTAAAGATAAAGTCTTTCCTTTGTTTTGTGGGCTCCCTCCCAACTTGTTGTGATGGTGGTGGTGGTGGTGTTTTAACTTTTTATTGTGATGTAGGTGAAATTTTACAAAGCAGGTTTGTTTTACATTCAACAGCTCACATACACATTTTGTTTTGTGACACTTGTTACATTCTACTTTCTCCCTGCGGTTGCCCTTTCCCTGTGTCCTTGCCTATGCATTCCTGCCTCCCTACATTTATCTTTGTGCAAATGCTGCCCTTCTGAACTCCCATGGTTGGTTGTTCTAAGGAGTGCATCTCCCAGATGCAGGTATTCAGCTCGTTGTTGTTGATGTTGTTAGGTGCCATCAAGTTGATTCCAACTCATATCAACACCGTGCACAACAGAATGAAACTTCTCAGTCCTGAGCTATACCCACAATCCTTGGGGACTGTCTCTTATTTAGCTGAGAGGTAAGCCACAGCAGTGAGATCAATTCCAGGCTCTAAAGGTGACTTGGTGTCATAGTCTCACGGGTTTTATCAGTCTCTATCAGACCAGTAAGCCTGGTCTTTTTTCTGGTTCTGAGTTTTGTTCCATATTTTTCTCCCACTTTGTACAGGATCTCCAGTTTTGATCCCTTTGTTAGTGGTTGGCATTGGTAGCCAGGCACCATCTAGTTCTTCTGGTCTCTGGTCATATAGGCTTAGGTTCTCATGGTCCATTAATCCTTTGGACTATTTCCATGTGTCTTTGATTTTCTTCATTCTTCTTTGCTCTAGATGAAGAGACACCAGTAGTTGCCACTTAGATGGCTGCTCACAAGTTTAGACCACAGTTGCTGCTCACCAAAGTAAGATGTAGAACAGTGGTTTTGTATACCATATTGTACCAATTGAACTTCATGACCATCCCCCAGCCTGCAATACAAGCAACCTACTCACTTAAGGTGCTTATCTGTGGCTAAGAAGCTATCCTAACTTTGCCTCCTGTTATGTTTAAACTGCATATGGACATTTTTATAGCCCATACAAATACATAAGTAAAAATTCATGATGGTTTTTGTTGCTGTTTAATATCATTCTGAGTAAAGTTAAAATTTTAAATTATTAACATGGATTTTACCATTCATCTGTATATTGTGTAAAACCAGTTTTAAATGCACATATCAAAGCATTTGTTGTTATGTACCATCAAGTC
>NW_006921672.1:1287877-1302267 GCF_000298275.1 Orycteropus afer afer
TTCTGGTTAGCAGTCAAGTGCCTTAGGTGCTATGCTACCAGAGGAAGGCTGGTGGTTCAAACCCACCAGCCACTCCTTGGAAGGAAGTTTGGGCAATCTACTTCCATAGTGATACTGCCTCGGAAACCCAAGGAGGGGTCGCTATGAGTTGGGTCTGACTCGATGGCACAACAGCAGTAACAACAACAACAACATCAAAGCATATAACTTGCATATAGAACCCCTGAAATTACACAATTCCTATTTCATAGTTTGTCTTGGAGGATACCTCAAACTTGCCCAAAAGAGATAAACACAGCCAGATGCAGGAAAGTTAGAAGGCCGAAAAGGATGCTCCTAGGCATGAAGCTGGCCAAGGGAGTATCAGGCACAAGGATGTTTGTGAGCTGAGAGCAGAACCTCACAGGCACCCTAGAATCTGCTTGGTGCTGAAGGTCTTGAGCACATTAGCTTTCAGCTGCTTGAACTACTCACCATTCTCTGGCCAGGCTGTGTGGTCTGGGGATAGAGAACCAGCTATCTCCTCTTCTAAAATGCCCACCTTCCCAGTCCTCTGTGTACAGTTGCCCCCAAGGATATAGCAATTTCCTCCACTCCTGGACACTCCTAATACCTGGATCTTGGACATATGAGAGGCATACCACTTAATCACCACCTAGCTGCCAGCCCAAGGTGGGGACAGCCACTGCTGGCCTGCTCTGTGCTGAGACATAGTGGGGTCCCCATGCCTAATCTCTAACCCTAAGTCTAACCTTAACCATAACTATATAAGTTACCAATTGCTGGGTAACAAATAACTCCACAATTCAGTAGTTTAAAATAATAGCATTTATTATCATACTGTTTTTGTGGGTCAGTAATCCAGCCGTAATTTAGCATGCCCTCTGATGCTGCATCTCTCACTAATTAACATCAAGTTGTCAGCTTGGGCTGCTGTCATCTCAGGGTTCATTTGAGGAAAGATTTTCTTCCAGGCTCATTTATATTGTTGGCAGGATTCAGGTCTTTCCAGACTGTTGATCTGGAGACCTGTTTTTAAGGTAGTGTGTATTGTGGCATCTTGCTTCGTCAGAATGAGTAAATGAAAAGAATTAGAAAGAAAGAATAATCAAGATGAAAATCACACTCTTTTTCAAGCTAATTTCAGTGTAACATCTCATCAGTTTTGTTGTAGCCTATTCATTAGAACCAAATCACTAGACCCAGTCCACACTGAAGGAAAGGGAATGACTCAAGAATGACTACCAAGAAGCGAGCATCCTTGGGAGCTGTTTTACAGGCTTAGAAGGTACGTAACATGGACAATTTAGTCTGCCTTTTCCTTTTTCATTAAAAAAGGATATTCTGTCACCATCTTCGTATAGTCCTCTTTTGTTTATTTTTTTAATCATGTAGTTATACAGAAGGAGCTGAATAAATAATTTCTTAATGACATACATTAAGTATTCACCAAAACCACCATACTATGTATGCTCTCCTTCTTGGGCACATGCCATTCCTTCTGTATGGAATCTCTCCCTCCCCTTTTTTTCATTCCTTCACCTAAGTTAATGTGTCTGTCCTCTAGTTAGTGGTTTACCTTCCCTTCCCTACCTACCCCTGGTAACGATCAAAGAATATTGATTTTTTTGTGAAGCCCTTTTCTTGACTTTTTACAACAGTGATCTCCTACATTTGTCATCTTGTGATTAATTTCCATGTTTCCCGGATTCATCAGTGTTCTTTAATGTTAGTAACTAAGGCATTTGACTGCCAACCAGAAAGCTGGCAGTTTAAACCCATTAGCCACTCCTTGGAAGAAAGACTGGGCAATCTACTTCCATAGAGATAGCACCTTGGAAACCCAAGGTGGGGTTGCTATGAGTCAGAACCAACTCGAGGGCAGTGAGTTTGGTTTGGTTTTGGTTTTAGTATTCCATATTCATTGTTGTTCTTTAACGTTGTACCTATATACCAAAGTTTGTTTAACCGTTCATTCGTTGATGAGCATTTAGACTGCTTCCATCTTCTTGCTATTGTAAATAGTGCTACAATGAACGTATGCTTATCACTATTTTTGTCATGGCTCTTATTTCTCTACAACATATACCTAGGAGTGGAATTGCTGTATATCCAGCTTCTTAAGGAAGCACCATACCATTTTCCATGATGGTTGCACCATTTTACAGTGTCACAGTGGAGTATGATGGTTCCAGCCTCTTATACCCTCACCAGCATTTGTCTGTTTCTTTTTTCTTTTTTTCCTTTTTTTTTTTTTTAAACTTTGCCACTAGTGCTACCCCTGCTCTTTCTTAATTGTCGTTGTTGTTAGTTGCTGTCAAGTGGACTCTGACTCATTATGACTCCAAGGGTATTGGAGTAGTACTGCCCGTCAGGTTTTCAAGACCGTGACCTTTTGAAAGCATGTTACCAGGCCTTCTTCCCAGCTTTTCTAATCTGCCTTTTCCTTTTTCATAAAAAGAAGAAGGACAAAAAAGACCTTTAAAACATCCATTTATTCCCTATTCTGTCACCATCTTTGTACAGTTCCTATTGCCTCATGGCCGGCCGTTACATCTCCATCTTAATTGGTGTCTATTGCTGGTTTCTCTCCTCTTCTCTCATTCTCCTGTGTTTACTGTGATAAGAATTGTCACAGAGTGCTAAAATTTTTGTTATTCTATTCAAAATTATAATATTTAAAAGATAATCTAAATGTATTTCAGACCAGTCCTTACACCCTAAAGAATTTGCCTCATCCATTTTCTTTGCAATTACCTTTTTTTTTTTTCCTTAGTTAATGTATAATTCAGCTAGGACTTCTGTAAAAATAATCTCAATTTTATTTTGAGTGGAATAAGAATTATGAGTGGAATAAGAATTAATGAGTTTTCACTAAAACTGCAAAAGGGTTTCATGCTTTCCACCAGAATTTATAGGTATTGCCCTCTATTCATTCTTCTATTTCTATTGTTTTGTTAAAACCTGGAAAAAGAGGCAAAACAACACTAGATATTTGGCAGAAATCCTTTTTGTTTTGTCTACAATTAGAAAATACTGATCTCCTTCTGCTTTGCTAACTGCTGTAATTTCATACAAATTGAAGATATTGAGCTGTAAAACCACTTAGAATTTTATACCTTATATTAGGCATAATCTTCTCATTTCTCCCTCCCTAAACCTTATTCTAAGTGTCCATCCTCAGTTCTCTGTGTGTATCTTTATTATACTTGGTTGATTATATAGGATTCTCTCCTACTCATCTGGGAATTCATTTTGGGTAAGAATATTTAGCAACCAGAAGATTAAGCAGCATAATATTGGAGCTCAAAAATATTTGTTGAGTGATTAATGAGTGAATGAGCATACAGATAAATTTAATATTCATACTAAATAACTCTTCTGCTGTGGAAGTCAGGGCTGAGAAGAAAACCAAAATGTGTGGTATCTCATCAGAGCCCATTATTTTAATAGACCTTTTGTTGAAGAACCAGAGATTAGCCTTAAGAGAAGAACCAGAAGCCACCTTGCTCCTCAAAGACATAAGCTTCTATGCAGAGAAAGTGCATCCTGCAGAAACATTTCAAGGGCTATATTTTCCAAGGGCTGTTTCTAAGTGGGGCTTTCCTCTAACTATTAGAGGGTTAGACCTTACAAATATTATTCATTCAGGTACCTCTTGAGAACTAAATTCATGACCCTGGAACAAAAATAGCATGTGGCCTTCTCCTCTGAAGAAACAGGTTTTACTTCTCAGGCTAGGGAAGGACCTGAGCATCCCAACCTAATCTTGCAAGATGTAGAAAATAACTTTACAGTAGTCAAGAACTTGGGAAAACCTTTGGAAAGGACAACTTTCTGTGCTTTTAGAAGTCCCTCACTCTTTTGACATTAGAATTCTGTAAGAGCATTGCTGTAGCCAGATTTCAGTTTCTAGTTGCTGTACTCTGCTCTTTGAGTGAATTGGTTCATAGCAGTAAGATATTGCAGTGGGATGAAGGGAATGGACAACATGAGCCCAAATATATTCACATTCTAAACATGATCCAAGGAGAAAATTACCATTCATTCAGGAAAAGGAAAGCAGGAAGATAACATAATTTATCTCCCTGATGCCACCTTGCAACTCATAACATCCTAACACTTAGAGTACACTTTGTGCCTAAGTAGTTTGCATGTACATTGAAAGCAAAATACTGGGCCCAAGTAATGACAGTGTAATATCACTGTGGCAGAATAAAACAAAAATCATAATTGTTTCCCATTTTCTGAAAAGCTAAAATTCAGAGGATATTTTTCATGAACCAGTTTTTTTCAGTGTATTTCATAGTATACATTAACACATCTTCAACAACTGTATTTTTCTTTTCAGAGGAAACTTTGATGTCATTTTATAATCTTATTTTAATCTAAATCCTTAGTAAGTGTCTCTGTAAAGATCATTTTGGTGCTGCGTTGTGCATCCTGTCAATTCAGATGGACTGAGAATAGAAATTCTCTTCTATTTTTTTCTATGCAAGTCCTTCCACACCATGCACTTTTCCTAAAACAGCAGCCATGTAAATGTGGATAGAGTTATACTCAATACAGAGCTAATTAAAAATTTAAAGATAAATTTAAGTAGAATTATCTTTAGCATCATGTACTAACATCAAGTCGGTTGGAATTTTTTGACTGTTTGCTACATTCCCAGAATTTTTTAAAAAAAAATATCGCTGTGTAATAATCTTTCCTGATAATTACTCTCATCTCTACTATCTTACCAACATTATTAGAACTAAGTTATAATCTTGGAATAATTATTATTCTATATACAGTATATTATACCTTATGTGTAACTTCAACAAATGCCATCTCATTTCTTCATGTAATACTATTCATATAAAGATTAGAGTAGAGTAATATTTCATTCTTTCCTGAATTGTTCTACATTCAAAATATACATCTTCTTACATATTTCTAGCTACCACCAACTTGCCTACAACTTCTTTGAAGATAATATATATTTTTGATCTGAAACAATCAAACAACTAGGAGAAATGTTTTCTCAAAATGGTCATTTGACCCTTCATTTTTTGTTTATTTCTACACAGAAATAAAAACAAGTAGAAAAGAAACAATAATTTTAATTCTAAAATATAAAAAGTGGACACATTCTCATGATACAATAAAAATTATCACTTAATAAATGTACAACATTCTTGTAGAAAAATAAATAATATCTAGTTAAAATTATAAAATCATTATTGGAATTTATGGTAACACTAGAACAGACTGAGGGAGTAGCTTAAAAATATACTGTTGTAAGATTCTTATACTATGTGTAGAATGGTCAGATATAAATTGAAGGTCAATTCAGATAAGTTAAAAATTCATAATGTAAACCATATAGCAGTAACTGGGAAAGAAAAGAAAGAAACCACATAAGAACAAACTGTTATAACCAATAAGCCAGTAAACCACACCAAACTCACTGCTGTCAAGTCGGATCCAACTCATAGCGACCCCTTCTTGAGTTTCCAAGGTGGTATCACTATGGAAGTAGATTGCCCAACCTTCCTTCTGAGGAATGGCTGGTGGGTTTAAACCACCAGCCTTCTGGTTAGAAGTCAAATGCCTTAGGGACTACACCATCAGAGCTCCCTAATAAGCCAATAGTAGAGATAAAAATAGTGGAGAGAAAATGAAATCATTAAGAAAATTAATCTTAAATATAAAGGAAAGGAACAAAGATAGATTTAAAAATAAAAGAAAAAGAAAGACAAATTGTAAGATAATAGATCAGACTCAGCCATAGCAATAATTACTTTAAATGTACACAATCTAAACACCTCAGTTAAAAGTCAGTGGGTTTTAGATAATGTTAAAAAGTATTTTAAAAGACCTCAATATATGCTATCTACAAAGAAACCCACATTAAATATCTTTTTAAATGATTTAATTGAAAGAATAGAAAAAAGTTATGCCATTTAAACAATAATCCAATGAAAGCTATCCCTCTTTATCTGTGGATCCCACACCAGAGGATTCAGCAACTGCAAATGGAAACTATTCAGAAAAAATAAATGATTAAGTGGTCAAAGAAATCCCTCATATGCTAAGAAGAAGTACTATTTACATAGCATTTACATTGTATTCAGTATAATATGTAAACTAGAGGTGATTTAAATATACAGGAGGGTGTACATTGGTTATATACAATTACTACCTCATTTTAGGGAGCTCTGGTGATGTAGTGCCTAAGGCATTTGACTGCTAACCAGAAGACTGGTGGTTCAAGCCCACCAGCCACTCTTTGGATGGAAGGTTGGGCAATCTACTTCTGTAGTGATACTGCCTCAGAAACCCAAGGAGGGGCTGCTATGAGTAGGATCCAACTCGATGGCAGTGAGTTTGGTTTTGGTTTTACATCATTTTATATAAGGGATTTGAGCATCCAAGGATTTTGATATCTGCAAGAGGTCCTATAACCAGTCCTCTGTGAATACTGAAATATGACTACACATACATTAATATCAGACAAATTAGACTTCATAATAAAAACTATAATCAGAGAGTCAGGAGTAAGAGTAATATTTGGAATGTGTGGCTAACTGCCTCCATGAACAACTGCTTCCTTTTCCATGAGACCAGAACTGGATGGTGCCCAGCTACCATTACTGAACATTTTGAACAAAAGGGGGGAAATGCAGAATTTCAAAATCTCATGGACTCCAGACTTCCTGGAGTCATGAAGGTCAGATGAACCCCTGAAACCATTGCCCTCAGAAAATCTTTAAACCTTAATAGAAATATATCCCCTGAAGTCTTCTTAAAACCAAACAGTAATCTAGATTAACTAGTAAAAAAAAGGCCTGCCTTGAGCATTGTGCTCTTTTAAGAACTACCTGTATAGGATCAAATTGATAGCAGCATC
The DNA here is from genome assembly GCF_000298275.1 of Orycteropus afer afer. Classification (NCBI taxonomy): domain Eukaryota; kingdom Metazoa; phylum Chordata; class Mammalia; order Tubulidentata; family Orycteropodidae; genus Orycteropus; species Orycteropus afer. The sequence goes on from NW_006921672.1 coordinate 1,294,773, forward strand.
ATGAAAGATTAGATAGAAACCTTAGGAGACAGTAAATTGCTGTCAATGGGAGAGAAACAACTCAAAAAAGGAGAATGAGAATGGTTACACAACTTGAAGAATGTCATCAATGTCATTAAATGGTACATGTAGATATTGTTGAATCTGTCTGTGTCTGTTATATATTTTGCTATGTCTATTCTCAACAACAACAAAATAAATAAAATTTTGAAAATAAATGAAAATAACTACAATCATGGATAAAGAGAGACCATAGGAATAAAAGTAATGGTTCATTAAGAAGATATAATCACTCTAAATGTGTGTGCACTCAGTAGTCTTGTTGCCATCAAGTCAATTCCAACTCATAGTGACCCTACAGAGCAGAGTAGAACTGACCATAGGTTTTCTGTGCCTGTAATCTCTACAGAAGCAGACTGCCACATCTTTCTCTTGCATACTCAATCATAAAAACTAGCCAAACCCACTGCCATCAAGTTGGTTCTGACTCAGAGCAACCCTATAGGACAGAGTAGAACTGCCCCAAAGGGTTTCCAAGGCTGTAAATCTTTACAGAAGCATGTTGCCTCATCTTTCTTCTGCAGAGCAGCTGTTACATTCAAACCACTGACCTTCTGGTTAATAGCCAACTACTTTAACCATTGCACCACTAAGGCTTCTTACTCAATACAAATCAAAAAACCAAACCCACTGCTATCAAGTCATTTCTGACTCATAGCAACCCCCATTGGGTTTCTGGGGTGCAAAATCTTTACAGAAGTAGATGGCCCTGTCTTCCTTATGCGGAGTGGCTGGTGGTTTTGAACCACCAACCTTCTGGTTAGCAGTCAAATACTTTTGTCACTGTGCCACCAGAGCCCCTTAGTTACTCAACAGTAGAAGTCAAAATACATGAAAGGGGAAAAAAACTGAAAGGAGATAGAAAAAAAAAAGTTTTATTAGAGATTTCAATACTCTTCTATCAGTAATTGATAGAATAAATTTAGAGAAAATCTATAAGGATATAGTATAATTGAGCATAATTACCAGTCAATTTGACCTAAGTGACATTTCAGAATAGCCCACTCACCAATACAGAATACACAGAACATTCAAACGAGAGATTCATGAAGATAAACCATGTTTTGGGCAATAAAAAGCTTAAAAAATTTTAATAGGATTGAAATAATAAAAAGTGTATCCACTGACTGCAACTAAATTAAACTAGAGATTGATAACAGAGAGTAGGAAAAAAAACACCAAATATTTAGAAATTAAACCAAACACATGTAAATGAATCAGGAATAATGTAAGAAGTCACAAGGAGAGGAGAAAATATTTTGATCTGAATAAAAATGTAAACAAAATATATCCAAAGTGTGAGATGCAGCTTAAGCAATATATCGTTGTTGTTGTTGTTATGTGCCGTCAAGTCGGACCCAACTCATAGTGACCCCTTCTTGGGTTGCTGAGGCAGTGTCACTATGGAAGTAGATTGCCCAACCTTCCTTCCAGGGAGTGGCTGGTGGATTTGAACCGCCAGCCTTCTGGTTAGCAGTCAAATGCCTTAGGCACTATGCTACCAGAGCTCCTATTAATAGCAATACATATGTATATTAAAAAAGAAGAAAGGTCTCAAATCAATGATTTCAGCTTCCACCTAAAAAGAACAGGAAAAGAACATCAAATTAAAGTCAACGCATGCAGAAGAGAGGAATAATAAAGATAAGACCTAAAAGAAATGAATGAAGGTGAGAACCAAACAGCAATAGAAAAAATCAATAAAACTAAAAGCTGATTCTTTGAATGAAAGCCAATAAAATAGAACATCTTATAGCCAGACTGGCAGAGTAAAAAGAAGATATAAGACACAAATTAACAACATGAGAGTTGATAATTAAAAACATATCTTAGAGACATTAAAAGCTGATACAATAATATAAAATAAAAAAGTTTATGGCATTAAATATCATGCAATAAATGCATGATGTATTTCTTCAAAGACAGAAACAACTAGATGAACTGAAGGAAAAGGAAATTAGCTGAATACCTTTACAGGTATTAATTGCATTTAAAGTTAAAAATCTTCTCACAAAGTAACCTCCACTCTCAGGTGGCTTCGCTCACAAATTCTACCAAGCATTTAAGAAAGAAAGAATGCCAATTCTTTACAAATTTTTCCAGAAAAAAAAAAAACACTTTTCAACTTATTTTATGGAGCCAGAATTAATCTGATAACAAAATTGGCAAAGATTACAGCAGCTCAAGTATCTTATTTTCCATGAGCCATTCCCTCCATCTCACTTCACTGTGATTCTGTAATATCCTGGTATAAAAACTCTGTCATTGAATTATCAAATGGAATTGTCTGTTTACTTGCACATCTTCCTTATTAAACAAAAATCAACTTTAAGCAGTGTTTTTCATTTATATTCATAACCTCAAAATCTAACACACCTGTTGAATTTACAAAGAAATCAATCCAAGGGTATGCCAGTACTCAAAAAACAAACACAACCCAAATGCATTGCCTTTCAATCAATTCCAGCTTATAGCAACCCTGTAAGGTCATAACCCTGTAAGAGCAGAACTGCCCTATGGAGTTCCCAAGGCTGTAACCTTTACAGAAGAAACTCTTGGTGATGCAATACTTAAGTGCATTGCTGCTAATTGAAAGTGTGGCGATTTGAACCCACCAGCAGCCCCATGGGAAGAAAGAATTGGCAATCTGCTCCTTTAAAGAATGCAACCTAGAAACCCTATGGGGTAGGTCTGCTCTGTGCTATAGGGTTACAGTTGGTCGAAATCAATTTGATGGCAATGGGATTATCTTTGAAAAAAAAAAAAATCTTTATAGAGGGAGCACTGGTGGCATAGTGCCCAAGGCACGTAACTTCTGACCAGAAGGTTGGCAGTTCAAACAAACCAGGCACTTCTTGGAAGGAAGATTGGGCAGTCTACTTCCATAGCACATAACAACAACAATCTTTATGGAAGCAAATGGCCATATTTTTCTCACCTATAGCCACTGGTGGTTTCAGTCTGCTGACCTTTTGGTTAGCAGCCAAGCACTTAACCACTGGGGCACCAGGACTCCTTTATGCCAATACTGAGAAGTAGAAAATTCAACTTTCACTGAATTTTAATATTGTGTTAGCTTCACCTTTGATCTACTAGCTTTTCCAAAAATCCACTGTATTTCTCTTAGTTTCCTAATTCATTGAGTGTTTTGGTAAATTAGTACTTACATTTTCCAATCAGAGTTCATTGTCTATCTAATAGATGCTTTGTTTTCCAAATCTAATGAAATATCTCTCTCTACCTTGAGATGGAAAGAGCCCTGGTGACACAGTGTTTAAGCATTTGCTAACCAGCAGGTTGGCGTTCAAACCCACCAGGCTCTCTGCAAGAGAAAGATGTGATAGTCTGCTTCCATAAAGATTAAAGCCTTACAAACCTTGTGGGGCAGGTATACCATATCCTATAGCATTAGTGCCTAAGGCACTTGACTGCTAACCAGGAGCCTGGTGGTTCAAACCCACCAGCCACTCCTCTGAAGGAAGGTTGGGCAATCTATTTCCGTTGTAATATTGCCTCAGAAACCCAAGGAGGGGTTGCTGTGAGTCAGGTCTGATGGCACATAACAACAACAACAACATAGAATTTCTATGAGTTTTAATCTCCTCAACAGCAGTAGATTTTTACCCTGAGAAGGAAAGCTATTACAGTGAAATTTGTGAAAGCCAAAACCTGTATAAGGTCAGAAACTTGTCAGAGAAGGAAAAGTCAAATATTTTCCTCTGATAAAACCAAAAAAACCAAACTCATTGCCATGAAGTTGATTCTGACTCATACCGATGCCCTTTGGGTTTCCGAGGCTGTAAATCTTTTTGGAAGTAGATTGCCCAGTCTTTCTTCCACAGAGTGGCTGGTGGGTTTGAACTCATATGCCTTCAGTAACTCAGTGGCAGAGAGCATGCTTTGAATGTATGAAGCCCCAGGTTCAATCCCTAGTATTTCCACTGTGGACTTCCACTGATAGCACTAGAAAATTGGTAAGACTGTACCCTGTCAAAGGCAGAAAACTTGTGAGACTCAGAAGAACTAGGTAGTCCTCTTGAGTTCTGGCTCTCACAGTTTTCACTGTATTAGTTACAATACCATGTATAGCAGCCTTGTCATTTTGTTGCACAGCTTCTTTCACTTACATCAGGATCCTTTTGTAACAATCAAAGGTCAAAGTCATTTCCTTCTTGTTCTTACTACACCCCTCCAGGTACAGATTCAACTCCATTAAAATAGATACTCTGTTTTGTCGCTCATATGCTATAATTCAAAATGTGTCAGCTATTAATTTCAAAAGCACTGGAGAAGCGCATAAGACTCCTTCACTCTCCTTGCAATCTCTGCAAGATTCTTCAAACTGAGCTTGCTTTGTGTAGGATAGGACAGCTGTCTTAAATGGAGTGCAATACTTCATTATAGAAAGACTCAGTTTCCCAAATTATACTTGGGTGGAAAATAATTTAAATTGAAACCCCTTTAGTTATTTTAAGGTAAGGAAGTACCAATGTATGTGGGAAAAAAAAAAAAAAAACACTGAGGAGTGGTGTAGCAAGATGATGAAATGATAGACACTCCCTCTGCATCTGACCCACTGAACAATGAATAAAGCACAGATAGAGATCTTAGAATTCCACACAGCAGCTGAGGTATTGGAGAATAGTAGTGAATCCAAAAATGCAGGAGAAGAGGACCGGGGTGGCACAGAAGCTAGCAGAACCTACCACTAATGTCTGGAGCACTAACTCATTGCAGCTATTTTGGTAAAGGACTGAGTGACCCCAAACAGGGAATACAGAAATGGAGCAACCTGAGGAAGCTGTAGTCTCATTTTTTAAGGTGGCACAGGTTGACTGTTGGCTGAAAAATTGGGAGGGAGTGAAGGGAGACCAAGGCACTGTGAAGGAGTACTGTTATATCTCACTGAGGCCCACAACAAATGGGCACTAGAGCTGAGAAGACAGTAAAGGCAGCAGGATGAGGGGAATATTCCGTACTAATGGGCAACACAGAGGAAAACATATAGCTCCTTGCCCACAGTGGAACACTATGGGAGAGTCTGTGCAGGGGCACTTATGAGGAAAAAACAGAGAGAGCCCCAACCTTCATCATAGGAAATTTGAGCCTCATACTTACATAAACTTCTGAAACCAGCTAAACTACCCCTCCACCCAACATGTATATTGAATTCCAGAGATCAAGCATCTAGAACTCCTGAATTAGCACTGAAAAAAAACCTAAGGATAAGAGTACCCTTTAGTGATTCTCAGAAGATACTAAGCCCATGTCATTAGGTCAATTCTGACTCATAGAGACACTTAAGGGAAGAGTGGAGCTTCTCTGTGGGGTTTCCAGGGCTGTGAGTCTTTGGGGAGGCAGACTGCTGTATCATTCTCCTCCGGAGTGGCTGGTGGGTGTGGAAACTGGCCTTTTGGTTGGTAGCCAGGCCCTCAACCACTGTACCTAATCAACCAGGAAACCTAATCAGGAATATTTCTCCAAAAACCAGAATACAAATTTAAAGCAAATAATCATAAAAATGTTCAACAAATACTACAACACACAGAATCATAAGAGATGAACTACCAATCAAAAGAAAAATATGAAGAAGAGGAAATTTCTCCTATAGAACCTAGATTAATGCAAAAACATGAACATTTTCACACTATGGTGTTAAATATGTTTAAAGAATCAAAAACACAAAGAAAACAAACTAGTGGACATCAGAAGCAAATGGAGGAACAAAATGAGAGACTCAACACGGAAATAGAAAACATAAAAACAAAAAATAAACTACTGCAACTGAAGAATTGTTATGTGCCGTCGAGTCGGACCCAACTCATAGTGACCCCTCTTTGGATTTCCAAGGCAGTATCTACTATGGAAGTAGATTGCCCAACCTTCCTTCTGAGAACTGAAGAATAAAGCAATTGAATTAGTAAAAGCAAGAGAAACACTCAATGAAAGAAACAAACAGACAGAAGATAGAATAAATGAACTAGAGGACAAAATAACTGAAATTATCAAGTCTCAAGAAAAAGAAGAAAAAAATGACATAATATTATTGACATAATAAATATATTCCTGATATGCTCCTCCTTTCCCCATTTCTGTGGTGTGAAAAGCAAAGAAACCCAAATGTAAATATGAGATTCAGTTAAGAAATCTAATAGAATTATTAGAATCTTATAGCACATGACAAAGGAGCTCTGGTGGTATAGTGGTGAAGGCATTTGGCTGCCAACCAAAAGGTCAGTGGTTTGAACCCACCAGCTGCTTCATGGAAGAAAGATGAGGCAGTCTGCTTCTGTAAAGATTTACAGGCTTGGAAACCCAATGAGGGTCACTCTGAGTGAGAATCAACTAAATGGCATTGAGTTTGGTTTTGAGATTGAAGAGCACCATGAGAGTAATAAGACATAGAAACAATTTTTCAAAACATAATCAGAGAGAATTTCCCAGACCTGAACAGAGAAATAAGCCTGCAAACATAAGAAGCTACACTAACCCCAATTATAAGAAAGAAAAACAGTCAACTCGAGTGACATATTGCAATTAAATTATTGAAAACCAAAATCAAAGAGAAAGTTCTAAAAGCAGCAAGAGAAAAATACAATATAACATACCAAGGGGATTTCATAAAAATAAGTGTAGATTTCTCCCCAGAAACTCTAGAATTCAGAAGAGAATGGAGCAACATATATGAAATACTGAATGAAAACAATGGCCAACCAAAAATTCTTTACCAAGCAAAATTATCATTCAAAAATAGGGAAACCAAGACAAATAGGAGCTCTGGGAATTTGCCACTACAAGATTAGCTTTGCAAGTACTACTGAAAGCAAGAGCATTAAATAAATACATGTACCTATACATGGGAAGAAATTTAAAAATACTAAAAACTGAAAGAGAGAGAGGTCTCCAAAAAAACATTAACAGCATGGGCAATCATAAGGACCAAATACATGATATTTTTAGGGAATAAAGTCAATAATTAAATGCTACAAGCAATCCAACATCAAGTTTGTAAGAAATGAGTACAAAGCATACTTATCAAATATAGCATATATATTGATGTTAATGGAAGCACACCAACAGAAATGGGGAAAGGAGGAGCATATCTGGAATATATTTATTATGTCAAGGTTATATGTTATACGCTGTTGCAATTGTAAGTTGTGTAATGTAATATATGTGGTAATCACTAAGATATCACCAAGAAAAAAACATTCAGAAGTAAGATGAAAGCAAAGAGGCTCACCACAAGAAAATATCCAAATACAAACAAAAACAAGAAACATCAGAATAAAAAATAACAAAGAAGATGTAAAACACTCAAAAAAACAAATAGCAAAATGATTGATGTAGATACTTTGTTTTCAGTAATAACATTAAATGTGAATGGTTTAAACACCCCATACAAAAGACAGAGTGGCAGAATGGATTAAATATA
>NW_006921672.1:1303897-1321225 GCF_000298275.1 Orycteropus afer afer
CTCAGCATAATGTCCTCCAAGTTCATCCACGTTATGCGGTGTTTTGCAGATTCTACATTATTCTTTAGCGTTGCATAGTATTCCATTGTGTGTATGTCCATAGTTTGGTTATCCATTCCTCAGTTGATGGACACCTAGGTTGTTTCCATCTTTTTGCTATTGTAAATAGTGGTGCGATGAACATGGGTGTCCATATATCTGTTCTTGTCATGACTCTCACTTCTTTAGGGTTGAAACAAATCTTAAGATGAAAGGAGAAATAGACAACTCCACAATAATAGTTGTTATGTGTCCTCGCATTGGACCCGAGTCATAGAGACTCCTCCTTGGGTTTCTGAGGTGGTATTGCTATGGAAGTAGATTGCCCAACCTTCCTTCTGAGGAGTGGCTGGTGGGTTTGGGCCACCACCCTCTGGTTACCAGTCAAGTGCCTTAGGCACTACCTACCAGAGCTATGATAATAGTAGAGTACTTCAAACTACCATTTTCCATTACAGAGCATCTGAAAAGAAGGTCCTGAAAGACATTGAGAATTTAGATAAAACCATAAGCCAATTGAGTCCTTTCTTCTTGTTGCAGCTGCTGTGTGAATCTATCTTGTTAAGAGTTTTCCTGTTTTTTTATTGACCCTCTGCTTTACCAAGCATGCTGTCCTTCTCCAGGGACTGGTCCCTCCTGATAACATGTCCAAAGTACATGAGATGAATCTCACCAACCTCACTTCAAAGTAGCATTCTGGTTTTACTTCTTCCAGACAGATTTGTTTGCTCTTCTGGGAGTCCATGGAATAATATTCTTTGCCAATACCATAATTCAAAGGCATCGATTCTTCTTCAGTCTTCCTTATTCATTGTCCAGCTGTCACATGCATATGAGGTGACTGAAACTTCCATGGCTTGGCCAGGTGCACCTTAGTCCTCTTGGCATAATTGGTTATAAATACTTTAAAAGAGGCATTTTGCAAAACGTTTCCCCAACGCAATACATCATTGATTTCTTGACTGTGGCTTCCATGAGTGTTTATTGTAATAAAATGAAATCTTTGACAACTTCAATCTTTTCTCTGTTTATCATGATGTTACTTACTGGGCCATTTGTGAGTATTTTTATTTTCTTTATGTTGAAGTATAATCCCCACTGAAGGCTGTCATCTTTGACCATCATCAGTAAGTGCTTCAAGTTCTCTTTATTTTGGGCAAGCAGGGTTGTATTATCTGCAAATCTCAAGTTGTTAATGAGTCTTCCTCCAATCCTGATGCCATGTTCTTCTTCATAGATTCCAGCTTCTTAGATTATTTGCTTAGCATACAGATTGAATAAGTATGAGGAAAGGATAAAACCCTAATGCACACATTCCTATAAGCTGATTTGAAAAAGTTTTCATTGGGCAAAGTGGGGAAAATATGAGCTTCAATAAGAACAAGAATTCAGATTAATCAAAATCCATCACATGTGGTTCAAACCATACATGCATAATTACATATAAAAAATATCAATTTTAGAAAAGAATAATAAACAACTCACTATCTTAAAAATTGGTAAATACAGAAAAATAATCAAACATTAATTCTAATTCCCAAGAAGTTGATAAGCTGAATAGAAATATTCTATCTAATACATAAATGAAAATGAAATTATAGAATTAGAAAAGTACTATTTTTAACTTCTGATGAATTGATGAACCTAGGTATTCGGCATCAATATCTGCTATCATCAATAAGTAAGTAGATAAGAGAGAGAGAAATGATTAGATTTAAGAGTATTCTGATGAAAATATACAACACTACAGGGAGTCTTTTCAAAGAGATTGAGCCTGAGTCTGATCAAGCCTCTAGATTCAGCTGCCTATTTACAGAAAATATGGAGGACAGAGATACATGTTTTATCACACTGTAAGTATATACATAATCAGCAAAACAAAGACTTAAAAGACAAATATTTTTTTCAAGTTTTTTTTTAAAAATATTATTGTAAAATATATATAATATAAAACTTGCCATTTTAACCATTTTAAACCCACAGGTCAATAGCATTAATTACATCAACCATCACCACTATTTCTAAAATTTCTCAACACCCCAAACAGAAACTCTATACTCATTAAACAGTAGCATCACATTCTTCTCTCTTCAGCTCTTGGTATCCTCTAATCTACCTTCTATCTCTATTAAGTTGCTTATTCTAGATATTTCATACAAGTGAAATCATTCACTATGTGTCATTTTATATCTGGCTTATTTCACTTAGCATATTTTCTTGATTCATCTGTGTCATAGTGTGTATTAGAATGTCATTGCTTTTTATGGCTGAATAATACTCCATTGTAGGTATATACCACCTTTTATTTATACATTCATCTGCTGATGGATTTTTTGATTGTTTCCACATTTGGCTATGGTAAAAATGTTGGTTTTCTAGTTTCTGTTTGAGTCCCTGCTTTCATTTCTTTTGGGTATAAATCTAGAGGTTGAATTGCTCAGTTGTATGTCAATTTCTATGTTTAACTTTGAGAAATAGAAATTATTTTAAAATGAGAAAGATTGAACTACAGTGACTAGGGATTTACACTTGTGTGAAGAAAAAAAAAGTAAAGAAATGTAATGGCTCGATTAATATAAAAGTAAGGTAGTGATACATTTGAGATGGTGAATGACACAAGACCCAGAGGAAAAGGGAAACATTAGTAGGTTTCTGGGGTGGCTTGGAGTTATTTCTGAAGGTATTTGTCTTATAATAATTCATTATGTGGTACATTTGTTTTTTATAGCTCTCTGTGTATTATATTTTACCTTTTTTAATATATATTTTAAGCAGAAATAAGAATTGAGTATCCATGGTACTCAGAATGCCCAAGTTCGTGAGAATGCCTAAGGTGCTTTCCCCTTAGAGCCTCCTTGATTTGCCAGGCCCTTTGCCAAGCCCCTGGTTTCTCAGATTTTGTTGTGGATTCTGTGTACCCTTTGATCTCCAGTTCAATATGTATTGAAGAAATTGGGACATTTGACATCCAGAGTTTTCCAGAGTCTGGATTTTTCTGATTGCATCTGGAGTGCAGTATGTTTCTCTGTCCTCTGTGTGTTTGTTTGATTAATTAATAAGAATTAATTTCTGTTAAATCCTGATGCTACAAGTAGAAAACCTTGGGCAAGTTACCTAATCTCCATCAATCTTACATTCCTCATCCATATAAATGGATAATAATACTCATAGGATTTTCCCCAATATTAAATTAATTAAGTATATTTTATAGTATAATGCACGACATCCAGCTCTCAATAAATAATTGTTAATATGTTTGCTTTCTGTTTTACTAGCTTGTGAAAAGCAGGAATAAAAGATGTGCATGATTGCAAGTCTAAGTGACTGGGAGGGCTGATGGACTTGTTGGTTGTAACAGAGCAACCATGAATAGGAGTCAGTTTGCGGACAAAATGAATTACATTGTGCTTGTATAAAATCCACATTTTGACAACTATTTAATAGTTAATTTCTAAGGAAAATCCTAATCCCAAATCCAGAGTACAGATTGTAGTAGTTTTTCTGAGGTGAAATCTCTGTGCTTGTTCTAGGATTTCAAACATCTCCAGTGTGAATGATCAGATTCAGTGCTGTCTCTTCTGACAGTGCAACAAGGAAAATTAATTCAAGTGCTTACTGTGGGCTCATTAACCCACCAATTAACAATAAAACTTTGATTTGGATATTTGCTCCTCCATAATTAGTCAAACGTAACAGGAAAGGAGTGGACCAGATGACAGGTAAATTCAGCTAATGAATACTCTTTGCCAGTTGGACCAGTGTCAGTGGCAATGGAAAGAAAGTGATATTGATGATTTTTAGCCCACTGGGGCTTTCTGCCTCTACCACTCACTTCCACCTCACCATGCACAGCTCAGTCTCTGCATCAATAACCTGTCAGTCCATATTTGAGGTGGGGCTGTCCACTTGCCTTCTTTTTAATATCTTTAATATTGTTGTTGTCTCCAGTTGTTGCCTTCTACAAGGCAGGGAGTATACCTACATTAACTGCTCATCACTGATGAACTGATCTGAACCCACTCTATATTGGGGCAACCATGTATTACAAAGAAGGATTTCTTGTGGTGCTGTGGTTAAGGCAGAGGGCTGCTAGTCAAAAAGGTCAGCAGTTCAAACTTACCAGCTGCTTGGCAGAAGAAAGAAGAGGCATTTTGCTTTTGTAAAGATTTACAGCCTTGGGAACCCTATAAAACAAAAAGCAAACAAACAAATAAACAAAAAAAACCCACTGCCATCGAGTCAATTCCAACTCTTTGCAGAAGTACACTGCCCCACCTCCCTTCTGAAGAGTGCTTGGTGGATTTGAACTGCCCCACCAGAGCTCTCTGCCATAAACAGTTGCTATGAGTTGGCTATGAATTGGAATCAAGTTGATGGTAGTGGGTTTGGTTTGGTTTGGTATTAATTACATAGTACCATCTAGCTCCTTCTATAGCATGGTTTAACAACATAATAAGTTAGTGCTGAACATTATATAATACCTTGCTTTCAAACAAAAATCATGAGTATGAGATAGCATTTAAGAACTGTTGTTGTTGTTGTTAGGTGTCATTGAGTCAGCTCCAACTCATAGCGACCCTATGTACAACAGAATGAAACACTGCCCAGGCCTGTGCCAGCCTCACAATCCCTGCTATTCCTGAGCCCATCTTTGCAGCCACTGTGTCAAGGACCTTCCGCTTCTTCACTGACCCTCCACTTTACTAAGCATGATATCCTTCTCCAGGGAGTGGTCCCTTGTGACCATATGACCGAAGTAGGTGAGATGAAGTCTGGCCATTCTCACTTCCAAGGAGCATTCCGGCTGCACTTCTTCTAGGACAGATTAGTTCATTCTTTTGGCAGTCCGTGGTACTTTTGGTATCCTTCTCCAACACCACAACTCGAAAGCATCAACTCTTCTTCTATCTTCCTGGTTCATTGTCCAGTTGTCACATGTATATGAGGCAACTGAAAATATCATGGCTTGAGTTAGGCACACCTTCGTCTTCAAAGAGACATCTTTGCTCTTCAACCCTTTAAAGAGGTCTTTCGCAGCAGATTTGCCCAGTGCAATGTGTCATCTTCTGTCTTGCCTACTGCTTCCATAGGTGTTGATTGTGGAACTAAGGAATATGAAATCTTTAACAACTTCAGTTTTTTTCTCCATTTATTGTGATGCTGCTTGTTGGTCCAGTTGTGAGGATTTTCATTTTCTTTATGTTGAGATGTATTCTATACTGCAGACTGTAGTCTTTAATCTTCATCAGTAAGTGCTTCAAATCATCTTCACTTTCAGCAAGCAAAGCAAAGTTGTGTCATCTGCCTAACACAGGTTGTTAATGAGCTGCATTTAGGGGAAAAAAAAAAGTGGAAATTTGCCTCCTTGTTCTGTGTCATTAGTCACATATCTAGGACATGACAGAATCTATTCTCATATTTGGATCACTCTTAATTACCCCACTTTTTTTACTACTCTACTTTGAATTTTTTTAAATATGTGCTCATCTTTGCTATTAATATATTCTAAGCATTTGCTCTATTTTATTTACATACCTTCTTAAGCCTTCTCTCTCCTTTCCTCTGCTATAGTTAGCATATATGTTAAAACAATGTTGGCCAAAGTATATTTTTCTTATTCTGCTGACATATTATCCTGTTTCACATATTTTCCCTACATTCCAGATGAGGAAAAGTAGAAGTCCATGATCAATGACATGGTCATAGGGAGTATAGAGGTAAAACCTAAACTGGAACATAAGACTCCAACTCAGAGTTCAGTATTCTTCACATGACACCAAAAATCTTCACAAAAACTCCCCAGAGTACACAGCTGGTTTATAATATGTACTTCATTGTTGAGAATAAGTTCTAGACAATTAAGAATTTAAGATTCTATTCTCTCTGTGTGATAGGAGGCCTCCCTCCTGTCCTTGAGAAAAATTAATATCCTTAAGGACTAGGATAAGCAGAGAAGAAAACCGTTGTAAAGCATTATCCTGTGTGATTTCACTTTTGGTTTTAGATGGCTTGACCAAAGAGAAGTGTGTGTGTGTGTGTGTGTATGTGCGTGTGTGCACGGACGGAGAGGCATCATGTTAAGAGTTGGTCATTTTCGGAGAGGATCACATGTATTTTCATTTTACAAGTTTTCAGCTACTCTGTGGCTCCAAACATTTTTTAAATGTTAAAAATAGCTGATTGTCCGTTTAATAATCTATAGGTACAGCCTGATTTCAATAGAATTCCCAATTGGACATATCTTTAAGAAAAACTAATAACAAATTAGAATTAGACCATTATTTCCCACCGTACAGAAACATAAATCCTTTAAATCTTAATGAAAAGTTACTCATAAATTAAAATAAATTTGTGTAAAGATAAATGGCACAGAGAAAATTTTTCTAAGTATAAATTTTATATATATAAAAGAAATAACAGAAAAAATGATAGATTTTATTTTATTAGAATTAGTAAAATATAGAGAAAGTAGTTTAGCATCACTTATCCTTGAAATTTTTAATCTTTGCAGATGAGGCATAACTATCTTGACTCCCAAACTAAAATAAAGGCTACTAGATAGCCTGAATTTAGCAGGTTTTCTACCTCACTGTGTGCTAAACACCAGTATTTCTCTAAACGGATCTTCTGGCCAACTGCCCATAGAATCACACATAGGCTTGTGCTATATTTATATATTTGGGTACCATTCTAAGTCTACCAGCTCATAATCTTTGGACATAGACCATGAAGTTTACATTTTTGTTAGACAGCCTAGGTGCTTTTATATGAATATCAATATATCTAGCACAGTAATGAGGGAAGATTGGCTTTTTAATAAATTGCAGTTGGATTAATTAAACTAAAGCTGTGAATCAAATAAGGCACTTTCTAAACACTTTTAATGGTTCCCCTTGGAATAAAGGAAAACACACAAATTTCTTAGCTTGGCATTCAAAACCCTGTACCAAGAGACCTCAGCTCTTTTCTTAAAAAGAAATTATTTTTAAAAATATGCACAGCAAAACCCTGCCCATTCCACAGTTTCTAGACCTAATGATCCATGTATTGGTCACATTCTTCACATTATGTCAATATTCTCATTATTTTTGTTCCAGTCGTTAACTTCTATTTACTTAATTGTCTTGCCCCCAACCTTTTCATCATGCTTTAAAATAGTTATTAACCATTTGGTTATGTATATGAACCAAAAAAAAAAAAACCTCACTGTTCATTGTCATCCACTTGATTCTGAGTCATAGCGACCCCCATTGGGTGTCCAAAACTGTGATTCTTTACGGAAGAAACTCATGGATGACGATCATAAATTTGGGCTAAACTGTTACTTAGTTTAAACGTGTCTTCAGTGGATAGTTTCATTTTAGCCTTCAGCTGTCTTTAGACATCTCCTTTGTCTCCGCCTGTTTCAAACATAACAAAAACGCAATATACTGCCGTCAAGTCGCACCTGACTCATAGCGACCCCCCCTTGGGTTTCTGAGTCGGTATGACTCGGGAAGTAGATTGCCTAACCTTCCTTCCAGGAGTGGCTGGTGGGTTTCAACTGCCAGCCTTCTGGTTAGCAGTCAAATACCTTAGTCACTACGCCACCAGAGCTCCTGTTCCAAACATACAACCTCCCAAACATTATACTTCCATCCCAAACATTATACTTCCAACTATCCTGACCATTTATTGCTACTATAGCATGTTGGGAGCTCTGGAGGCAAGGCATATATCATTGTCTGAATTATATGAGAATCACTTGACAATTCCATATGAATATGTGTCTATATGAGCCCCTAGGGGAACTAGTTCATGCCTTTTAATTCCCAGTGTATCTACCATCTTGTCTTATATATAGCAAATGTCGAGTTCACTATCATAAAAATGTCTAATTTGTTTTCATTTTTTATGTACCACTCTGCCAAACATTGTTTTACACTACAAAAATTTATAGGGCTTCTTAAGAGATGCCTATTCTTTTATTTTTTTAAAATCAGTAAATGACTAATTTATGTCAGAAATAACAGTTATTTTGATGTAACCTTTACTACTGTAAGAGACTTGGACCTCAGTGTTTTGTCTGAATAAAATAGGGGAACCATTTAAGTTCAGGGATAGAAGAAGAAAATAATATGATTTATGCTTTAAAAGGATCACTCAAGTTGCTTGATTGAGAACTGGCTTAAGAGGAGGAAAGGCTGACATTGGGAGACCAGTGAGGCAGCTTTTGAAATATTCCAGGCAAAGGATGATAGTATCCTAGACCTGGGCATTGGAGTGGAAGAGGTAAGAAGTGTTTAAATTCTATACTAGAGCTGACAAGGGACAAGATTATAGTCACTTCTTGGCACAGTCAGCTACACAGAGGGACCGAGTAGTTGAACCTGTGGGCTCAGGACCATAGTCGCAGGGGACATCAGGCTCAATTGGCCTAACATATACACAAAACATCATTCCACCTCCTACTTTGGCAAGCAGCAACTGGGATCTTAAAAGCTTGCAAGCAGCCATCTAAATGCAACGATGGGTCTCTCCTCATCCAGAGCAAAGAAGAATGAAGAAAAACAAAGATTCATGGAAATAGTTAGTCCAAGTGACTGGTACACCATGTGATCCACAGCCTATATAACTGAGACCAGAACTAGATGGTACCTGGCTACCACTGTCAACAACTCGGAGGGAGATCTATGTAGGAGATCCTGGATAGAGAGGGAGAACAATGTGGAACAAAACTCAAAATCATTTGGGAAAAAAAAAAGGGTGGGGGGACGAGGTTTGCTGGTCTGATAGATCATGGTGGAACCACTGAGACTATGGCCCCTAGCTGCCCTTCAGGTCTGGAATTGACCTGAAGTGTTTTTGTTGTTACATAGTGACCCTATTGTTTTTGTTGTTACATGCCATTGAGTAGTCTCCTACTCATAGTGACCTTATGTACAACAGAACGAAACACTGCCCGGTCCCGTGGATTCCCGGGTCACCTGTGGATTCCCGCCAAACAAAAGACAGGCATATGAGCTGAACATTTACATTAGGTAGATACTCTCCTTGGAGAGCTCAATCATGGGAGAATAGAAGGGGAGTGTATGCACAGGAAGACAGTTGGGGCAGGGGGCAGGAGTGCATGGGAGGGAAGGACACAGAGGAGGTAACTATGGGGAGGAAGTGGGAAGAGAGCTGTTATACTGTGGGAAATTGCAGTCAGTGTCATGAGACAAAGTGTATGTGAGCTGCTGTATGGAAAGTCACTTTGCTCTGTAAACTTTCACCCAAATCACAATAAAATAAATAAAGAAAAGAAAATAAGTGTTTGAATTCTGAATATAATCTGAAGGTTTAACCAATAGGATTTCCTATTGGATTGGATGTGGGGTATGAAAGAAAGAGAGGAGTCAGCTTATTTTTGAGCTGGGCAGTTGAGAGATGGACTTGTCAGTGACTGCGATAAGGAACACTGAAGGTGAAGGTGGAGTGTGCTTGTATAGGTGGAAGAGGTTTGCCAGAGTTCAGTTTGGATATGCTCTTTTTTTTTTTTGGCCATTAAGTCAGTTCTGATTCATTGTGACCCCATGTGCATCAGTGTAGAACTGTGTTCTGTATGGTTTTCAGTTGGTGATCTTTTGGAAGTAGATCATCAGGTCTTTCTTCTGAGATGCTTCTGGGTAGACTGAAACCTCCAACCTTCCTATTCTCAGTCAAGTGTGTCAATTGGTAGCATTATTCAAGGACTCCCAAGTTAAGTTAGAAATGTTAAATGTTACATTTAAGTAGACAATTAGATATATGGGCATAGAGTTTAAAAGAGAGGTCTTCCAAAAAAAAAAAAAAACAACCCATTTTCACCTAGTCATTTGCAACTCTTAGTGACCCTATTGTTTTTGTTGTTACATGCCGTGGAGTCATCTCTGACTCATAGTGACCTTATGTACAACAGAACGAAACACTGCCTGGTCCCGTGCCAGCCTCACAATTCCTACTATACCTGAGCCCATTGCTGCAGCCACTGTGTCTATCCATCTCATTGAGGGCCTTTTCCTCTTTCATTGATCCTCCACTTTACCAAGTATGAATCCCTCTCCAGAGATGACCAAAATAGGTGAGACGAAGTCTGGCCATTCTTGCTTCTAAAGAGCATTCAAGCTGCATATCTTCCAGGACAGATTTGTTAGTTCTTTTAGCAGTCTACAGTACTTACAGCATTCTTTGCCAACACCACAACTCAAAAATATCAACTCTTCTTCGATCTTCCTTATTCGTTGTCCAGCTCTCACATGCATATGAGGCAATTGAAAATACTATGGTTTGGGTTAGGCAATATCTTTGCTCTTCAGCACTTGAAAGAGGTCTTTTGCAGCAGATTTGCCCAATGCAATATGTCTGTTGATGTCTTGACTGCTGCTTCCATTGGTATTGATTATAGAGCCAAGTAATAAGAAAGAAGTCTTTGACAACTTCAACCTTTTCTCCATCTATCATGATGCTGCTTATTGGTCCAGTTGTGAAGATTTTTGTTTTCTTTATGTTGAGGTGTAATCCATACTGTAGACTGTAGTCTTTAATTTTCATCAGTTAAGTGCTCTAAGTCATCCTAACTTTCAGCAAGAAAAGTTGTGTCGTCTGCATATTGCAGGTGATAAGCCTGTTTCCTATATATAAGGAGAAGCCTTGGGGAACTGTCTGATCCTGATGCCATGTTCTTCTTCATATAGTCCAGCTTCTCAGATTATTTGCTCAGCATACAAGTTGAATAAGTATGGTGAAAGATACAACCCTGATGCACTCCCTTCCTGGTTCTAAACCATGCAGTATCCCCTTGTTCTGTTTGAAAGACAGCCTCCTGGTCTATGTACTGATTCCTCATGAGTACAATTAAGTGCTCTGGAATTCCCGTTATTCTTAATGTTACCCACAATTTGTTAGGATCCACATAATCGAATGCCTTTGCTTAGTCAATATAACACAAGTAAACCTCTTTCTGATATTCTTTGCTCTGAGCCAAGATCCATCAGACATCAGCTTTGATAACCCTCACTCCATGTCCCCTTCAGAATCCAGTTTGCATTTCTGAAAGTTCTCTGTCAATATACTGCTGCAACCGTTTTTGAATTATCTTCAGTAAGATATTACTTGCATGCGATATCAATGATATTGTTTGAAAATTTACACATTCTGTGGTGCCTTGGCTACCTAGTGCCACTCTGACAAGAATATACCACAAATGAGATGGCTTAAAGAAACAGGAGTTTACTCTCTTACAGTTTGGAGGCTTTAAGTCCGAGTTCAAAGTGCCAGGCTCTAGGGGCTGGGTAAAAACCCCTTAACCTTAGGCTTTAGTTCTGTCTCCTGCTCCTGGCCCACTGAAGCTGGAGGTTTTTCTTCACTCAGCTGCTGGCTGCTGAGGCTGACAAACCCAAGGTTGACAAGTAATAAGGCACAGTCCTGATGTTACCAAATCACACAGCAGGCTATTCAAGTTCATTAAGGTCTCACCCTCAGGACCAGGTGGTGTTTCATTCTGCTGTGCATAGGGTTGCTATGAGTCAGAGATGACTCAGTGGCACCTAACAACAACAACAACAACAACAACAAAGGTCCCAAGGTCAGCAGAGCATGACAGCCTGCTGAACAAAGACTTATCTACATGCAGGGTTCAAGCATGCCATAAGCTAGACACACTTTCCCAAGGCTTCTCCTTATATACAGGAAACAGACCACAGCCCTAAGGCAGCTACTCAGCTGCTCACAGTAGATTCCACCATGGAGTTGATTACTAGTCTCATCATGGGAAATACTACATCCAGCTGCCTAGCCACTCAACTAGGCCAGTCAGGTTGACACACAAACTTAACTACCACATGTGAGATCACCTTTCTTTGGAATGGGTACAAATATGGATCTCTTCCAGTCATTTGGCCAGGTAGCTGTCTTCCAAATCTCTTGGCATAACTGAGTGAGTGCCTCCAATGCAGCACCCATTTGTTGAAACATCTCAATGGGTATTCCGTCAATTCCCAGAGCCTTGTTTTTTGCTAATTCCTTCAGTACAGCTTTGACTTCTTCCTTCAATACCATTGGTTCTTGGTCATATGCTACCTCCTGATATGGATGATCAGCTATCATTTCTTTTTGGTATAGTGACTCTGTGTATTCCATCCATTTTATTTTGATATTTCCTGCATCATCCAACATATTGCCCATGGAACCTTTCAATATTGCAATTTGAGGCTTAAAATTTTTCCTCAGTTCTTTCAGCTTGAGAGATGCTGAGTGTGTTCTTCCCTTTTGGTTTTCTAACCCCAACTCTTAGCACATTTCATTATAATACTTGACATTGTCTTCTCGAGCTGCTCATTGAAACCTGTTCAGCTTTTTTATACTTTTGGATCTCCCATTTGCTTTAGCTACTCTTCATTCTAGGGCAACTTTCAGAGTCTCCTCTGACATCCACTTTTGTCTTTTCTTCCTTTCCTGTCCTTTTAATGACCTTTTGCTTTCTTCATGGATGATGTTCTTGATGTCATCTCACAGTTCTTCTGGTTTTCAGTCATTGGATCAAATCTGTTCTTTAAATGGTCTTTAAATTCAGGAGGGATAAAATCAAGGTTATATTTTAGCTCTTGTAGAGTTGTTTTAATTGTCCTCAGTTTCAACTTGAACTTGCATATGAGTAGTTGATGGTCTGTTCCACAGTCAGCTCCTGGCCTTGTTTGGGCTGAAGATATTGAGCTTCTCCATCACATCTTGCCACAGATATAGTCAATCTGATTCTTGTGTACTCCCTTTTGTGAAGTCCATGTGTATAGCTGCCATTTGTGTTGTTGAAAAAAGATATTTGCAATGAATAAGTCATCAGTCTTGCAAAATTCTATCATGTGATTTCCAGCATCATTTATATCACCAAGGCCATATTTTCCAACTACCGGTGATTCGTCTTTGTTTCCAATTTTGCATTCCAATCATCAGTGATAATTAACATCTGGATTGCATGTTCGGTTGATTTCAGACTACAGAAGTTGGTGAAAATCTTCAGTTTCCTCATCCTTAGCCTTGGTGATTGTTGCATAAATTTTATTAATAGTAATATTAACTGGTCATCCTTATGGGTGTATGGTTATTATCCTGTCACTGACAGCATTGTACTTCAGGACAGATCTTGAAACATCCTTTGTGATGATGAAAGCCATGCCATTCCTCTTCAATTTGTCATTCCCGCCATGGTAGATCATATGATTTTCTGATTCAAAATGGCCAAAATCAGTCCATTTCAACTCACTAATGTCTAGGATATCGATCTTTATGCATTCCATTTCATTTTTGACAACTTTCAATTTTCCTAGATACATACTTTGTATATTCCATGTTCCAATTATTAATGGATATTTGCAGCTGTTTCTTCTTATCTTGAATTGTGGCACATCAACAAAAGAAGGTCCTGAAAGCTTTACTCCATTCACATCATCAAGGTTAGCTCTATTCTGAGGAGAAAGCTCTTTCCTAGTCATATTTTGAATACCTCCAATCTGAGGGGCTCATCTGGGCACTATATCAGACAATGTTTCAGGACTATTTTTCAGTAATATATCAGACTGTGTTTCA
Organism: Orycteropus afer afer; assembly: GCF_000298275.1. NCBI lineage: Eukaryota > Metazoa > Chordata > Mammalia > Tubulidentata > Orycteropodidae > Orycteropus > Orycteropus afer. The sequence continues at coordinate 1,317,518 of NW_006921672.1, forward strand.
CTACTGTTCATAAGGTTTTTACTGGCCAAATCTTTGAGAAGTCAATGGCCCCTTCCTTCTTCTGAGTCTGTCTTAAGATGGTAGCTCCACTGAAATCTGTCCCCCATGGCCTTCCCTGTTGACACTTGAAACACTGGTGGCACAGCCTCCAGCCTTACAGAAACACGTAAGCCAGCACAGGACAACAAACTGACAGAAGAATTTGTCTCCCTTAGCTGTTCCAAACTGTTCCACTCCCACTTCCCGCCTTCCCTACCAGTTCCGGCCCTCCACAACCCATCTCCTGCCGCCTCTCAGCCATCCCTACCAATTCCAGCCCTCCAAAAAGCTGTTTGCCCTTACCTCCAGGTCTTCCCTACCAGTTCCAGCCCTCCAAAAAGCCATCTGCCACTGTGACTCTATAGAACAGACTAAAACTACCCATAGAATTTCCAAGGCTATAATCTTTTCAGGAAAAGACTGTCACAACTTTCTTCTGTGGAAGGGCTAGTGAGTTTGAGCCACTGACTTTTCAGTTATCATCCAAGCACTTTAACCTCTGTATCACCAGGGCTCCTTCTCATTCACATGGAGTCAATTCCAACTCTTGGTGACCCCCATTGGGTTTCCAAGGCTGTAAATCTTTACATAAACAGACCGCGTCATCTTTCTTCCACAGAATGTCTGCTGGATTTGAAACACTGACCTTCTGGTTAGCAGCCAAATGCCTTAACCACTAAGTGGCAATTAATTTGGAAGTCATGGGGAATGAAGGTGAGAGCCAGCAAAGGAGACTAAGAAGGAGCAATCATTGATGCAGAAGGAGAATCAGGAGAGTACAGTGTCTGGAAGCCCAGTGAGATCAGAGCAGTAAGGAAGAAGTGATCCACCATGACAACTTCTGCTTACAGGGCATGGAAGACGAGTGCTACAGCTGATCAAAGGATTTAGACAAGTGGTATCTTGGGAAAGCAGCTGTGAGGGAGTGCTGGAAATAGAAGCCTGTTAAGAGTATATTTGAAAGAAAACGGGAGCAGAGGAATCAGAAATAGTGAATGTAAACAACCCTTTGAGGAATTTTGCTACAGAGAAGAACAAACAAATGAGGCAATAGCTGGCAAGGGAAATGGAATGAAGAGTTTTGTTTTAGTTCTGTTTGGATTATTTTTTAAGATGAGCCACATATTTCATAGGGACTATCTCTTTCTAGGGGAGCTCTGGTAACATAGCCTAAGGCACTTGATTGGTAACCAGAAGGTTGGCAGTTCAAACCCACCAGCCGGTCCTGGGAAGGAAGGTTGGGCAATCTACCTCCATAGTGATACTGCCTCGGAAACCCAAGGAGGGGTCACTATGAGTCGGATCAGACTCGACGGCACATAACAACAACAACAACAACAACAACAACAACATCTCTTTCTAGGAGTTCTGGTGGCATAGTGCCTAAAGCAGTTGACTGCTAACTAGAAGGCTGACGGTTCAAACCCACCAGCCACTCCTTGGAAGGAAACCTACTTCTGTAGTGATACTGCCTTGGAAACCCAAGGAGGGGTTGCTGTGAGTCAGATCCAACTCGACGGCAGCGAGTTAGATTTTTTTGGTTTGGGATCTCTTTCTAGTAAAGAAACAATGTAAAAGAGAAAGGGGAGTTCCTAAAACTAAGACCTTGAGTACATGAGAAGGGCAATTGCACAGGTGGGGAGAAAAGAATTAAGAAAGAACAGGGATTGCTTATTTTGACTAACAGGAAGCAAGACAGAGGTTATACAGCCACTGGAGAAAGGTGACATTAGAGCCACAAAGGACAAGAGAGTCACTTTAAGGCCTGGACATAGCAAGAGAATTTATTCTGAAGAACTTATTCTCTACAGTTACTGCCTTCATAAAACAACTATAAAATTATGTCCATTTAGAATACCTGCATTCATATACTGTGACCTGTAAGTCATGTGAAGAAATGTTTGATCAATACAATTGTTTAAACATAAATAAATAAATAAATAAATGATAAAGTTGGGCCTGAAGATCTGAAATGAGATTCTAGCTCTAAGATTTATTCAGGGCATAATTTGGGACAGATCCAGGCACTGGTAGTCGCTAGGATATGAACACCTGACTTATGGATAACTCGTAATTGTCTTTTAATGTTATATAAATTTGCCCTCACTTTGAAACTTTTAAACCAACTCATACAACAAATTCTTTGTTTCAATCACCTTCTCTTGCTGCACTTTTAAATCATTGAAAAAACTTTGAGCCTTTTCTTGCACTAAAGTAAGGCTAAATAAGAACCATATGCCCCTGTTGAACTTACCTACAAAATCTTAAAGACACAATAGAAATGGATGTTGTTCGTACCTCAAGGACTGCCTATAGTTTAATTTTTCTGACCTTAATTTCTTTGTCTACTCTACAGGGATAATTCCTGCTCTTACATTGTTATTTTCTAGATTTAATGAGTTAAAGTCTAAAAATCACCTAACAAGTAGTAAGTATTAGTTCATTCTGAATCTGAGAGCTGTATCATGGAAATGTCTCAATGGAAGAGCTGATAGGTTTTTTAGAGAAACTGACTAGCAAGAAAGGGGAAAAATTCTCCTAGTGTTATGTATGTCAATGTTTGAGTTTCTAGATAGTTGCATTTATTTCAGAACCTTACCTTTTCTCAAGCATGATTTAAACACAACTGCCCCTCGACTTTCACCCAAATCTTTCTTGTTCAAGCTTCAAGCTAGTAAATTACCTGTTATTGTTGAGAGTTGTGGGCACTTAAGCAAACATGCTATTTGAAGGGTGGTTTCTTTAGGAACGCAAGTGAAGAAGGCATGTGGGAGAGAAGGAACAGGCAGCATTTTATGGTTCCATGCCTGAGTTTTCTCAGTTGGAAAACACTTTGCCTGGGTAACCGCAATGCTGGCTAGCAATTGCAGTAGGTACAGATTTCTCTTTTATGGCACAATATACAAAGTCATATCCTGTCTGGTCAGCTAACAACTCTGACTATATTATCAGGAATAAGGCTGGAAGCCAGAGAGAGAGGGACACACATTGACAGCTGTGGTTATTCCCACATGATTACAGATCCACCCAGCTGTCAAATTCAAACCACTGGCCTACTCTGTTCTTGCTTCTTTCATCCCCAGAAACATTGGCAATAGTCTTATCAGCACAGCAGTCTGCAGTTTGCTTTGATTGCTAAGCCAGAAAGCATGCTAGAGAAGAGATCCCAGAGCCCTGCCTTGCTCTTCTCAACTATGTGTTCAAATCCTTATTGATTAAATTTATTGTAGGTATTGAGAACACCCAGGAGAAATGGTAAAGTATGAATTCATTTCAGTTCACGCAGAATGACCTCTCAGGTAGTTTAGGAGACAGGTAAGAGGGCAGCTGCCCTTTTGTAGGAGCAACGAATGTTAACATCTTTGGTGGATCAAATAGTGGGCCCAGAAAGATATAGCCAAGCCCTAACTCCTGGTACCTATGATCGTGGCTTATTTGGTCTTTACAGGTTTGAGGGAGAAAAGCTTTTCACTTTGACGTTGTGTGGTGTAGTAAATTACTTAGTGTGGCTTTTCTACCCATAAGTCTTTGTAAACTCCAAGGTGGAATTTGCTATGAGCAACTGAGGAGCTCCTGATTGCTGAAGTCATCCACCTGGAGTATTTCTGTTGGGAGTGGCACAAAACAATGTTCTGGGAGGTGCCCACTCTCTCTCAGGTGCTTAGAGTT
>NW_006921672.1:1323640-1327315 GCF_000298275.1 Orycteropus afer afer
AACCTTCCTTCCAAGGAGTGGCTGGTGGGTTTGAACCGCCAGCCTTCTGGTTAGCAGTCAAGTGCCTTAGGCACTATGCTACCAGAGCTCCTTACATTAGTAATATCATCATTATTATATTAGCAATTATGCTACTGTCTCAGGCTGACATTAATGCAATTATCTCTTTTTTTCAAATCACCAAATAAATAGAAGTCTATTTTAAAACAAAAGTATGTGTAAACTACATCATATAATGCTTAGCTGATAGAAGTTATCATCTAAGTTGGTATCAAATAATTTCCAAAAAGTAACACTCTGTGATTGGAATAAGGCAGGAGACAACATGGTTTCTTGAAAAGGCCATAGACCTCAAGTCAGGCTTTTCTGAGTTCAAATTGACATTTTCTCCCTCTGTTTGTTGCATAATCCTAGATATGATTCTCAACGTTGCTGGTTCATCCATTTTCTCATTTATAAAACGGAGGTGTTAATACTTCATAGTGTTGTTCTGAGGGTTAGAAAAAATGTAGTGTCTGGCATATAGCAGGCATGTACAGCTATAATTATCCTGAAGGGGGAGTTTTGTATATAAATTGCCATAGGAATTAGCATTTCTATCTGAAAATCTGAATTTAAGCTGCTTTCAAAAAAGCAATAGATGTTGGGAAAACCACTTTCCTTTTTATCATTCCTGTGAATATAAGTAGATTTAAATAGTTTTTCCAGCTTTGCAACACTGTACCACACAGAACAACCACATGCCATTTGCACTTGCTGGTACCAGATCCTTAAACACCATCAAGAATGTTCTAGGTGTGAGGGAAATCTCATTAAAATATCCCCAAGGTCTATTTCAACTTTCAGATACTAAGAAATTATGACTATCCAAAGCAAGTGATCTGATCTCTTCAATACCTAATACATACTGAAAGTCATAAATCCACTAATGATGACCACTTCTGTTTGTTTTAGAGTTAATCAGAATAAAATTTATCATTACAGTTTGTTCCATCCACATAGACAACACTTGATCTAACTGCTTTGAAAGTATTTTATTATTGTCATTATTGATGGTTTAAGATAAATATGTGAAAAAAATCTCTTGAGTTATTGTGTATTTTGTGTCACTGGGGGAATCTGGCCAAAAGACAATATGGTCTACTTTGGAAATCAGAAATTGCCCGTTAGAAACACTCATCCAATGCTAGTGGGAATGTAAAATGGTACAGCCACTGTGGAAAATAGTTTGGCAAACCCTCAACAAGTTGAACATAGAACTACCACATGATCTAGCTATATACCTAGAAGATGTGAAAGCAGAAACATAAATAGAAACCTGTACATGAATGTTCATTGCAGCACTTTTCACAGTAGTGAAAAGGTGGAAACAACCAAAATGTCCATCAACAGACAAATGGATAAATAAAATGTCCTATATACATTGGAATACTAATCAGCCATAAACAGAAATGAAGTCTGATGTATGCCACAACATGGATGAATCTTGAAAACATCCATGAATGAATGATATAAGTCAGTAGCAAAAGGGAAAACACTGAATAATCTTAAATATGATAAAAGGAGGAAGTTCTGGTGGTGTAGTGCATAAGGCATTTGACTGCTAACCAGAAGGCTGGTGGTTCAAACCCACCAGGCACTCCTCAGAAGGAAGATTGGGTGATCTACTTCCATAGTGATAGTGCCTCAGAAACCCAAGGAGGGGGTCGCTATGAGTTGCAGACGACTTGACGGCACATAACAACAACATCATGATAAAAGGAAATATATAGAAACCAAAGATTATTAGTGACTGCTATTAGTTGGTGGGAGGGGAAAAGGGGAGATTTTGCTTAGGGGTCATTGAGTTTATATTAATGGTCTATGTTAATGGAAAGATTTGCAATGGATAGTGAGAAATGATTGTACAACTTGTGATTAATGTTACTGAATTGTACAGGTAGAAATTGCTGAGAGGGCATGTAGTGTGTTACATATATTGTCACCACTATAAAAAATTTTTAAAAAGAAAATAAGTTGCCAAGTAACTGATCTATGTAGGTATATTGTTGTGGTTAAGTGTCATGAAGTCAACTCCAATTCATAGCGACCCTATGTACAATAGAATGAAACACTGCCTAATCCTGAACCATCCTCATAATATTTGATAAGCTTGAGCCCACCATCACAGACACTGTGTTAATCTATCTTATTAAGGTTCTTCCCCTTTTTTGCCTTCTTCTGCTTTACCAAGTCCTTCTCCAGGGACTGGTCCTTTCTGACAACATAACCAAAGTATTAGAGATGAAGTCTGGCCATTTTTGTTTCCAAGGAGCATTCTGGCTATACTTCTTGCAAAACAGATTTGTTCATTCTTCAAGAAGTCCATGGTGTTTTCACTACTCTTTACCAACACCACAATTCAAATGCATCAGAAGAACACTTGGGCTTTCCAAGTGTTATAAGCAGACACAGGAGATGGGCCAAGTGCTTGCTCTTGAGGAGACCGGATTAGAGCTAGAATCAGTCTCATGGCGCATGGACACCTGACTGGGAAGAGAGGAATTAAAACCAGTGAAACAGAATGGAAGTCAAGTGGCATGCCTTGGCAAGCAAAGTGTGCCATAGCTAGTGATATGTATTGGTAGATTTACTATACTATAAAGAGTATGGGAGTATTAGTTGGACATGCTCAAAGGATAGGACAGGTGTTGAGAGTGGAAAAGGCAAAATTTACTACTATTGAGAGAAGGATACCAAGTCCAGAAGAAAGAGCACTCTGTTCAGAGATGCCAAAGATGGGCAACAAAAGATAGCTTTGCGTGGGAGTTCTGGTAAGATAGCGGAATAGGCAGAAAGACTGCACAGACCGCTTCAACAAAGAAAAGGGGAACCAATTAACACAGATACAGAAGATAATCCTAGACCACTGAAACTTGAAGGGAAGGGTATAGAAGTACACTAAAGTCCAACTAGCAGAAGAATTTGCATGAAAACACCAGCAAAGAAGACATATGGAGCTGTGGTCTGGCAGCAATCCTGAGTGATCCTGATGGCACAGATAGCTTGGATATTGCCAGGTGGTGGTAGCACCAAAGAATTAACATAAATACCAGCTCTACTAGCCAGGGCCTACAAGGAGGACTGCTCTGGTGCCTGGGGAATAAAAGGGGAAGCAGCAAAGAGGAAGGCGGGCTGAGCTGTGGACTTTTGTCTGTCTGGAGGATGCAGCCATTTTGAATGTTTACAAGCAGTTTGACCATTTTGAATATTTAAAGTACAGCATTATCCCAGATTCCAGTGACTTAAGAACAGGATCCACTTGCTTAGAACCCCAAGGACATTCCGGACCTGGACAACTGGAAAGGTGCAACATTCCCCTTGTTACTCTTATACCCCACACACTCTTGGTAAACGGAGGTGCGGCCATCCTTCACCTCACTCCCACCCACCTTCTAGACCGGCAGGAATTCCATCCCAGTCTGCATGCTTGGGCAGAGCCTAGGTGCCCTGCTCTGCCCTGCCTCGATTTTTAATTTTTTCTGTTTTTTAGTTTGTTTGTTTTTGTCTGCTTTAAAACTACTATTATTATTACTTTTGTCCTTTTTTTCTATTATTCTTTACTCTTCCCCTCCCAGGTTCTAGTTTTTGGCTTTTTTTCTTTTTCCTGTTCCTGGTTGCATTTTTTTTTTTTTT
>NW_006921672.1:1328565-1329133 GCF_000298275.1 Orycteropus afer afer
TTCTCAGCAGAAACCATGCAAGTGAGAAGGCAATGGGATGCTATACATAAAACCATGAAAGAGAAAAATTTTCAAACAAGAATTATACACCTGGCAAAATTGTCCCTCAAATATGATGGTGAAATTAGGAGATTTCCAAATAAGCAGAAACTAAGGGAATTTGTTAAAACCAGCCCAACCTTACAAGAGATACTACACAGAGTCCTTTGAACAGAGAACCAAAAATAGCAAATAACAACCAACCATTAATACATGAGATGACAGAACCCAGAAACCACAACTATGGACATAGTCAAAATAAAATAAGATTACAAGATTGTAAACAGGGAAGCAGAGACATCAACTGGCAAGTAAGGAGAACTACAAACCAAAAAGAGGGAAAATACTATGTATTCTAAACTTGGGGAGAAAATTATAAATCACAGGGTAACTGCAAAGGGAAATGATATACCTTCACATCACAATGAAAAAGAGGACAAGCACAAATATTTAGCATATACTAAAACAACAACAACAAAGGAAATGATAACATGATCCATAAACATAATGAGTTCAGCACAGAAAACAA
>NW_006921672.1:1332957-1346731 GCF_000298275.1 Orycteropus afer afer
ATTTTATTAGTCCATTATTGTAAAAGTCTAGGAAAGGTTTATCTATGGAAGGAAATTTTCTTTGTTGGTTATCAGGGGTGGGAGGGGAGGGGAGGAAACACTGTTAGATGTTGTTGTTAGGTGCCGTCTAGTCATTTCACTGTTAGATAGGTAGAGATAAGTATTGATTTGGGTGAAGAGAAGGGCAATGTACTAAATGTTAGTGATCAACATGGTGGCATTGAGGAAGAGGAAGACATAGAGAGGTACATCGGAGGTACAGACCACAAAGATGAACCCTTTTGCATGTACAGTACTGCATTGTCCATGAAGGCAAACATGGCTATACGGGTGGATGGATTGGTGGACAGGCTGAACTATTATGTAAGTCTGTGTAGTGGGAAGTGTACCCAAGACCATGTATAAGTTTCACAGACAACGGCCCAATAAGCGTATTTGTATGATCTGTAAGAATTCCCAGGTGTATAGTAAAGCTGACAAGGGACAAGTTTGTAGTCACTTCTTGGTCACAGCCAGCTACCCAGAGGGATTGAGTAGTTAAACTGGTGGGCTCGGTACCATAGTCACAGGGGACATCAACCTCAATTGGCACAGCATACTACACAAAACATTGTTCCACCTCTTACTTTGGTGAATAGTGACTGGGATCTTAAAAAAGCTTGTAAGCAGCCATCTAGATGCAATGATAGGTCTCTCCTCATCCAGAGCAAAGAAGAATGAAGAAAAACAAAAATTCATGGAAACAATTAGTCCTGGCGACTGGTACACCATGCCATATGCAGCCTATATGACTATGAGACCAAAAGAACTAGATGGTGCCCAGCTACCACTGTCAACCACTCCTAGAGGGATCTATGTAGATCTTAGATAGAAAGGGAGAACAATGTAGAACACAACTCAAAATCATTTGAGAAAAAAAAATAAATAAGGGGGGGGGGGGGCAGACCAGGTTTGCTAGTCCAATAGAGCCTGGTGAAACCCCTGAGATTATGGCCCCTAGTTGCCCTTCAGGTCTAGTATTGAACCCACACCTGTGCCTTCCAGCCAAACAAAAGATAGGCATATGAGTTAACAGTTACCTGAGGTAGATACACTCCTTGGAGAGCACAATCATAGGAGAAAGAAGGGCTGTTTATGCACAGGGAGACAGCTCAGGGGGCAGGAGGGCATGGAGGGATGGACACAGGGAAGAGGTAACTATCAGGAGGACATGGGAGGGGAGCTGTTGCATTATGGTAAATTGTAGTCAGTGTCATGAGACAAAGTGTATGGGAACTGATGTATGGAAAGCGAATTTGCTCTGTAAATTTTCACCCAAATCACACACACACACACAAGATAGCTTTGCGTATAAATGACATCAGCTGTGGTAATAGGGTATATTGAGGTCCTGGCAGGCAGGAGCAGGAACAAAGATAGAGACACTTCACTAGATCAGAAAAAAACTGAGGAAGACAATGGAGATAGGTCAGAATCTAGTACAAGAAAGAAAATAGCTAATATGGTTGTGTTTTGGGGGGGGCGGAATTACCTGAGAATTTTTTCAGTTCAACTGTTCAATAAACTCTACCACTTTGAAATCCTAGTATATTCTTGAGTTGCATGAGTCAGTAGCCAGAGTAATACCTTAAACCCTGAGAGAGGCTGAGAGCTGTTTGTTATTTGTTGAACTACAAGCAAAGTGTAAAGTGGGACTGTATCTTCCTTGAGTACACTGTTTTTTTCAGGGGGGGGCAGATAGGGGGAGAGAAGAGGGTGGTCAGGCATCTAGATCAATGCTTAATATATTGTAGGCATTTAATAAATAATTTTTGAAAGACAACATGATCCACAATGTACTCAGAAATGTTCTGTAGCTATCCTAGTCCAGTCTTACATGGCAAGTAGGCATAGGATGAAATTGGGGGGGGGGGGGTGAGGAGCTAATCTCATGGGGTTAGAGACTAAACATCTCTCAGTGTAGATCCACACTCTCTCTTCTATGTTTTGCTTATTTCTTATATACAGTAGTCTTAAAAAGGAACCTGTTGTCAAGTGGTCACTATTGCCACTTGCTCTCTATTGCCCCTTAAAGATCTTTTCCTCATATTGTAGCTGTTTCAATACTGCTATGATCCACTTCTTAGAATTGAATGCCTAATGTCAGTGGAAAATTAGCCCAAGACCAAAAAAAAATTTGAGCAGTAGAAAGACTAATGGTCAAATGCTCAGGATGATCCTTATTTGTGAATCAGCAATAAAAACAGATAGAGCTTCTAAAATCTTTTATGAAGTATGCATGGGAAGGATGCACCAACACCGTTAAATATTCTTTTATTATTTATTTATTTATTTTGCATTTTATTGAAATATAATTGGTGTACAGTGAAATACACAAAACTAAAGTGACATGGGTCAATGTGTTAAATATTCTTGAGATTTATTTTTTTCCTACTTGATTTAATGTAGAGGTCAAAGGGAGAGAGAGATGGGGTAGTCAGCATTCAACCAGAGAGCAGTCAGGCATGCTATAGGAGCTATGGACGATTTCCACATAGATCTGGAAAGCAGAAGATTTCTACACAGCAACAGCTCGTTTTTGCTTTTTTTTTTTTTTTTTCTTTTTCACATGAGCATGTTATCTCTGCTCTCTGGACCTCAGTCTCCTCATCTGTGAACCAAGAAGGCTGAGCTGACAGATCTTTAAGTTACTTGCAGCACTGACATGCCGACACTCAATGGGTGTACCTTCAATGTGTGGCTCCCTCTCTGCTGCACTCTTCATTTCATTTATTTCACTCCAGTCCAAACATGCTTGACTCTCTCTTACTGCAGGGAGTCTGTCTTCAGAAGGATGATTATTCTCTGGGCATCAATCTGAAGCTGATTTCTGCAGTGAGCATCTGTTTCCACTCAGATAACAGGCTGCGATGAATATCTGCTTCACAAAGATGTGTGGGTCTGTGTACTGCATGTGCCAGCCAGGGGAGAGAAGGAGAGAATCAACTGGGAAGACTGAGATGGTTGAAAAATCATTAAATACCCCCAGAAACCTCCAGAAATAGAAAAAGAGAAGACACAGACTTGAGGGATTGTCAATTGAGCAAAATGTGGACCTAATGAGACTGATGGCAAGGAGGAAACAGCCTTACATAGTCCTTGTGGTCTCTACTTCCCCAACACCAGCTCATCAACTGAAGGAATCACGAGGTGGTTTGCACAGAGTTCAGGCTGAGCTTTAGAAAGAATGTTAGATTTTGTGGTGGGGAAAAAAGTGACTTTGAAGGAACAGTATCAGCATTTAGATGACTGATAGAGTTTTGTATATCTTAGAATAAAAAGTACTCAAAAACCTCCAAACTATTTGCCCCAGTAGTTGCACCATTTTACAATCCCACCAGCAAAGGATGAGGGTTCATTTTTCTACATCGTCACCAATATTGGTTGTTTTCTGTTTTTCTGATTGTAGCTATTTTAGTAGAGGTGAAGTGGTATCTCATTGTTATTTTCATTTGCATTTCTCTGATTTCTGTAATGACTAATGCTACCATATGTCTGTTAGTTTGTGCCTTGCACATTGCTATGATGCTGGAAGCTATGCCACTGGTATTTCAAATACCAGCAGAGTTGCTGATGGTGGAGGGGTTACTTCCAGACTAAGATAAACCAAGAAGCAAGTCCTAGCAACCTAATTCTAATAACTAGCCAATGAATGCCCTACAGATAGCGACAGAATAGTCTGACATAATGCTAGAAGATGAACTCCTGCTAAAGGGGCAAGGAGGCTGCATCTTCCGACCTCCTCTAACTGCATAAGAGAAAGACAGAATAACCATCAGTAGCCCAAGGCCTATTCCTGCCAGGCCAGTCATACTGCCTCCCTCCAGCCCTTGTTCCTCCCACAACACCCACCACTTCTCTTCTAGGTTTGATAATTCACTGCAGTGGCCACAGAGAACTCACAGATTACAGGGTTTATTAGGGAAGCACCAGGCTACAATTCAAGTTCAGGAACTATGTTCAGTCTCTCTCAGTGCACCGTCTTTCAGCCAACAGTCTCTCTCAGTCTCTCTCCCAGCAGTGCGTGTTTCTCGGTGTCTCTTTCTCAGCAGCGCATGTCTTTCAGTGTCTCTTTCCCAGCAGCACATGTCTCTCAGGAGCATGTTTCTCTCAGCAACAGATCTTTCTCAGCAGAGAGACCCCTTCTACCTCTAAAAGGGCTCTTTTTGAGCCTGGCAGAGTGGCCAAACTAACCAATCATAACGTCAGAATTCTAAACACCTGAGGGAGAGTGAACTTCCCAGAACATTGCTTTGTGCCACCCGCAACAGAAATACCCCAGGTGGATAACTTTAACAATCAGGAGCTCCTCAGTTGCTCATAGCAAATTCCACCATGGAGTTTACAAAGATTTATGACTAGAAGAGCCACACCGGGTAATTTACTACACTGCAACTCCCTAGCCTGGAAGGTTCTTAAAATACACAGTGTTCACAACAGTAGACTCAGCACACTAATAATCATGAAGATGGCCCAGAAATATGTGACATTTTTTTTTCTTTTTGTACATGAAATCACCATGAGTTGGAGCTAACAAGAAGGATCCACATTATAAGGAGTGAATGAATACTCAAGAAGAAATAGCTTAAGATATTTAGTGACATTTCAAAATTTAGATGTAATTTGATTATGAGCATAGCATGAGATATAGCCAGTATAAAACAAAAACTAACAAAGAAAATTAAGACCCCAAGGAGAGACTTTTGGAATAATGGTGATAACACCACTACCTTCTGAACCATCGGGCATCAGTGGCGGGCAAGGTAGTATAGAAAGTGTTATAACCAGCAGCTGTGTGAGTCAGGAGATGCCTCCAGCTTGCCCCAGTGGGCCTGGAGCAAAAGACAGAGCTGAAACCCAAGTTTGAGGGTCTTCCACCCATTCCCTAGAGCCAGCACTCTGAACTCAGACTTCTAGCCACCTAAATTGTAAGAGAATAAATTTCTGTTTGTTAAAGCCATTCACTTGCATTATTTCTGTTATAGCAGCACTAGAGAACTGAGACAGAATGTGGTCCCTGGACCCAAACTGTTTGGTTTTAATCCCATTTCTGCCATTTGTCAGCTATGTGATATAGACCAAGTTCCTTAACCTCTCCCTTCAAGCATTAACTCATCAGAAAAATGAGAGTTACAATGGCATTACTACATATTCTATGGACTAAATATGTCATCTATAAAGTCTAAGGCATTTGACTGCTAACCAAAGACTGATGGTTCAAACCCACCAGCCACTCCTCGGAAGAAAGATTGGGCAATCTACTTCAGTAGTGATACCACTTCGGAAACCCAAGGAGGTGTCGCTGTGAGTCTGATCTGACTCGACAGCAGTTAGTTTGGTTTGGTTTTGTAGATGTATGATATATGTATATGTGTGTGTGTGTGTGTGTTGTGTATACATATACATATACATACATACAACCAAAAAACAAACACTGCCATTGAGACACCCCCACTGAGTTTCTGAGGTAATAAATCTTTACAGAAGTAGATTGCCCCATCTTTCTTCTTTAGAGCAGCTGATAGGTTTGAACCACCAACCTTATGGTTAGCAGTCAAATGGCTTAGGCACTATGCCACTAGAATTCCTGGTGTGTATATGTATTTATATATGCATAATTTTTAAAAAGTATCTGGTAATAGTAAGCTCTATAAAGGATTGTTAGAAATTATGATATGTATGCTATAGCTCTAGAATTTTCAGTAGGACAATTCTATATGAATATATAAGAAGTTGGATTGTTAAATTATGTTTATTTTAGTCTACATTCTTCTCAACCAGTTTGTTCTTGCCCACATTTGAGGAAAGGCGGCAGCTATGAATATCATCCATATTTCATACATAAATGTTTCACTAAAGAATTTTAAGGAGATCTTCTGAGAGTCCATCAAGCATACTGCATTTATTCATTTCATTTATTCTGTACATCTATACAGATTATGTAGTCTATGCCAGGTACTGTACAAGTTCTGTGTAAATGTCGATGCCTATCCCCTAGACCCTGACTTTGAGCAGCCCAGTGAGGGAGACATAGACATATAAGGGAATCATGGCAAAGTAAAATAACAAAAGATGCTGTGGGAGCACCAAGTGCTGGGGACACCAACTGAAGAGAGAGTGACCACCTATGCTAAGTCCTTTACTAGACAAGTCAGGATCTCAGCACAGTGCACGGATCCTGGTCTCAGTTGGATGGGGTAACTGGTCTGTGTGCTGGGAATCAAGGAACCAATAGACACCTGAAAGAAGTATCAAAGGGTAAAGCTGAGATAAAGCCAATTAAAGTAACTCCAGAGCTCTCAACCCTACACTGAATCACCTAGAGAGAGTTCATATATATGGATGTCTGGATCTTACACTAGAATCATTTCTGGGACATAGAGTCAGACATCAGTATTTTTTTAATACTTGGCTTGATGGCAGTGAATTTGGTTTTTGGTTTTTAGTTTGAGTTAATTACTATAATGTTAATTATTATTATTAAATATGCAAAGATCTGGAGTTAAAAAACCAAAAAGGAAGAACATGCTTGGCATTTCTCAGGCTGAAAGAACTGAAGAAAAAGTTTGAGCCTCAAGTTGCAATATTGAAAGATTCTATGGGAAAATTACTGAATGATGCTGGAAGTATCAAAAGAAGATGGAAAGAATACACAGAGTTTCTGTACCAAAAAAAAATTGGTTGATTTTAATTTATTTCAGGAGGTGGCATATGAACAACCACCAATGGTATTGGAGGAAGAAGTTGAAGCTGCACTGACGCAGTTGGTGGGCTACCCATTGAGAAGTTTCAACAAATGGATACTTCACTGGAGATACTTACTCATCTATGCCAAGAAATTTGGAAGACAGCTACTTGGTCATCTGCCTGAAGGAGATCCGTATTTGTACCCATTCCAAAGAAAGGTGATCCCACAGAATGTGGGAATTATCAAATAATATCATTAATAGCACACTAAAGTAAAGTCTTGCTGAAGATAATTCAAAAATAGTTGCAGCAGTATATTGACAGAGAACTTCCAGAAATGCAAGCTGGATTCAGAAGAGGATGTGGAATGAGAGATATCATGACTGATGTCAGATCCATCTTGGCTGAAAGTAAAGAATACCAGAAAGGTGTTTCATTGACTATGCAAAAGTATTCAACTATGTGGATCATAACAAATTATGGATAACATTGAGAAGAATGGGAATTCCAGAACACTTAATTGTGCTCATGAGGAACTCATACATAGACCAGAAGGTTGCCATTCAAACAGAACAAGGGGATACTGCATGGTTTAAAATCAGGAAGGGAGTGTGTCAGGGTTGTATCCTTTCGCCATACTTATTCAATCTGTATGTAGAGTACATAATCCAAGAAGCTGGATTTTATGAAGAACACAGCATCATGATTGGAGGAAGACTTGTTAACAACCTGTGAAATGCAGAAAACACAACCTTGCTTGCTGAAAGTGAAGATGACTTGAAGTACTTACTGCTGAAGATTAAAGACTACAGTTTAAGGTATGGATTGCATCTCAACATAAAGAAAACAAAAGTCTTCACAACTGGACCAATAACCAGCATCATGATAAATGGAAAGAAGATTGAAATTGTCAAAGATTTCATATTACTTAGTTCCACAATTGACACCAAGGGAAGCAGCAGTCAAGAAATCAGATGACATATTGCACTGGGCAGATCTGCTGCAAAAGACCTCTTTAAAGTGCTGAAGAGCAGAGATGTCTCTTTGAAGAGTAAGGTGCACCTAACCCAAACCATGGTGTTTTCATTTGCCTCATGTTCATGTGAAAACTGGGCAATAGATAAGGAAGACCGAAGAAGAGTTAATGCTTTTGAGTTGTGGTGTTGGCAAAGAATACTGAAGGTATCATGGACTACCAGAAGAACTAACAGATCTGTCCTGGAAGAAGTGCAACCAGAATGCTCCTTGGGAGCGAGAATGGCCAGACCTTATCTCACCTACTTTGGTCATGTTGTCAGAAGGGACAACTCCTTGGAGAAGGATAGCATGCTTGGTAAAGTGAAGGGTCAGCAAACAACGGGAAGTTCCTCAACAAGATGGATTGACACAATGGCTGCCATGATGGGCTCAGATAAAGCAAGGATTGTGAGGCTGGCACAGGACCGGGCAGTGTTGCATTCTGTTGTACATAGGGTTGCTATGAGATGGAGCCCACTCGATGGCACCTAACAACAAGAACAGTTGGAGTTAATGTGCAGCCCAGGTAGAGAATTACTGCATGAGAGCATCAGGCCAAAAGAGAGAAGCATAGAGGTAGGAATGGTATATGGATAAACTGTAGATCCTTGCTACTAAAAGTATGTTGCATGAAGCAACAGTGTCAGCATTGCCTGGAGCTTGGGGAATTGCACCCTGACCCCATTAGAATCCATATTTTTGCAAGTTTCTGTACAATTTATGTGCACATTAAAATTTGAGAGGCTTTGCCAGAGAATTTTAGATCCTACAATCACCTCTTAACTAGCCTTCCTGCTTCTGTCTTGCTTTTCCAGAGCAGCCAGAGTTTAAATGTTGTTGTTGTTGTGTGCCGTCGAGTCGGCCCCGACTCATAGCGACCCCTCCTTGGGTTTCCGAGGCAGTATCACTACGGAAGTAGGATTGCCCAACCTTCCTTCCGAGGAGTGGCTGGTGGGTTTGAACCGCCAGCCTTCTGGTTAGCAGTCAAGTGCTTTAGCCACTATGCTACCAGAGCTTAAATTGTTGAAGTGTCGTTGTTGTTATGTTCCATCAAGTTGGTTCTGACTCATAATGGCCCTATAGTAGTCCCACAGAGTGGTACTGCCCCCATAGGTTTTCCTAGGTGTACTAATCTTTACATCTCAACATAAAGAAAATGAAAATCTTCACAACTGGGCCAATAACCAGCATCGTGATAAATGGAGAGAAGATTAAAATTGTCAAAGATTTCATATTACTTAGGAAGAGATCGCCAGTTCTTTACTCCCTCAGAGTGGTTGGTGGGTTTGGAGCATCGACCTTTCCCTTAGCAGCCAAGTCCTTAGCATATATTACATCTGAGTTTGCCAGAATTGCCTTAAAAGAATGAGGACAAATCCATATATGATAAGTACGGATGCCACAAACTATTGAGAAGTCCCTAAGAAACAGACCATTCTGAATTGGAAATCAAGGGTTAAGAAATTATCCTGTAAATCCCCACTCTGCTTAAGAAGAGTTGCCACATTTTAGCAGCTTTAAGACACTCTTGAAATGTCTGAACCACAATTTACATCAGTTTTCAAATCAGAGCAGTGATCTTGGCAATATTCACATTTGTAAATAAAGCTCCTTCCTCCTCTCTTAGCTTCTAAGCCTGCTCATCAAGATGACAAATTGTAACCCACACCAGGCCAGGAGTGTATCTGATATTCTTCTGACTCATTATGATATTAGTGCTAAAATACAAGAATGCACTTGGGTATAAAGGAAGATCACTTGTAGGAGCAGAGCTATTATAATTATAAGTGGCCTTATGCTGAGTGAAAGAACTCTCTAAAAATCTGGTCCCTGTCAACCACACAGGAAAAGAGCTTGCAAAGAACTATTTTTGGGATTGGTCCTGTGTTTTACACTGATCAAATTTCTCAAAATCTAAGACCAATCATACTAAATCAATAATTTATTGCATATTAAATTTTGATCCAACAACAGCAGAAATTTCTATTTATTCTAAACATAGAATTCAAATTTCCACTTCTTCCTATATCAAAAGTTGAAATAGGGAGTTCAGAAAAGTCTAAAAAGACTTAGCTAAAGCTGAGTTATACAGCAAATGTATGTTGTTGTTAGGTGCCATTGAGTTGGCATATGTACAACAGTGACCCTATGGACAATAGAACGAAACACTGCCCAGTCCTGCACCATCCTCACAGTCCTTGGTGTACTTGAGCCCATCATTGCAGCCACTGTGTCAATTGAAGGTCTTCCCCTTTGGAGACACAATATTTTAAGGCATGATATTTACTTGTTATTTAACTCTTGATCATCTATAAAATACTCAAGTATATTTTTTCACTTAATTCTTAACAACAATCCAATAGAGTAGGAATTATCTATCATCATGCCTTTGCTATAGAAAAATCTGAAATTCAGAGAAGATATGGGATTGTCCAAAATCACGTAATAGTTTTTGGTAGACCTAAGCCTTGAACCAATTCCTCTAATTCCAAAACCCAAATTCATTTCACTCCTTAAAGCTACCTCTCTTACATCTCAGATAATCACATTCTTGAGAATGTGGAGCTTTTCTCTTTATTATTGCCCAAAGAATTTGAATGAAAGCATTTGGGATTCTGAAAATTGGTTTCTGCATTTTGGCAGTGGGAAGAGAATGTTCTAGCTTCTTTCTCCCAGTTCCCTTAAGAAGAAGAAAAACAATCTCTTCTAAATATAATCCTAATTCCATTCAAATGATTCCAAGCCCAAAATCATATTTTGTTTGTTGGTTACTGACAGAGCTCCAGTGTCTTCTCAAATCAAATTGATCCTCAAACCAGCAGAGTAGATTTCGTTTACAGTAATGAAAGCTGTGTGAAGAGAGAGAGTCGGCATTGGTCCTCTGTTAGACTTCAAGCAATTAGTCTGCAGTCGTGATTTGTGATACTGTTTTAGTCACCAGCTGTAAATATATAAGTTTGGTTTTCCTGTTGGTGTTATTTTTTGTTTGTTTGGTCTGGGTTGTATTGAGCACTGATTAGCATAGAAAAACCAGCTTATAAAATGAACGCTAACATTTAAACAACAATTATGGAGATGCAATTAAAACTTAATGTTTGGAGATTTTTGCACCATAGAGGAGAACATCTGCCCAACACACAGGTGGGCACACATGAATGGAATATTGCCTACTGACCTGATCTTCATGAGAGAAAGCTATAATCCATTCAGGGGACGCCAGAAGGTTGTCTAATCCTGAAAGGAGAAGTTAAGACAAAGGACAAATAATATGGATATATTTTCATTTTGAATCCAGGAAAAAATATTAAAATCTTTATCAGATTTTTTGAAAAGGGCAGATTAACCTAATTATTCAATTTCTGTCCAATTAGAGAGCACCTGTGAATGTTTTCCCTCCTCCTGGTCAAATGGGGAATTATGGGGTGTATTTTGTCCTTAATCTTTACCTGGGTCATCTTGTTTTCCATTTCCCTTACTTCTGTTTAATTATACTTAACCCGTATTCTGTGTATCTTTGAGAACTTTCTTAAATCAGTTTTTGAAAGAGATATAAAGTCAATCAATCAATCATCTTTTTCTGTGGAAAAAAAACATTTTCTGTCACAGGTTGTCTAGCTTCCTTCTCTGTGTTGCCCAAATCCTGAGCTCTGATAAAGCTTTGTGCCAGGAATAAATGATGGAGAGACATAGCAAACTTTAATTAAATTTTGACAGGACCACCCAAGAGAAGACACTGTCCACCCTGAATGTGAATCTAGCTTTGAACATTTGGGGACAGAAATTTTATCTTGTTCATCTACACATGTCCACCAATTAGTACAGTGTTTGACACAATGTAAATGAATGTAATTTTTTTTTTTAATTGAATTGAGGAATCTGAGGAAAAATGGTAAGCCATATAGTGCATGGGGCATGCTCCGAGAACCTTTCCTCAGGATATTATATCTGATATAGTGGCTTTTATGTTGAACTTCCAAGCACAATCTTGTTACAGGAATAACTTGGAGAGTTAATACTAGCCCTGGAATTAACCACAAGTGTGAGATGTCAAATCATTACTGAAGCACTTTTAATTTTTATTGAGCATTTAAGAAAGCTCATTTTTTAACAAAACTCTAAGTACCCCATATATTTCTGGACAGCAGTAAGGAGTAAGAAATACATCATCATCTCTGTTGACCTAGAGCTACTCCTCATTGAGCAACACACGTCCTGGTTTCTGTCCTCAGGATCAGAGGAAATACACCAGTTGGCAGACCTAGGTTTGAAATCAGGTTCTGTCACTTATTGATGATGTGATCTTGGAAAAGGTATTGGAATTACCTAAGACATCCATTCCTTACATATAAAATTGGGGAAAAAATAATAGTGCCTACACCATAAAGTTGTGGTGTGAGTCTCACACAAGGAAGTACTTAGTGGAATGCCTGCATATAGTATGTATGGAACAAATAACCAGTTCTGGTTTTCTCTTCAGTGTGGCTGCTTGCAAGCCTAAGTCCTAAGACTTGACAACAACCCAAACCCCTTTGGGTTTCCAGAGTGACTGGCCTAGGGGGTACATCTCCCTAGAGTAGGTGAATACATCTCCCTGGGGTAGATGTTCTGCTTAAAGGTCTTTCTACTGTTGGGCTGAGAGCCAATCCATGGAAGTGAGTCTGTTTCCAGGTCCAAAGGATAATCTGGGGCCATAGTCTTGGGGATTCCACCAGTATCTATCCAATCAGTAATTCTAGTCATTTTTGAACTAGAAAAACCACTTTCTTCTGTTTTTTGTTTGTTTCTTTCTTTCCTCATTAGCTGCTTCTGTCTCAATTGCCAGTAACTCCTTTTTCCTGACATCTAAATTTTATGAAAGAGCCATCTTTTCTCAAAATATAATTGCTCCCTGTTGTTGTTGTTGTTGTTTGCCATTGAGTTGGCCCCGCCTCATAGCGACCCCTCCTTGGGTTTCCGAGGCCATATCACTAAGGAAGTAGGATTGCCCAACCTTCCTTCCGAGCAGTGGCTGGTGGAATTGCTCCCTATATAAACCAAAACCAAACCAAATTCACTGCCATTTAGTGGATTCCAACTCATAGCAACCCCCTTTGGGTTTCCAAAGTGGTATATCTTTATGGAAGTAGATTGCCCAGTCTTCCTTCTGTAGAGTACCTGGTGGGTTTCAACAGCCAACCTTCTGGTTAGGAGTCAAATCCTTTAGGAACTATGCCACCAGAGCTCCCTACTCCTTAGGTAGTCGTACCCAATTCCATGGCTTTAAATGCCTTTTTGAAAAAAAAAAAAAAAAATGCCTCCTACATTTTTTTAGGACCTCTGGTAGCATAGTGCCTAAGGCACTTGACTGCTAACCAGAAGGCTGGTGGTTCAAACCCACTAGCCACTCCTCAGAAGGAAGATGGAGCAATCCACTTCCATAATGATGCTGCCTCAGAAACCCAAGGAGGGGTCGCTATGAGTCAGGTCTGACTTGATGGCACATAACAAACAACAACAAAAACCTATATTTTTACTTCTGTCATTGTCCTTCCCAGAGCTCCACATTCTACACATGCAAATGCCTTAGCATCTCTATTTGGGTTTCCAATAAGCACCTCAACCTTATCATGCCTTGATTTTACCCTGAAGCTTTTCCCTCAAATCTTTTCAGTAAATAGCATCACTAATTACTCAGTCACTTTGAAGGGGGAAGGGAGGGAAATAAATAAACGAATAAACTACCTACCTACAATGGAAACTCTTTCCTGTGTCTTCCCTTTTTCTCAGACATCGTATGATTCTTACTCATTCCGTCCCACTCACATTGACCATCTTCTTGATCTTCAAACCAAAAAAAAAAAAAAAATTGAACTCACTGCTATCGAGTCGAATTCATAGCGACCCTCCTTGGGCTTCCGAGGGGTATTTCTATGGAAGTAAATTGCCCAACCTTCCTTCTGAGGAGGGGCTGGTGGGTTTGAACCACCAGCCTTCTGGTTAGCAGTCAAGTGCCTTAGGCACTACGCCACCAGAGTTCCCACTGATCTTCAGA
>NW_006921672.1:1346831-1371403 GCF_000298275.1 Orycteropus afer afer
GGGTTTGAACCACCAGCCTTCTGGCTAGCAGTCAAGTGCCTTAGGCACTACGCCACCAGAGTTCCCACTGATCTTCAGACCCACAACACAACATATTTTCCTTCCAGTCCTTTATCTTTGATGGTCCCTCTGCCTCCCTAAAATGATCTTTTTCAAATCTTCTCCTTCATATCATTCAGGTATCAGTGCAAATGTCACTTGTGCAGATAGCTCTTTCCTAAACACCTTGTTTAATACAGACCCTTCCACCATTGTCTATCCTTTAAGTTTGTCATGATTTTCCATGTAACTTTATTTTAGCAGCATTACTTATAATTCTACAATTCATTAATTTATTTACTTGTTGATTGTCTTAGCTGCCAGCCTATAAGCTCAATTAGAACTAGGCTTCTGTCCCTTTCTCCACTACATCCTAATCCCTTATTGTAATATAGTTGCCAGTAGTATTTATAGAATGCATGAATGCTAGAGGTTAGATATTATTAGGGAAGACTAAGATTCATATTTGAGCCCTTTAAGGCTATTTACTGAAAATGAATATTCCATTTATTTAAAAACTTGCTAATCTCCTATTCTCCCTCAAAGCTCTCAGACACTAAAAAGGCTGGACTTGAAAGCGCAAGCACAAAAGTAATAGCTCTGGTCCTGTCACTTAAACTCTTAGCAAAGTAATCCCCAAGTTGTAAAATGGTGATAATAACATCTGCCATCACTAACCTAGAAATTTGTCAAATGAGACAAGAAACTATCACTTATTAAGCACCTATTATATATCGGGTATTAGTCTTTCATGTACATGTCTCACATATATCTCTTTTGTGAATTATTACTATGATTTTATAACTCATTTTACTCACTTCACCCATGCAATTCTTGTAAGATTGCCCTGGAATAAGTCTAAAAATAGAAAACCGAACCTATCACTCTTCCAATGACAGGAACACTCTTGCCGTTGCTCCCCATGGACTAGGTAATAAAGTTCAAATTCCACCAAGTAACAAAACAGCCCTTTAAGTTATAGACCCTGACTGTCTCTTCTACCTTATTTCCTGCAGTTCAACCTCCCCCCATTGCACTATCTGACATTTTCAAAATATCACTTACCTCCTGGTCCATAAATAGAACAGGCCATTCTCAACAATTGACTCTGTATTTGCTGTCCTCTGCCAGGATTTCCTCCCCACTCTGTTTTTCCATCAAACTTCCATTTAGCTTGTAAAAATCTGTAGTCATGTAGTCACTTGCATGAAGCTTTTAAAAACACACCCCCAAACCTCCAGAAATGTTAATCTTTCTGTATTATTTCTGTACCTTTTGCACTACCCTTAACACATTTCAAACCAAAAAAAAAAAAAAAACAAACACAAAACTCACTGCCATCGAGTCCATTCTGACTCATAGCAACACCGTTTGGGTTTCCAAGGCTATAAACCTTTATGGAAATAGACTGCCTCATCTTTCTTCTGCAGAGCAACTGGTGCGTTCAAAAAACTGACCTTCTGGTTAGCAGCCAAATGCCTTAAGTTCTTTGAAGGCTATTATCAATTCTTAGTTATCTTTTATCTACAGACACTAAACACAGAGTAAATGCTCAATAAAATATTGTTGGATGAATTAATGAATTAGATAATCTTACAACTTTTACTTTATCCAATAAATTTTATTATCCCCACTTTCACCAAAGAATATTATGTAAATGTAAGCTATTGCCTAAATTTATCAATATTTAAGATTAATTTGAACTTTGCATATCTCTGGTTGTGAACCTTTAAATACATTTTTATGGTATTCCATGATTGCCTTGGGCTTAATATAGTACTCAGTAGGTTTTCTAAGGTATGGCTCTAGGTTCCATTCATCTATAAAAATGCTAGATATTCTTCTAAAATCTGATAGGGGAAATATTAAGATAATTTCATTTTACCTCTTAATTTCTACTCCAGTCCTTTCTAAGAAAGATATGAAGCTTTTTGTAACTACTTGGTCCCAGGTCTTTATACTGTGCTAATCAAGATAAAACATGGAGATAATTGATTGGAAGAAGTTAGGGGCTGCATTTATTTACACAAGAAAAGCAATGTAGGAAGACTGGGAAAGAGGATTGGACAGAGTTTGGGAGTTATAAAAGAGACAAACAATAAGGAAGATGAGGAGCAGGTCTTGGGATAAATGGTTCTTGAGAAGATAAGTGAGGAGAGAAATACATGAAGAGGATTTGGGGAATATTCTGCTATGTACTACAAAACTTACCCCTTCAAAAGACACCAGTAAAGAATTTCATTTTGTTTCAAAGCTTTAGGAATCAACATACCAACTTTTAAACATATTAGATCACAGAGACTAAGTGCTCATCAAGAACAACTAAAAATTTGGAGTTCCTAGGTGACACAAATGGTTAATGTTCAACTACTACCTAAAGTTTACCAGTTTGAATTCACCCAGAAGAAAAGCCTAGGGATCTACTTGCAAAAAATCAGCCTTTTAAAAACCTTATGGAACACTCTAAAACTACTCTACTCTAAAATACATGAGGTCTCCATGATCGTAATTAATTCAGTGGCAAGCAGAAAAACATTAAAAGTGCAACTTTGGAGGGGGGGACTAGAAACTCCAGATACAAATTATAAAACAGAGCATGAAAAGGCCACTATCAATGATTTTGCTGAGAAAAGAGGCAAAAACCAGGACTGTTTAAAGAAACTAGAACTTAAGGTCTGAAAGGCCTTCATGGCCCGGTCCTGTTTTTCCTCATGCATTTAATTGCATCTCTTTTGGCCTCCTTTGTGTCCCTGGAGCACACATAGAGCATTTACATAGTTCAGGTCTTATATTAAATGTTATTTTATCAGATTAGCCTTCCCTGACGATATCTAAAATAGCACACACACACTAACCCATCTCACTCTCCATCACCAAAATGTGCTTTATTTTTTATCATGGCACCTATCACCATTTGGTTTATGTGATTATTTTTCTTTGTCTGTATTCTATAATATATAGATTATTAATTGTTACAAAGGGAGGGAACGCCGGGGTCAACAAAAGCCCCAGGATCCAGGTCAGGGGCCAGAGACAGGACCCACCCCGTGAGGCAGAAAGGGAGAGAATGCCGGGGACAACAAAGTGGCAGGATCTAGGTAGGAATTAGCTAAGGGGAGGGTGGAGAGATTTCAAACAGCTAAGGGACACAAACTTGTCTGTCAGTTTGTCCTACTGTGGTGACTTGCATGTTGCTGTGAGGCTTGAGGCTGTGCCACCGGTGTTTCAAACCCCAGCAGGGCTGCACATGGTACGCAGGTTTCAATACAGCTTACAGACTGAGACAGACTAGGAAGAAGAAGGAGGCCATCCACTTGTCAAAGAATTGGCCAGAGAAAACCTGATGAATAGCAGAGAAACACTGTCTGATATATTACTGGGCAACTTTATGAATAGCCCGGAAACATTGTCCCATACAGTGCAGGAAGGCAACCCCCATAGGTCAGAAGGCACTCAGAATATGACTTGGAAAGAGCTGTCTCATCAGAGTAGAACCAACCTTAATGATACGGATAAAGTAAAGCTTTCGGGATCTCCATTTGCTGAAGTGTCATGACTCAGATTGCGGAGAAACAACTGCAAACATCCATTAATAATCGGAACATGGAATGTGCAAAGGATGAATTGGAAAATTGGAAGTTGTCTCATATGCATGTGAGAGCTGGACAATGAATAAAGAAGACTGAAGAAGAGTTGATGCTTGTGAGTTGTGGTGCTAGCGAAGAATGCTGAAGGTACCATGGACTGCTAAAAGAACTAACGGATCTGTCCTGGAGGAAGTGCAGCCAGAATGCTCCTTGGAGGCAAAAATGGCCAGACTTGGTCTCACATACTTTGGTCATGTTATTAGAAGGGACCTTTCACTGGAGAAGGATGTCATGCTTGGTGAGTTGGAGGGTCGATGAAAGAGGGGATGGCCTTCAGCGAGATGGATTGACACAGTGGCTGCAGCAATGGGCTCAAGTATAGCAGAGATTGTGAGGCTGGCGCAGGACAGGCAGTGTTTTGTTCTGCTGTGCATAGGGCTGCTGTGAGTCGGAGACGACTCAATGGCACCTAACAACAACAACACATTCTGTAGTATGTGCTGACAACTACTCCAGCCTGTAATTTAGAAGTTGTAGATGGTTAGCCATAAAAAGGATGTTGGTTCTAGAATAATGAAAACTTTGAAAGCTTGATACAAGCATTGTATCCTGCTCTGCCTTAGGAATATAAACAAGGTAAAACATTAGAGAAGCCCTGGTCCCTCTGTACTATGCCAGTCCCCTGACAATGGAAGACTACAGTTTTGTTCTCACTGCTATGTTTAAGTGTCATTTTTGCCTTTGAATTTCTTGGGCCTTCCAGTTAGGCACTCTGGATATCAAGATTTGTTTCAATAAGTCTGAATTTGCTACATTCAATAACAGCTTTTTGGTGCATAGAATCCCTTCCAAGGAAACCAGTTCTCTACAGCTAGGTCAAGTCCTCCAACCCTGGCTCCATTTAGTCCCACTTACTTCCATCCTCCATATACTGCAACACAGTGGTCCCAGCCACCTTGCAGCTGAATCAACCTAAATTAAGCCAGATTTACCCTAAATTGCAAAAGTTTGAATATGAAAGGACAGGGAAAAAGGAAAGTCAAGAGCAATTCCAAGTTTTCAGTACTGAGTGATGGGAAGTGGAAAGTGTAATGATTCTATTTGTATAAGAGGGAGAACCAGAGAAAAATTGATCACTTCAGTTTTATATATGTTGATTTTGAAACAGGGTAGAACGTTCAGGCAAAATATCTAGACATCATCTGACAAGACAGGATTCAAAATTAGGAATAAGTCTGCATCTGGGAACACAGATTAAGGAATCATCTGAATTCATGAGGTAAATAAAGCTGAGAAAGTCAGTGAGATGAGCGAGGAGAAACGTTCCATTTCAGCAAGATGGTAGAGCCAGTGTAAGCAAGATTATGAAAAAAAATAATAATAATAAGGGAAAGAGAGTAGAAAAGGGAAGATCATCTGAGTGGCATGCTAGTGGTACATGGGTATAGACCATGGAGCAGGATCGTTGAGAGACCTGCTCTAAGGAAGGAGAGTAGAATCACAAGAGAATAGCATGACTTTAAAGCAGCCAAGAAGGCCAAGTGAGAGAAATAGATGGGGAGTTTTGACTATATCTTTCAATGACTTTGTCTAAGAAAGAGAAAAGACAAATGGTGGGAGCGTCTCCATGTCAGTTCTTCACCCAGCTGGCATAAGATTGATCTAGTAAGCTGAAATTGCCAGTCTGCACAGTCACTCAAAGTTCATGAATTCCAGAGTATGATGTAGCATTGAGTTGATAGACCTAGTTGAGAAGTTCTGCCTTTAGTACAAGCCCTGAAAAAAATCATCAAAGTCAGTGAAAAATCTAACTCTATAATTAGAGGGAGGAAGTAATAGACTCTAGAATATCAAAGCCGGTGAAAAAAATTAGAATATTTGCACTGATTTATAGAGAAATTGATGAGGTGACTGAGTAATTCAACAACCTTGAGCACTGACAGTGTGTCAGGAACTGTCATCAGCAATGAGGATGCAGAAGCGTCAGATGAGTTAAAAGATGAGGCACAAAGAACTGCAACAATTTGCTGAAAGTCCCACAGAGCATGCTATTTCTTCAGGGTTCTGGTTTCAGTTGAATTCTCACTGATGATACACTGGCCTACAGATAAAGAGAAACCTTCCTTTCTTTTTGAGAAGCAGCAATAACTTGTAATAAATTAACTTTAAAATATCCCTAATATCAGAGACAATGCTGCAAATAGAATAAGGCTGTAAAGGGAACACTCCTCTTCGTCTATGAATTTACTAACTCAGTCTGCACAGAATATATCATTCTCTGAAAATGTTTCCATTTCTCTCTGTGAGTTTTCATCAGCAAACTGATGAAATCCTTTCCTTGAGGTAGTGGCTGTCTGGCCAACTCAGCCATCATAATCATTGGTATTGATTCTATCTAGGAGGCCAGAATGAGAGGGTATTAAAATCTATTCCAGCTTATCTGAGTCAGTCATATCATGTGTGCAGCTTCTCATTTGTAAAACTAGACCAAAGATATCCAGAAGATGGAGTCAAAAGTTGAAGAACCTGAGCATTGATAGCTAAGGGAAAATACAAGAGAAATCTGCATATCTATAAAATATAATGGAACCGATTTAACATATAAATTATTAACATGGTTTATGCTGGCATAGAGCCGGAGAGTAGCTGCTGCTCTGGAAGTGCTCACCAGGCTCTAAGTAAAATGTAATCAGCACATTGAACAAGGCTAACTAACAGAATGAAATCATGAAGCAATTTTATTTTCACTCCCATTGTTCTTTCCCATTTGTTCAGTGAGGCTTTGTCTTCTCTTGTCTCTATAGAATATTCACATTTGTGATAATTCTTAGGTTATAAAATATTATTTCAGCTTAAGAATTGAAATGTCCAATTCCATATATGTTCAAAATTCACTAAAGTGTCTCTAAACTGTCGCTATGAAAACTCTTAGTGAGGAAAGAAGGTATAGTTGTTTGTTCGTTTGTTTTTTTTCTTTCACCACCATCTTTTCTAGTCTTCAGTTCCCATCTTGTTAACTAATATTTCTGACCATACAGGGTTGAAATATAAGAAGTAAAGAAAGGAAAGGTGCTAAGGAAAGTCTTCACTAGATGGTGGCTTTTTGCTGGACCTGAGAGATACTTAAATCTTACTGTTTCCTTCATGGTGTTCTCATGGCCACTCAGTGTAACCACTTCTCTTTTGTCTGCAGTTAATCAGGCCATGTCTTACCCTGTCCATTTCTCAGACAGGAATCAGATACCATTTCAGTGTGTACCTCAATCTGCTGAGTGGGCCCAGCAAAGCCCTTTTCATAGGCTTGAGGTGAAGGACAGGCACCACCTACCCCCTTTCCCTTGAGAATGTACACCAATACTTTTCCCAAAAATCTTCTGTAGAAATTCTCTTTTAATATCTACCATTAATTCACTTATTTCTGCTTGACGTGGATGAGGAATCTAAGAACTGTCTAAGCAGCTCTCAGCCACCCCTTTTTGTGAACTGTAAATTATTGTGCTTACTTGGTGTTTCATGTTTATTTGCTTCAATCCTAAGAAAAAAATTCCATTTTTAAACTCCATCACATAAAGTGACTTGTTTCTTGAATCATTATACCTTGCCAAGTCTCCCCCTTATTCTTGATCTGTTCCTTCACCTTCTCTAGTTACCAACTTCCCTCTTCAAGGTATAATTATATTCTCGCCTCATCTTCATCAAATAAATGTGTGTTTTCTTCCAGATAGCTCAGGACATGCTCCTACAACTTCTATGTCTTAGGTTTATTCATTCATCTAAAATATTTTTATTAGGCCATACTATGTGTAAGTCACTATGTCAAACATGAGGATATCAAGGATCATTAAGCTATAACCCCTTCCCACAAAGAGATCATATATTCTTAGATAAGCACTATTAGTCTGGAGGTTTTTTGGAGTATTGTTATTGGTATGTAGAGGGCACAATAGTTGTACAGAGGACAAGAATTAGATAAAAGAGAAATTATTAAAGGAAATAATGCATAATTGAAGTCTTCAAAGAGGAATAGGAACTAGAGAATTAGGGATCCCTTCCAAGTGTGAAGGCATGAGGAGGGATGAAATATTTAATTAGCTGTAGATAGTACAGTATGCATGGTACACATAAGGTATGAGGCAGGAAACGTTGATTATTTAGCTATATAAGTATACAGAAGACACATCTTGAAGGATTTTGCATACCCTGTTAAAGCGTTTGAAATTTATTTTGAAGGCATTGGGAACACCAGATTTTAAGCAGAGATGTGCTGCATGAAAGGAGCTCTGGTGGTGTAGTGGTTAAGGCATTTGGCTGCTAATCAAAAGGTCAGTGGTTCAAACCCACCAGCCACTCTACAGAAGGAAGATGAGGCATTCTGCTTCAGTAAAGATTTACAGCCTTAGAAATCCAATGGGGGTCACTGTGAGTCAGAGTCTAATTAATGGCAGTGAGTTTGGTGGTTTTGGTTTAGGGCTATATTAATATTTAAATTTTACAAAGACTTTTCTGACTAGATGAAAAGGCCACTAATAATTGGGGTGGGAAGGCAGAGGAACATATTATGACAAAGCATTGACATTGTCTAAAAATAAAGATCTCATACACATAAGTAAAAAGCCAAACAGTACAACAAAAAACAAATAAACAAACATTAAAAACAAACAAAAAAGATCAATTAAAAGATGTTCCACTTTACCAAAAGTAATGGAAAGGCAAATTAAAAATGAGATTTTTTTTTTTTCACTCATAAGATAAAGTGCCTTTATGTCAAATATGAGGGTTTAGGCAAATAATCTCTTACACTACTGGTGGAGTTATAATTGACACAGTCATTTTGGAAGGCAATTTGGTAGTATCTGTTAAAACTGAAAATGTGCAGACCCTGTGACTCAGCAGGTCCTCTTCTGGGTAGCTTCTATAACAAGCACTTATATGAGTGTAGAAGAAAGCCGGTACAGGGATATTCAAAATGGCACTGTGTAGAACAGTAAAACTTGGAAACTATTGTGAAAAGATAGGATTTATAAAATTGGATATTTTCTTTTTTCCCAGAACTAAGTAAAATGCACAGTTGGGAACACTAAGTCCCCTCACGTTCTCCAAGTCCAGAGAGTTGCCAAATGCAGAGGGCCAGCCACCTTATCAGGGAGCATGCTCAGAGGCAACATGTCAGTAGAATTGGCTCATGAACCCCAACTCCAACACCTTGGTCATATAGGAGAAGTGGGAGGGAGAAAATAGTTTCTAGGGACAGGTTCTTCCAGTTTCCATAGCCAGGAAATAAAGGGCCAGGAGAATCACTGGTAAATTTGGAGATGAAGACTGACATTTGATCTCTGGTTTGATTTTTCCTTAGTCACTAGGGAGACCATGTACCAGGTACAAAGGAATAAATACAAGGAAGGGATCGTATAGGGGTCAGACAACTGTTTGAGGACAATGACAGTCCCTGGAGTTTCCAGTTCCCTGTATGTACAGGAAGCAGATCTTTCCTTGAGCCCACTATGAGTAGAGGTAGGGGCTCCAGGCTGTAGGGTAGATTGGACCTTGTTCTCTTCTTGGGAACTGACACAGAACATGTCTGCTGCTTTAGAGAAATGCCTTGAGCTGTTCTCCTGGGGGAAGGTGGCTACCACTCTTCCACAATTAAATCAGGGAACTGGGAAACTGCATACAAAAACCCAAGAGAGAGGAGGCTCTCCAGGTTGGGCTCTTAACAGATGATGTATCTTATCCCTTCCTCTCCTCCTGGCCAATAACAGGAGTGAAGAGAAGGGAAAGGAAGGGTGGAAGCAGGGTGGGGAGTAAGGAGTTGTGATCAATGTACACTTTCCCCCAATCCAAAACTTTTGAACCACAAATTTGTTTGAGTTTAGGAATGAGGGCAAGAAGGAAAATAGTGAATCACATATGAGATAGCAATGCTCAAAAGTGCATTACTGAGTCTTAAAGAACTGAAATGGGACTGGTGTAATGACAGTAAGTGACTTTAAATAACTCAAATGAGGTGCCATTAAGGGATCCCATTACCCACCAAGAGAGGGTGGGAGAGAGTTTGACAGAGCACTGTGACTGTAATCACTGAGAAAAATAAAAACTTCTCATATGTCCTCAGAGAATTAAGACTCCTTTTTAAATAATTATGCAAACTAAATATTCAATAGTAAGAGAAAGGATAAATAAATCTGTATGTGCATACACTGTGAGTCTACATAGCATATATAGCAGTTTAGAGGGGTGAAGTGGCTCAATATTGTTAACATAAGTGTTTCAGAAACATGCTACCTGCAAAACATGAGTTGAGAACCAATGAAGACATAAGAGCATATTATATACTTTCCATGGCGGAGTATTTATGTACAGGCATCTCTCAGAGATACTGCGGATTCCATTTAGGGCCACCACAATAAAACGAATATTGCAGTAAAGTAAATCACATGAATGTTTTGGTTCCCAGTGAATATAAAAGTTATGTTTACTGTATACTGTAGTCTATTAAGTGTGCAATAGCATTAAGAAAAAGTTTGAAATAGTGTGAGAATTACCAAAACATGATGTGGAGACACAAAGTGACTACATGCTATTCGAACAAAGGCACCAATAGACTTGCTCAATGTAGGGTTGCCATAAACCTTAAATTTGTGAAAAATGTAATATCTGCAAACACAATAAAGTGAAGTACAATAAACTAAGGTATACCAGTATATAAAGGTATACATAAAATTGCACACATACATGGGGTTTTCACAGTATAATCAACTTCATTAAATTCTAATAAAAATTAAAATGAGATACTATTTCCCAACATACTTCTTTAAATTATATTAATCAAGGTGCTCCTATACAGAATATATGAATATATGTTGGAATATTCCTTTTTGGACAGCAATTTGGCAAGATATATAAAGAGCTTTTAAAATATTCATTACACTGTGCACATTAAAAAATTCCAAGAATACACAGTAAAATGATAACTGGGTTAATCTATGAATCTCAAGATTATGGTGATATTTGCTTATCTACATTACTAAATGTTTTTTCCATAATAAGCATTCTATAACAAGTGATGCTATTTGTGCTATAAAAATATTTTCACCTATGCACAGACACATTTTAAGCTTACACTTTCTGACTTAGTAATTCTACATGTAGGAATATATTGTAAGGGAATAGTAAGAGATTTATTCAAGATTTAGTACAGATGTCCATAGCAACATTATTTATAACAGCTAAAATGGGAAACAGCCTTCATGTTCAACAATAGGAAAATGTTTAAATATAAAACAACCATATTCTGGAATAGAAAGTAGCTCTTTATGACAATGGTGTTTTCAAAACACATTGACTTGCATGGGAAAACTCTTACAGTGATGTGAGGAATAGGAAAGGAAGACGAATAGGGATGAATTAGCAGATAGTCCCAAGTGCCTAACCAACCTTGAAATCCATGTATTTCTAGAGGTACCAATCAGCCTGGTTGCATGATTGTTCACTGCTAGTACTCAGTATTCCAGGCACAGATGCAGAGAAGATGGACATTTCTAGAAAGCTAATCTTGTGCCCAAAATGGTGAACCCTATGTTTTCCAGGTTTATGTTTCAGTTTACAATCAACACTGCCCAAAGCACCCCTTTCCCAAAAGACCAGAAGGTACAGAAGTCCATCTGCCCTGGGGGAGCCTCCATCCAGCAAACTCATTGTCGTCTTGTCACATGCAGAAGTGGTAAGGTTGGTGTCAGCAGCAGGCCAATGGCTGTGTTTGAAGGTGTCTGGAAAAAATTGAGACATCCCTGATTTAACCCCCCAATGTTTGGTAGATAGAAAACCAAAAACCAAACTCACTGCCATAGACTCGGATCCAACTCATAGTCCTTGGGTTTCCAAGGAGGTATTACCCAGTCTTCCTTCTGAGGAGAGGCTGATGGGTTTGAACTGCCAACCTTCTGGTTAGCAGTCAAATGCCTTAGGCTCTATGCCACCAGAGTTCCACCAAAAAAAAAAAAAAAAAACACCTCACTGCCATCAAGTCAAACAGGCTCACATTATTTGTATAGTTTGTCAAACAGTATCCAAAACTAAATCCTTCACCTGGTCTACTATGTCACTGTTGAAACAGATCACTGAAGTCACTTCAATCTCATTGTCTTGTTTTTTGTTACAGTTGATTTGGTAGCCCTGTATCTGGAATTAAGTCGTGTTGCTAACAGATGCATGGGCCAATGATATTTTAGGTTAAATTGAGGACTCGGGAAACACATCTGAACCCCTTGAATCC
The DNA here is from genome assembly GCF_000298275.1 of Orycteropus afer afer. Classification (NCBI taxonomy): domain Eukaryota; kingdom Metazoa; phylum Chordata; class Mammalia; order Tubulidentata; family Orycteropodidae; genus Orycteropus; species Orycteropus afer. Next base: position 1,358,730 of record NW_006921672.1, read on the forward strand.
AAAAGATTTATGAAAGTTATACATTCTCAATTCCAGTCTCCTTTTTTTCCCTTTAAGAGACATAGAGACATTGTGACACAGTAGTCACAACTGCCAAACAGCACCAAGCCCATAGAAAGATCTCCAGGTGAAACTTTTAAAAGCACATTTTATGCTCAGGCCTCACCATTAAGGATCCTGATTCAAAATTCTGTGAAGCAAATGTGTGTTTTACTACAAATACATTAATCATGGCTAATATTATCCCCTTACAGGATGTCTCCCATGAGAAAATGATTCATAATAATTTCCTTGGAAGTATTGTGCTTTCAGAGCAGGTCTAGCACTCCAATTATGGATCGAGGCTCCCAACGCCATCCTAATTTTGGGTGAACCACTTTAAGACTCTGGGTTTTGGACTCTCTTTCTCACCTCAGGGTTTAAATAGAGAATTAGCAGAATTTCTCAGGTGCTGCCACCTCCTTAAAGATCACTTCATATGCAATAAGCTCTCTGTATCTCCCCATTGAAGAGTAAATTAATTACAGCATGTTCAAAGTTAGCCCAGTAATAATATCTGTCTTACCTTTTGGCATTCTGATAGCTTTCTAGAGTGTAAGGAAAAACAGTGCAATTAGTGTGGCTCTTTACTTATACAATCAGTGTGAGGGCTTCTCTCAATCTTGATCCTAGCCTAAGGGAGTGGTTTGTGCCTGACTGTGATCATTACTTATATAGCTTGTTATTAAAAAAAAAAAAAAAAGAAAAAAAAAGCTGCTGATCTGACCTAAAAGTCTGAAGTTTACAAACAAGAAATAGAGAAATAAGGTGACTTACTATTTGTCAAGGAGTAAATTAAAGGTAAACAGGGGATTAGATCCTCACAAAATCCGTTCAAGCCACCATTTCTTCTATACCAAGCTGCCCTCTATGTAATGATCTAAACAAGACATGGAAGTGATGTCAAATGGCAAAGTGAAAAGCAAGAGTTGGCTTTCCAAAGACTTATTTGTATATTTATTTTTAAGAATACATTTACTGTAATCTGGCAATTAGAAGTGAAACATCAGAAATAGTCTGTGTAAATCAGAAAAAAAGCAAGGTCCCCTATTCTCTCTAGGTCCCTGGGTGGTACAGTTTGCCCTCAACTACTAACCTGAACATTGGCTATTCAAAGCTACCCAACAGTGCTACAGAAAAAAAAGGCCTAGTCATCTGCTCTCCCAAAGATCATAGCCAAGAACAGTTCTACTCTACTAAACAAGGGGTTTCCATGAGAGGAGTCAGAATCCCTAACAATGGATTTGCTCTCTAGCTCACCATGGTTCCTGCAGAGTCCCAGGGTGGTACAAATGGTTAAGGCACTTGGCTGGAGGTTCAAGTCCACCCAGAGGGACCTCAGAACAAGGACCTGGTGATTTACTTCCAAAAAAAATCAGTCAGAAAACCCTATGGAGCACAATTCTACTCTGACACAAATCAGCTCTCCAGCATGTTTCTATGTTGGTTGCAACCAGCTCTTGATCCCTGCAAATGTTCTCTATGGGATTGTTGTATGTTGTTAGTTGTTACAGAGTTGGTCGCGACTCATGGTGACTCCATATGTGCAGAGTAGAACTACTCCATAGAGTTTCAAAGCTGTCAACTTTTGGATAAAGATCATCTGGCATGTCTTCTGAGGCACCTTTGGGTAAGTTTAAATTGCGAACATTTTGGCTAGTAGTTGAGCACTTAACCATTTATACCACCTTTGGGTGAATGGAGCTGCTTCAATCTAAAGTGTCTGAAATTTATGAGTCTTACTCAACACTGACTTAACTGTTGTGGACACAGTCTGCTTTGCAGTTGATTAGAATCTAGGATTCCTTGAAGGATCAAGTTTAGGCTACATTTCATCTGAAACCACAGTCTTGTTGAACCTGTCCTCCTCTATCTACTCTGCTTTCCTCACTCTCTTACAGGTTTCTTCTGAATGTTTACCCTTAACAAATCCCTTGCACCAACATCCTCTTTTCATTCTTTGTTTCTCAAGAGTCAGATCTAAAATGATAATTAAAAAAGCCTGGTCCTAGGCTGAATGATCAGGTATTTCTAGGTGAAAGGGAATATACCCATGAACATATGTAAGGTTGGCACATGCTATTTCTACATACATATTTGTATGTGCTGTAAGAATGTCCATATAAATAGAACTAACAGGAGACAAAGTTATGATAACTTCTTAACTATAGCCAACCATCTGAAGGGAATGAATTGTTGGACCTGTGGACTTGAGACCAAGGTCATGGAGGACATCAAGCTCAAGTGGCATAGCATACTACACCAAAACATTGTTCTACATCTTGCTTTGGTGAGTAGCGACTGGGGTCTTAAAAGGCTACAAGCAGTCATCTAGATGCAACAATTGGTCTCTGATTGTCTGGAGCAAAGAAGAATGAAGAAAACCAACCACCAAAAAAACCAAACTCATTGCCATTGAGTCAATTCAATTCATGCGACCCCTCCTTGGGTTTCCGAGGTGGTATCACTAAGGAAGTAGATTGCCTAACCTTCCTTCCAAGGAGTGGCTGGTAGATGCATGGAAACAGTTAGTCCAAGGGACTAGTAGACTATGTGAACCTCAGCCTACAAGAACACGAGACAGTACTAGAGGGTGCCTGGCTACCCCTGTCAATCATTCAGAAAGGGATCAGTGAAGGAGATACTGGATAGAATGGGAGAACAATGCAGAACAAAACTCAAAAACATGAAGAAAAGAAGATGAGGCTTACTGGTCTGATAGATACTGGTGAAACGCCCAAAGACTATGGCCCCTACTCACTGTTCAGGCCTGGAATTGAACTCACTCCTGTGGCTTCCAGCCAAACAATAGACAGGTGTCTATCTCCAAAGACTTATTGGAAGTAAGAGTCAGAACTTCACATTTCTCTAAATCTACTGAATTCCTATAAAGAAAGTGTATCTCTGAAATCTAAATTCTCTAATGTTTTGTGAACTCTCAGAATTAGAGAAGAGTTAATACGTACTCCGAGTAGTGAGGAAGAGCTTGCTGCTTTGACCTGCCATTCATTTTAATTTGACAAAGACACTCTTAACAAACCATTCAGATAATGCTGAATTGTCAATATGTTTCCTATTCAGACAGCTCCTTCATGTGCATTCATTCTGTCCATTACCATGAGAAAGGCCATTGAATTTACCAAGGGGACAACAACAGTGGAAGCGTCAGTCTTCCTATAAGTGAGAAAATCATTAGCTTTCCCTCACCAACTAATTATTGCCAATACCTCTAGCAAGTAGCCAATTCCCGTTCACAAAGCTATTATTAGTGTCCTTCCAAGGTCAGAAGCATGATGATTGAGGGGGTAAGGATGACATATTTCAATGTAACCTTTAAAAGTCCCCTTTGAAAGACTTCATGTAAAAGGAAAATCTCCAGTGACCTGAACTTTCACAACTAAGTAAACAGTCTTCAGTCATTCCCATCAAAGTATCCTTTTAGGGACCATTTAATGAGTGAGAAGAAGCATGTCAGCATTTCCTACTTGATTTTTTGATCTCCTCATAAACAGGTTCATGTCATACTTGTCTCAAAAACAGTGCAGGAGAAAGCCTTATTACTGGCTAATGTTTATGTAAAAATAACCAGCATTAACACACATAACTATAGTTTGTGTTATACTTTATATTTTCTGAAAAATAAGACAAATTGTCCCATTTGTTACTGAAAGCAATCCTTGGAACAAAGCAGGGGGCATTACTACCATTTTACAGAAAAGGAATTTTAGTCAGAAACACTCAGATTTAAAATTTGAGATTCCAGTATTTTGCCAAGTATACCTGGAATTGCTCTAAATATTTTGTAGGGATGGCTCATTTAATCCTAAATTCTAAAATACCCTACAGCAAATAAAATGGAGATTCCAGAACTTCTTGGAATAGTATGGAAAAGGCATCAAGAGACTCATGGATATGGGACTATTAGATTGGATTTATTGTGTATGACCCAAGAACCTACCATCTGATTATTTTCTCCAGGAAGCCCCAGAGAACACTCCTGCCACTAAAGCAGTGAAGAAAGAAGTGATAATAGGAGGACAAGTATCTCTGAGATGCCCCCAAATGAAATGTGTTCTAGGGCCTGAGGTTCACTGTTGGGGATTTCTCCATGGAACTGGGCTATCTAATATCAGTGTGAATGGAATGACTCAAGAATAGCAGAGATGACAGCACCTAATGGTCAATGGCAAAATGGATGTAATTACCACAAAGCAAAGTCAAGTGGTAAACAGGATAACTTAATGTGTAATTATCTATGGAAATAGCTAATAATGATGCTTCTGGGACTGAGATCTGTGGACAACCAATTAGACTGCTTCTCAATAAATACAATAAAAAATATATAGAGAAAGATAGTTGGTAAACAGAAGAATTACATCAGCTGCCACAATAAATGTTTTTTTTCTGTCACCCATGTTAGAGCTCCGTTGGCACCCAACGACCACACCACACACCAGGGTACCCAACAGGAGATTTTATTAAAGAGGCAAAAGGGTGCCTGCACTGAGGAAGGACATAAGAAGAAGAAGAGGAGGAAGAAGAAGAGGAAGAAGAGGAGAAGAAAAGAAGAAAGAAAGAGGAAGAAGAGAAGAAGAGAGAGGAAGAAGAGAGAGGAAGGAGAGGAAAAAGAGAGGAAGAAGAGAGAGGAAGGAGAGGAAGAAGAGAGCGAGCAGGGGAGAGGGTGGTCTTATATAGACCTGGGGTTAGGAGGTTGTACGTCAGAGCTGGGGGAAGGGATCTTAACCTATCAGAAGCTATGTTGCCTTTTAAAATCCATGCCTTGCAGGAAGCTCAGTTTTGACTTCCTTTAACTGACTTACGACCTTGGGTGGGACAGCAGGGAATGAAGAAGAACCCGGAAGAGCCATGCAAGATGGCATGGCATATCTCTAACAAACCAGATTCTAGATCCAAGTCAGTTTACAAAGCCAGAACCCACTGATCAAAATAGAGGATGGATTCCTTCAGGAAGGACTTTGCTAGACCACCACAAGTATGTGCCATAAATATTCCTGCAATCCTTCTCCAAATCTCTTAGTCATTTGCCAGGGAAACTGTACACTTGAGATTTTTCAATACTGCATGATATCCTGAGTCTACAGTGGGGATTATAAAGTTCAGGTAGTTAGGATCAAAACTAGGTTGAAATCCCAACCCAGGGCAATGTAGCCACCTACTCTATGGAGATACTCTTGGAGCAACCAGCCACCACAGTGGCAGCATTCACGTGGAGGGAAATCTGGACAGACAGGAGTGCATAATTAAGAAGAGCATAGGGAAGGGATTCACACAGAAGGGAGGGGAGGAGAGTGGGTTAGGGTTGGGGAGGGTAATGGGGAGTGAAACCAAATGTACATGAACTGTTGAATGTAAAACAAATTCTGCTCTGCAAATTTGCACCCCAAAGCACAATAATTAAAAAAAAAAAAAAAAAAGACAAACTAAGGTGAGGTAAGTGAGATACCCTGGAGTAAAACTAAAGGCAACACCCATTCTTGGGTTGTATAAATGCAGGTTGGCACTTGCACAACTCAATGATTGCCTCTTCAGATTTTGGTTCTTTCCTTGCCTCATCTTATTCTTGGTCCTTGGTATTCTTTGTCAAATACCTAGAATTTTTGTCCAGTTCTCTCTCATACTATGTCCAAGGCGTAAACTCATCCTGTGGTTATCTACCATATATGCATAATATGTACAACTGGGATTAACACATTTATATCTGGCAGAAACTAACATGGTTTATCTGACTTGTTGAGTAAAACCATTCTAGAAAGCGTCAACTGGCAGTTCCTGAACATTCCTACTAATCATTTGCCAAGATAGTAATTTAAAAGAAGTACAGCAATTCTGGAAGAATTGCACTATCAGAAACTTAACAGGTGCAAGGCAAATGGGCCATGCTATACCTATTCAATTCGTTTATAGCACATGACAGTAAAATATTTAACTAGGTATTAGTTCCAATTGCAGATGTTGTACAGGATACAGTCTCTTCTTTACAGCTTCACAGCTTAACACAACTTCCAGCACATAACTTATAGTTATTGATTTGTTGTTGTTGTTGTTGTTGTTGTTTGCCATCGAGTTGGACCCGATTTACAGAGACCCCCTCCTTGGGTTTCCGAAGCAGTATCACTACAAAAGTAGATTGCCCAACCTTCCCTCCGAGGAGTGGCTTGTGGGTTTGAACTGCCAGCTTTCTGGTTAGCAATCAAGTGCCTTGGGCACTACACTACCAGAGCTCCTAGTTATTGATGTAGTGACTGTTTTCTTCCTAATCTCTATCACCAGGAAGACTAAAAAGTGGTTTACCATTACATGACAAGGACAACAGTACACCTTTACCATCTTGTTCTCTGTCATGAACTAGTTCCACAGGAATCGTGATCACCTTGAAATTCTGGATAACTTCATTCTGGTTCTTTAAATTGATGACAGTATGATCACTGGACCTGATAAGAAGGAAATGAAGGGCAACCTATATGTCTTAAGCAAACACATGCATTTCAGTGGGTTGGGAATAAACATCTACCACATCATTTAGGAGCTCTGGTAACATAGTGCCTATGGCACTCAACTGCTAACCACAAGGCTGGTGGTTCAAACCCACCAGCCACTCCTCAGAAGGAAGATGGGGCAGTCTACTTCTGTAGTGATACCGCCTTGGGAACCCAAGGAGGGGTTGCTATGAGTCAGGTCCAACTCGAGGGCACATAACAACAACCACCACCACATCATTTAGGTTTTGGGGCCCATATGGCCCAGGACATACTGAGATATTCTAGGGAAAACTCAATTGTTGCACATCTCATCTCCTATAGCACTTGGTGACCTTTTAAAATATTTTTCAGAGAGACAGTGGTGATTAGGAGACAGCATATATCACATTTGCAATAATTGCTCCAATTCTTATAATTGATAGCCTGGAAAACTTCCAGTTTTAAGCATCATTCAGAGCAAGAGAGGTATTTGTAGCTATTCCACACTGAAGCATAAGCTGTCCTACCTCTTGAGACATATGCATTAGATTCAAGAGTGCTAGACCAGGATTTCTCAACCTCAGCACTATTGGCACTTTGTTGTTGTTGCTAGATGCCATCAATTCAGCTCCAACTCATAGTGACCCTATACATAGCAGAACAAAACACTGTCTGGTCTTGTGCCATCCTCACAATCCTTGCTATCCCAGAGCCCATCATTGCAACCACTTTGTCAGTGTTTGTTTTGAATTATTTTTTGTTGTATGTTGGAAGGAGGAGTATGTCCAGGGTATTGTAGGATGTTTAGAAGCATCCTTGACCTCTATCCTTTAGATGGCAGCAGCACCACTGCTGAAAAGGCAAGGAGACCACATCTTCTGACCTCCTTTAACCACACAAAAGGAAGACAGAATCACCATCAGTAGCCCAAGGCCTATTCCTGTGAGGCCAGACATGCTGCCTCCCTCCAGCCTTTTCACCAACCCTTACACCAACTCACAACTCACCAACTCACAACTCACAACCTCCTGCAGCACTCACCACCTTTATGCTGGGTTCAATAATTCACTGCAGTGACCACACAAAACTCACAGATTATGGGGTTTCTTAAGGAAGCACCAGGCTACAATTCAAGTTGAGGAACAATGCTCAGTCTCCCTTGGCCTGCCGTCTCTCAGCCAACGGTGTCTCTCAGTCTCTCTCCCAACAGTGCATGTCTCTGGTATCTCTCTTTTAGAATGTGTGTCTCTTGGTGTCTCTTTCTCAGCAGTGTGTGTTTCTAAGGACCACATTTCTCTCAGCAGCACATCCTTTCCAGCCAGCAGTCAGAGAGAGTCCTGCCTCTAGGAGGCCTCCTTTTGAGCCTGGCAGAGTGGCCAAACTAGCCAACCATAACATCAGAATTCTAAACACCTGAGAGAGAGCGAACTTCCCAGAACATGGCTTTCTGCCACTCCCAACAGAAATACCCCAGGTGGATAACATCTACAATCAGGAGCTCCTCAGTTGCTCACAGCTAATTCCACCATGGAGTTTACAAAGACTTACGGCTAGAAAAGCCATACCAGGTAATTTACTACACCGCCACTACCTTCCAAGTTGTAACAATTAAAAATCTCTCTCCAAAACCAAACTCACTGCCATCAAGTCAATTACAACTCACAGCAATCCCCATTGGGTTTCCAAGGCTGCACATATTTACTGGAGCAGACTTGCCCATCTCTAGATATTACCAAATGGCCCCAAGGGGAAAAGTAGACCCTGGTTTAAAAATACTGTATTATAATGACAAGTATTTCTATTGTTAAGCCCTAATAGGAGTTGTGCAGTACTCATCTTTTGGTTTCTAAAAAAATTCATGTCCTCCATTTCACAAAATTGTTCCATTTGGGGGAAAAATAGCTCTTGGTATGCTACCAGGCTCCAGTAGAAATTGAGTATTTGAATACAGAACACCAAGTGAATAAATGATGAACAGACTACTCTGAACTGGGTGTTATCAGATCTACAGTGTCATAAAATGTGTGGGCATAGCAAAAATCTGTTATTATAGAGGAAGTGGTACATTTTACAGAAGTAGATTGTCCCATCTTCCTTCCATGGAGTGGCTATTGGGTTTGAACCTGCAACCTTCTGGTTACCAGTCAAATGCCTTAGGCACTGTGCCACCAGAGGTCCCTTTTGAGTAGATATAGATGACACAATTAAATGTATCATTTGCTGTCCAAGGCACCTACCTGTGATACACTGATGCTTATTCCTCAACACTTAACCTATTTTACCATGAAATGGATGTTCCCTATGACCAACTAATGGAAGCAGACTTGAGCATGGTTCAAAATGGATTGGTTAATGATTATCAATGGCTGGAAATTGACATTGCCCATATTGCCACACAATTCAGTAAGGATTGTAGTGTGGGGGAATATTTCAGGTGGGGAGAGGTATTACCTTGGTTATTTACTTCCTGTGAAAGGGACTGTGACCTGAGGTGAGGATATGCTGTGATTCTGTGGGTGGAGGTAAATAACCCATTAGTGAGTCAGAGGTTTTAAAGTAATGATACTAGAAAAGGAAAGACAAGAAACCATGGGGAAAATATGCACCACTGGAAGTGGGCACAAAGCATGTGGATCTTTGTGTCTCACAATAAGGCCTACAAAAGAACATAGAGGAAGTTGTGAACAACTGGGTTGGCAGGGTGACATGTCCTGCAGGTAGCAATCAGCCTTTCTCCTTGACCACATGAGGGCTGACACAGTAGTCCCATGAGGAGTAGCTGTGGTGGCGGGGATAAAGGCTACACATAGATGCAACAGCATGGGTACTTCCTCAATAATGCCAGTGTTGCTGCTCAATGCCAAACCACCCACAGTATAAACCAACACTTGACAGCAGTGAGTTTGGTTTTTTTTTTGGGGGGGTGGCACTCAAAATGGCACCATCCTTTGAAGAGACCAGCCAGATACTTGGTCTCCCACTCTGGAGAGGATAGAGATTTATCTTTAGTGGAATTGATACCTACTCTGAATATGGGTTTGCCTTCCATGGAGTCAGTACCAACTCATAGTGACCCCTCATTGAATTTCTAAGGCAGTATCTCTATGGAAGTAGATTGCCCAATCTTCCTTCCGAGGAGTGTCTGGTAGGTTTGAACTGCCAGCCTTCTGGTTAGCAGTCAAATGGCTTAGGCACTATGCTACCAGTGCCCCTACTTTTTTTGGGGGGGTGCCTTTTCACAGTGCTTTTGCCAAAATTATCATCAGAAGGGATTGCAGAATGTCAGATAATCTGTATTCTTGCTTCAGACCAAGGGTCACATTTTATATCAAAGGTGATATGCCTGTGGGCACATAAACATAGAATTCAGTCATTTTATAATGTGCCACATCATCCAGAAGCAGTCAGTCAAAAAAAAGAGGGTGGGGGTGGGATGGGGGGTGCAATATTCTGTTAAAGTCTCAGCTAAGGCACTAGCCCAAAGACAACATCCCGCAGACGGGATATAGATAATGAAACTCTACCACAAGATTACTCTGTCTCAATTAAGGATGTTTTCTCAGTCACTGATAATCTCTAACTACCCATTTGTTTGGAACTCTGAAGGGTTTTAACATCAGAGGAAATGGCCCTTACTTGGGACAGGTAAGGACAGTCTTTTCTTTTGTAAAATAAAAAGATTATTGTGCAAAAGGAGGTACAGAGAAATACCACAAAGATGCCACAACTATAGGCCTATTCTTAGGCAGATTGATTTTAAGAATAACAATATAGGAAAGTTGAATATCTTGAAATTGATTTCCTTATAATTATCCATGCCTGTGTACACTCAGGAAAGTCCTTGTGTAATACCAGGAAAGTATTTCTAGGCTGCATTTTGGGTATTTTATTTTATATTCTCTTAAAATGTTATATAATTTGGCAAATTAGAGTAATATTTCACCCTTCTAACTCTAATTTAAAATGTGTAATTGGATAACTGATTTTGACATAGTCAGTATTTTAAAGTAGAAGCATATTCAATTTATGTATTAGAAAGTAGCTTAAGGTTCAGCATATTTATAAGCGTAATTTTTTTAGGTTTTTCTGGGCTTGATAAGTAGTTAGGAAGGCTTGTCTATCAACAGAGTACTTAAATAAAAAATCCTATATATCAAATTTATAAATGCAGTGTAAAATGTTTGAAGATGTTTAATTAACTCAGGTTATAAATGGAAGTAAAATTTATAGAAAATCTTCCTGTATGTGATTGCTAAAATTTACTAGACTTATGAATAGAATAATACTGTATGTAAGCTGAACTTGAAAGCACAAGAAAGAAAAAGTGTATGAATTTTTTTACTTTAACAAATTGAAATATTAGTTTTCTTTAAATCTCTGAATAGTTTTCTTCTGAGCATAAAACTTGCCCCTATGGGCACCCAAAAACTAACATTTAATACCAATTACTAGTAGTATGACTAGCACAAGTTGATTAGCCTCTAGAAGCCCTTTTCTTTATCAGTAAATTGAGGAATAACCAAAAACCAAAGCCAAACTCACTGCCATTGAGTTGATTCTGACTCATAGCAACCCCCTTTTGGTTTCCAAGGTGGTAAATCTTTACAGAAGTAGATTGCCCAGTCTTCCTTCCACAGAGTGGCTAGTGGCTTTGAACCACCAACCTTCTGATTAGCAGTCATGAGTATATCAATTTTAAAAAGAGAGAGAGAAGGAAATAGGTTTAGCATGTCATAAGGATTTATTTGAGAGAAAAATTTCTAGAACCTAAGGGGTTGGGCAATCTACTTCTGTGGTGATACCTCCTCGGAAACCCGAGAAGGGGTCACTATGAGTCATGTCTGACTCAACAGCACATAATAACAGCAAGGGAAGGATACAGCCTAACTTCATCTGGACCTCAACAACCAATAGTATCAGGTACTTGGATGTCATCTCACTCTTCTCTCTTCTGTTTTTTTCTCTCTCATGTACTTCTTTGTGTGTCTTTTTAAGTTTTCCTTTTTTACACACCACCTCCACCTACACTGGTGTTCTTTCAACTTTCTCTGATTTGGAAAAACGTGATGATTAACTAACACTCTTGAAAAAATCTACTTCCTTCAAGTGTCCAGCCAATTTGATTCTAACTATTTAGCTCTGCTTCCAAAATCTTGGGAACAAACTTGGTTTCAATAGGTAGGTCACCCCATAACTCATCAGCTGTGACCAGAAGTTGGGTCATTAGGGAGGCACATGGCTACTTTCTTAACATATCGTGTGGATGGAATGAGGAATGGTACTCCAAGAAAGAGAGAGGCCTGCACAAGTGTATTATGGGTTCCTGCTCAGTAGAGCAGATGCTCAGGTGGCTCCCCCTGAGCCAGAATCAGGGCTGAAGCACAGGAAGAAGGAAAACCCATACATAGCACACAACCTTGAAACCAGGAGTAAGTTTCACTACTATGTGGAACATCACAGAAAAGAACAGAATTTCAACGTGCAAGTGTAGGTTTGACTTAGGGATTCAAAAAAGGAGTAAAAGACAGAATGGAAACTGAGCTCAATTAGAAGGTGCACAACTTTCTCTGATTCAGTAACGAAATGTAAAATCAGCCCTTTTGCCTCCCTACACATTATGATAAAGGTTAACTGTGGATTCCAGGACAGGCATGCCTTATCTTCCACTTCACATCAAGGCATCCTTCCTAATGTGCGATAATTACTAGAGGTAGCCTGATGTCAGGTTTCTCAGTCGATGCTTGTATCAGAGCGTGTCTCAGGCATTCTGAAAATGTTATATGTAAATACATAAGACTCAGCTGATGTTGTTTGCTGTTGTTGTTAGGTGCCATTGAGTTGGTCCCCACTCACAGTGTCCCTGTGTACAACAGAATGAAACACTGCCTGGTCCTGCACCATCCTCACAATCTTTGATGTGCTTGAGTCCATCATTGCAGCCACTGTGTCAGTCCATCTTGTTGAGGGTCTTTCCTTTTTCACTGATCCTCTACTTTACCCAGCATGAGATCCTTCTCCAGACACTTGTCCCTTCTAACAACCTGACCAAAGTGTGAGAGACACAGTCTAGCCATTCTCACATCTGAAGAACATTCTGGCTGTACTTTCTCCAAGGCTGATGTGTACATTCTTCTGGCAGTCCTTGGTTCTTTCAAC